>NC_080800.1:38933826-39233826 GCF_028018385.1 Neofelis nebulosa
CAATTTGAAAATAGAACATTCCAGTTAACATGCTCGTCTAGCGCTAGGACGCTGAAGCTATTAAAACGATTACAGCCGAGTGTGATAGGATTTTAAAATCATAAGCACAGTTTTGGCCTCATATATAATTTGGAATGTATTTATTTTCTCCAGATGCTTATAGAAGGACAGTATATTCTCTGATGTTCTATTGGGTCAAGGTCCTGCGTGCTCTGTGTATGTTGTGTTATCGTTCGCTAACGAGGACTGGTATATTCCGACACAAAGGGATTTGGAGTTCCTTTTCGTTCTGTCCACATGCTTCAGGAAAAAGAGAGAGTGTTTGGAAATGGCAAAAAAGGCATAGACTTTAAGTTCAACTTAAACTTAAACTTAAACATAGACTTTAAGTCAACTTCCGGTTTCTTATCTGCAAGATTTTTGTAATAATTAACTCACTCCGTAAGGATATTCTGAAAACCAGACGTGCAAATGCTATACAAATGTTAGTGTTATTACCTAAAGTCACGTTTCTCCTTACTTTTAAAATGGCTCTTTTACTTCTTTTTAGTGTTTATTTTTGAGAAAGGGGGGGAGGGGTAGAGAGAGGGGGACAAAGGATCTGAAGCAGGCTCTGTGCTGACAGCAGTGAACCCAATGAGGGGCTCGAACCCATGAACCGTGAGCTCATGACCTGAGCCGAAGTTGGATGCTTAACCGACTGAGCCACCCAGGCGCCCCTGAAATGGTTGCTTTAAAGCCAAGCACATAAGGTCATCACTTGGTGGATTATCACTTATTACAGTTACCTCTCGGCCCCTCTAGCTTGGGCACATATTAAAAGCAAGGCTATGAGTTTTTCACCTCAAATCTCTCCAGCATTTAGCACTCTAGCGGACGCGTAGTAGGCGCTGGCATAATATGTTGGACGTACACGTTCAGAGGGAGCACGGACATTGGTTTGAACCCCACATGTTATGGGCCACGTGTGTAATGAGACTCGATGGCTTAAAGACACTTGTCTCCTTTCATAGGCCAATGAAATATGTAAAAATTACTGCTGTGGGCTTGGTTCCTGAGCTGAGGTGGTGCTTGTGGTACAAGTATTGATTAGGGATGGGTGCCTGATCAAGCTTGGAAGCAAGCGGGGAAGCAAGCTTGGAAGCAAGCGGGGAAGCAAGCTTGGACACAAAGACGGATGGAGCTGGCATGCGTCCATCAACCCCGCGGCCAGCCCTGGAGCTGGGACCGCCTGCTCGAGCTGTCTTTCATCAGGCCAGGATAGCCAGGCTCTTACACCCCCACCCCCATCAGTCACCGGGTATGAGCCACCCCTGGAAGAACGTGCCCTTGGGCAAGGTGACTCCGTAGCTAAGGCAGTTCCTGAAGGGATTGACAGTCGAAGCCACAAATCCTTCTTTGGTGTTTGTCCATGTTCACCATAGTCACCAGATTTAAAAGATTCTGTCTACCCCGCGAGAAGATGGTGTTAATATTTGAGGGCACAGAATGACTTCAATGAATGAGAAATTTGGAATTACATTCCTTTTTAAAAAAAAAATTTTTTTTTTAAGTTTATTTATTTTTGAGACAGAGGGAGACAGAGCATGAATGGGGGAGGGGCAGAGAGAGAGGGAGACACAGAATCTGAAACAGGCTCCAGGCTCTGAGCCATCAGCCCAGAGCCAGATGCGGGGCTCGAACTCACGGACGGCGAGATCGTGACCTGAGCTGAAGTCGGACTCTTAACCGACTGAGCCACCCAGGCGCCCCAACATTCCTTTTTTTAAAAAAATGTTTACTTATTTACTTTTGAGAGAGAGAGGATCCAAGCAGGCTCTATGATGCCAGCACTGAGCTCGATGCAGGGCTCGAACTCACGAACTGTGAGATCCTGACCTGAGCTGAAATCAAGAGTCGGATGCTTAACTGACAGAGCCACCCAGGCACCCCTGGAATTATACATTCCTAATTGAATTACAGAAAAGGCCTATGCCCTTACAGATTTAGGGTAGAACGTACCGAAACATTTCATTAACGTAGTGAAGACTTAAAAGGAAGGTATTGATTTGTTGGCATGTGATTATCATTCTCCCATGAAACACCATCCTTCGGCAAGTAGTTGCTGGGTACCCGTTTGTGCATTGACACAGGCATTAGTAAGCAAAACACTGCTCCCAACGTGTAATGATACAGCTACGGGCAGGACCTCTCTTCCCAGATCTGAGCGTCTCCACTGTTCCAGTTCCTGGAGGGAATGGCCATGTCTATCCACCACGATGTGACTGCGCCCTGGGGTCCTGAAGAGGACAGCATCAGCAGGATATGGCTTGCCTTTCGGATATAAGCCTTCCCAACCACCTGACCCCCGTGCATTTGGTGCTCCATATTGGTCAGCCCTCTTGCTCAAGCGTGTCTGTTTCAGCAGGGCCTGAAGAAGTGGCCTAAAGCATGTCTGGACCTTAATTCCTCCAACGTCCCAAGGAAGAAATGAACGTACTCAGTTACCCAGTCATAATGTGGATGCCTCCTGCCCTGCCTGATACAAAATACTGTGTTGGCTGGATTAACAAGCACTTGAATTTAGAAAGAAAAAAAAAAATCAACCATTATTTCCTTAGGGCCAAGAAGGGCTCATTTGTCCTTCATTCTAAGCTTCTGGGGAAAGTTCAGAAGCTTACATGAATAAGGCTCAAGAGATTGGTCTGGGAAACTCAAGAAAATCAATTCGGTCCATAATCCCCTCTATCTTCCAGGGCGATGTTAACTCACCATTAATAAATGCTTATAAATGGATTCTCATGCAGATTCTGAAGATGTAAGCTACTAAGATCACAACATACTTTGATCTCCCTTTATTCATGCATAGCAAATGGGGAAGGTGGGTGAACATTTCTCAGGCATTCCAGGGGTAATGTTTTTAACTGATCAATGTTTTCATTTGGTTTTCTCTCAATCCTTAGGGGTAGACATTAAAACAAGGCTAAATATGTTTGATTTTTTAAAGACATAATACAAATTCCATAGTAACTCAATATCCAATAATGTCCAACTTCTCTCCGTTCCCAGGGCTATTTTGAGGTCTTGAGGGAAAATATCATTCTTTTTCCTCTTTCTCAGCCTTGATATGCCCCATTAAACTTCACTCTGTGTCTCTCACTCTTTGGGCAACTGGGCGAGTTCCTGGCTTTCTGCGGGTCTCCATTTGCTCGTGTTTAGGGAGAGAAGAGATGGGTGGTCTTTCATGGCTCTCTCAATGCCACTGTTCTTTGCTTCTCTAGTGTTTCGAGCATAGTCTGCTCATTTCCATGGGGGAAGCTTTGACAATAGGCTATGTAATGGGATTTGAAGGGAATATTTTCAATGGCTTCCGGGGAATTTGGAAAACATGAGTCACATAACTGCCCCCTCTAGTCCCAAATTGGTAGTAAGGAAACAAAAATTGGAGTTGGGGGCATATGACGCTCAAAGCAAATTGAATTTTCAAAGCCGGGAAGAGATCTTTTAAGATCTTTTTCATTGTCAGTTAAGGATTATAACCATGTAACTTTAGGTATCAAATTTAATTTTTTTTTATGACAAAATTTCTCTTTACGTAATGGTCTAAATTACCAGTTCACGTTTGCCTTCAAAATGAGGAGACCTCTAATTAGTCAACTGCCTGGCTCTGTCACCACGAAGGTTGAGATCAAGGTCAAGGTTTAATAGCATTCGTTTGATTCTGTTCCAAGGTCACAAATACAAATTCAACCCTGCTGGCTTTCTAAAAACGGTGCGAAAGCTATGCCCAGAGAGTGTACAAAGGAAAAGCAATTCACAAGATGGCTGCACTAACAGTGGGGTGCACTGTTATCCCTGGTGAACCAAGACAGCTCAGTGTCAAGGTTGCCCTGGAAACTGAGTCGCCGGTCTGGGGTAGTGTTGTGGCGCCTAAAGCGCCGTGATAATTCTCATAATGCTCAGGAGTATAATCGGACCTAGGGCCCCGGACAGTCAAGGGCACAGAAACCATGGTGGGTGAATTATTTGTCGTCCTGGCTCTTCAGACTTCATTTATGGATACTTACTCTTTTCCGAGTAAATTGAAGACATTAAAAAAGAGATGGCTTTGGGGCACCTGGGTGGCTCAGTCCGTTAAGCGACTCGATTTTGGCTCAGGTCATGATCTCAAAGTTGCTGAGTTCGAGTCCTGCGTCGGGCTCCACGCTGATGGTGCAGAGCCTGCTTGGGATTCTCTCTCTCTCCCTTTCTCTCTGCCCCTCCTCCGCTGGTGCTGTCTCTGTCTCTCTCAAAATAACTATATAAACTTAAAGAAAATGACCTCTATTTCATTCCATAGTGCCCAAAGAAGCCGGAATGCATCAGATTTTATGTTGATTCAATAAGTTAATTTCTGAAACTAAAAGCCAAGTTCCCTAAGCCTCCATCACCAGAGTATAGTTAAGGATAATCAGTTAAGGATTATAACCATTGTAACTTTAGGTATTAAATTTAATTCTTTTGTATGACGAAATTTCAAAAAGTGTCCTCACCATGCATTCTAGAACCCTATCTTTCTCTTTTTCTGGACCTCCTTCCACACACACACACACACACACACCGTCGGGCATGCATTACAGTAGGATATTTAGTAGGAAAAAAACACTAACACGGTCAAAATCTTGAAGATACTGTCTTTTTATTTCACAACATGGGAATAACTCAAATTTTGAGTCTCAAGGACCAAAATATATTTGAGCCAAATGTTCCGAGGATGAGTCAGGCTGCCTTCGGGGCAGCAAGCTTCACATGGACAAGTGGATGGTTGAGAATGATGTCCGCAACATGGCTAAAACTATAGCACACCCACAAATAGATTCATACTTGAGTTGTCTAATTTGCATGCATGAGTATAGTATGTTCTCCATGCCACTAGTACGTGTATGCCTTTTTCAAAGTCAGTGCAGGATCCGTATTTGTGCAGGTCTGTAAGAGTCTGCTCCCTTTCAAAATGCTACCGTAATTTATCTGCAAGAGCCTTCGGGTGATGAATTCCTTATGCCACCTTTACTTCCCAGGAGTCATTTCGGAACAATAATTACCGCTCTCGGGAGCTCCAGCATCCGTTTGTTAGCTATTTTAATGTTGGTTAGCCGGCTGCGAGTGAGCCTGGCTACGCACATCCACATGCTCGGTGCCTGCAATTTGAAATGGGTAAGCAAAAGAGAGCCAGGCGGGATCGCGGAAAGGGTTGCGCTTTCCTGCTTTCCGAGGCGAATGCTCCCCCAACGCGCACCCAACAGTGACGGCCTGACCCACGCTTGCACGGGGCGGGGGAGGGGGGGGGGGGGCCCACGTTCCCGACTGACGCTGAATTGTTGGAGACCCAAACGGCATTCAGTGCCAAGGCGGCGGGGGGGAGGGGGGGGGGGGGGGAAATGCCTGAATCTGAAAAGGAACCGAAAGAAATTGTACCAGGGAAAGGAGACGGGAATGGAAACCAAGTTCCCAGAGCATCTCTCTCTCTCTCTCTCCTCTCTCTCTCTCTCTCTCTCTCTCTCTGTCTCTCTGTCAACAAGCATGGAGAGTCTTTATTACTAGAATATGCAGAATCCCGTGGGAATTGCTGCATCTTTTGGGGTTTTTTTCCTCCTTAACTCTTTTCTTGCCAGTCCTTCTCCCTGGCTGGATGATCTGCCTCGGCGAGGGAGGAGGATGTCCCGTCCAGAAGCCGCTGAGCGGCGGGTCTCAGGAGCCGCACTCCTCGCAGTGACAGGAGAGGATGTACCGGTAGGTGGCTGTGAGCCTCATGCCCCCGGAGCAGCGCAGCCGCAGTGCTTTTAGCTTGGAGGTCTGGGGCCGGCAGCAGTGACAGGAGGAGCGGAAGGGCTGCTTGAGGACAGTGCTGAAGGACACCAGGGGCTCCGAGCGTGACGCTTGGCTGCAGTGCCCCTCGCACCTGGCCAGAAGCACCATCTGGGGAGAGAAGGGAAATGGTTACCCTGTGGGGGGTGCCAAAACCTCAGCCTTGGCCAATTCTCCTAACACCCTTGGCCAATTCCCGCTGGATGACACCAGCGGCTCCCAGCCCCGCTTGCACATTAGAATCACCGAGCAAGGGACGCCTGGGTGGCTCAGTCGGTTGAGCGTCTGACTCCGGCTCGGGTCATGATCTCACAGTTCGTGAGTTCGAGCCCCGCGTCGGGCTCTCTTCGGTCAGCACACAGCCCACTTCAGATCCTCTCTTCCCCCTCTCTCTGTCCCCCCTCCTCTGTTTGCGCTCTCTATCTCTCTTTCAAATAAAAAAAAAAAATTAGAGAGAAACAAAGAACCACCTGGCAAACTTGTTTTTAAAATGTCAGCACCCAGGTCCCATCTCGAACCAATTAAATTAAAATCCTTGGGGACAGAGCCCAAGCTGTCATGGTTTTCAAAGTTCCTCCAGTGATTCCCAAGTGCACGGAGGGTTTGGAACCACTGCATGAGGCCCGTGACGGGCAAATAAAAACGTGGGGCGCCTGGGTTGCTCAGTCGGTTAAGCGTCCAACTCTGGTTCAGGTCACGATCTCACAGTCGATGGGTTTGAGCCTTGCATAGGGCTCTGCGTTGACAGCTCAGAGCCTTAAGCCTGTTTCAGATTCAGATTCTGGGTCTCCCTCTCTCTCTCTGTTCCTCCCCCACTCACACTCTGTCTCTCTCTCTCTCTCTCTCAAAAATAAGTAAACATTTAAAAAAATATGTTTTGAAACAAGAGAATGAAACAGAAACAGTGTACGTTTGGGGCCCCGGAATCACATTTCTGGGCTTATATATGCCGAAGGAGCCTGAGAGTTGCACAACCCAATCTTAGAGTCATTTATGGCAAATTACCATTCTGACCATTTCCATTTCCGAAGGTAGGTTAGGGTGACAACAAAGGTTGGGCTGAAGTAACAGAGGCTGTGTGTTCTCTCTAGTGGCTCTTAACCTGGCTTTAGTAAAGAGTCTCCTTTAAGAGTCTGATGCACACTACCGAGGTTATGCTCGGAACGATGGACACAAGCATCCAGCTCACGGGGATGGAGTGAGCTCATTTATGTCTCCCGTACATAAATCCCGGGATCCTGGCAGTGGCAGACATGGGTAGGGTAGGGTGGGGAGCTTGATTCACTAAGAATTAAAAAAGAAGGGGCACCGGGGGGGGGGGGCGTCAGTCTGTTAAGCATCTGACTCTTGATCTTGGCCCAGGTCACGAGCTCATGGTTTGTGAGTTCGAACCCCGCATCGGGCTCTGAGCTGACAGTGGGGAGCCTGCTTAGGATTGTCTCTGTCCCTCTCTCTCTGCCCCTCCCACACTCATGAACGCTTGCTCTTTCTCTCTCAAAAATAAATAAGCATTAAAGAGAAAAGAATTAAAAGAAAGACATGGCCTGCTCATCTTTCTCAAAGGAATCCAAGATGACTTCTGGTAACTATACACGATCAGCCCCATTATCGAAGAAGATGCTCGGATGAATCCCGCAAGAGGATACGAGTTGCTAGGAAGCGACCAGCTGGGCTTGGTGAAGTGGGGGGGTAGGACCTATTGATTTATTTTCTCTGAAAGATCGCAGGGGCAGAGAGGAAATGGCAGCTATAAACCATCTCGGTTTTATGAAAGCGTTGGTGACATCCTGCCTGCCCGTTGATAGGCAAAACAGGACCTGAAATAGGTTTTGAGAGATTATGCCGTAAATCAGCAGCACACGGGCCAGTCTCTGGTGCCCACCCCATCCCTCTAATGAGAGGGATTCCAAGGTCTTCTAAATGTGCTCATCTCTAATGCGGGTCATCTCCTAGGCAGATTAAGCAATATTCAGAGATCACCTCCCCAGACGGAAGTCTTCAGAGGTCCAATTTCAGTCCAGATGAATGTAGTGAATCCGTGTCCACGGATTTAATTCAAAGGGGCACGGACATGGCGGTGCATCATACCCGAATGAGGCAAATGCAGGTGAACTGAATGTAGACCTTGGATGACCATGCAATTAACACGGTCCATAAAACGACCAGGTCAGCAATGTTGGGCCATTGGTAGAAGCACTAACCTGACCGTGATTTCACTAAACGTGTTCAAGGGTCTCAAGCTCCACCTTCGGCTCTTTCTGAAGGACAAGAACTCCAGCGCTGAAAAGACCCCGAGACCACCTCCAATGGATCCCCCTCTCTCCGCAGCTGGATTTTTGCGCAAGGAGAACGCACAGACATGTGCCATAAATGCATTTGGTGGCTGCCTCCAGCCTTCAGAATAAAACCCCAGATCCTGAAAGGGTATTAAGATCCTCTGTGACCCTGATGTCACATCTTTCCAGTCTTACTTAAAACTGTTCTCATTGTCATCACCCACTCCCTGTTCTGATCAAGCCTAATCAGTTAGGAGTTCAGGGAACCGCCCTGAATTTCCCTGCCTCTTGCCTTCGCTTGTGTCTTTCGTCTCTCAGGAATGCCCTTTCCTCCTAGCTCTGCTTAATGAAATCCCTACTATTCTCCATTGCCACGTTCAGATGCCCTCTCCTCGAAGAAGACACTATGAAAGAGTTATCGGGGCCCTTGATGGTCTCGACACACACGTGCAAATCTCCCCTCTGGGAGATTTCCAGTATATAGATCCCATCACAACGCTGGAAATGCTATAAAAGGCTAGCTTTGTTTTGTGAATGTGCATTGGAGGGGTACAGCCGGGAGCTTGGAAGGGAAGATCGAGAAACGAGTGTCGTTACAGGATGGAAGGGATAAATGTCTGCTTTTCCAGGCTCGCTCTCGGCCGTGCCTAGCCTGTTTTATGGCTTTCACGAGGATCTTCTCACCTCTTCCAGGCCAGAGCTTCTCAAACTATAATGGGCATGTCAATCAGCTGGGGATCTTGCTAAAACGCAGATTGTGACTGAGTAGTTCCGGCCGAGGCCGGAGAGCCTGCGTTTCTCGCCGGATTCTGGTTGATGTCGGTACTGCTTAACGTCCACGCTTTGAGTAGCAAAGTGGGAGAGTCTGACAGGTTCCACACTAGATGGGCCACTAGATAGCAGTCATTTAGCCAATAATAATAATGGCAGCTAACATTTACTGAGTGCTTACAACACTTACAATCTCATTTACTCCTCATAACATTCCCCTGCTGGGGTACTATTATTATCTGTAGTATTATTATAGATGAGGAAACCGAGGCTTTAGAGAGTTTAAGTAACTTGCCTGATGGTGAAAGGCAGAGCTGGAATCAAACCCCGGTCTGTCCAAAACCAACCCCCCCTGGTCTAAATCATAGCAAAATGTTTCCCTGAAGCATGAGCCAGCTCCCACCCTTCTGTCATCTACTTTGACCTGATTCTGAGAGCCCTGACCTGATCAAAAGCATAGGAGTCTGCCCTTTTTCTTATGAACTTCTTGGGAGATAGCATCACCACCTCCGAGCTTACGCAGAGCTGAATGGTGAAAGTGCCCTCCTAAATAATATCTCCTCTGCTACCGAGACCCTCCCCCGGTTCCATCGTCCAGCGATTGGGGGACTTCCGGGGACTCCCAGAAATTCCTTGGATGGTACCACACCACACGGTGTCTAACTCCTTAACCCACTCACCCTTCGGTTCAACAAACCTTCACCACCTTCAAACATCAGTTCACCCGTCAAAATCCAGTTTGCGGGTCAGACGCACCCCCCTCATGCCTGGGGGACTTGGCCGTGTCTTACTAACACGGGAAGACTCTTCACTGTGCACTTAACTGCTCCTAACAAAGGGCATCCACACGACTCCTTTGCGAAATCAGGAAATGACCTCGTTTTGCCAGCGAGCCCGCACGGGGCTCCACCATTAAAGGAGAAGCTTCAACAGTTGGTTGGTGCTCATTGACCTTCTGTTGACGTCTCACAGCTCAGGAGGGTGACAGACACACATTATCTGCTTTGGGTCCAGTTTAATGTTTGCTGTCTTATGTTCCCCAGACAAGTGGCCTGATTCTGGGAAGCTAGGCGACTTCTCCAGCGGTCCCTTGGGAGCCCCCCAACCTTAGAGTCACTTGGCTCCCGCTGGATGTGGCCAGCTCCTTCTAATACCAACAGAGCTGTGGGCTCCTTCCTGTTGTCATCTGATTTCCATGGGCTGGGGCTAAGGGGAATGCAAGGCCCTCGGGTAATAATAACATAACAGTAATGATGACGATATATAACACGTATTGAACATTTAGCAGGCTCCAGGCTCTGTGCCAAGCCCGTTATGTGCAATCTCATTCTTAACAGCCATCTCAAAAGCTAAGCCTTCCCCATTTTACAAATGAAGCACTGAAAAGGCAGAGGATAAGTCACTGGCCTGAAATCACATAGCTGTATAACGGAGGGTCAGAATGCTGAACAGAGACAGCTTCATTGCTGAGCCCTCCGTCCTAACCATGACAGTCAGCCTGTCAAGCCCCTGTCAACCTCAGCGAGTTGCTCCAGGTGGTCATGGGCAAGTTCAGGCTACATCGTGAGGGTTATAGCCTGCTGTGATTCCTGGGTCGCGACCAAGGATTGCACCCGGAGACTTGCCCGTACGTCTTGGGCAGTTGTATCTTCTCCTGCTGTATACACCTATCTTCTGAGTGAGAGAAAACCCAACCACAGATGGTTTTCATCGCTCCTTGTTGAAAGATTCTTACCGTTGCCAAAGCCACTTTCCTCGTCTGTCATGTGGAACCCCTGTGAATTCCTGGCTCAGGCCATGACTGACGAGGTGTCTTCATCAGTTTCAGAATAAAGACGCAGAATAAATACTTTGCCCACAGATGGGGCGCCTGGGTGGCTCAGTCGGTTAAGCGTCCGACTCTCGATCTTGGCTCAGGTCCTGATCAGGTCTCACACTTCGTGAGTTCGAGCCCTGCATCGGGTTTTGTACCGACAGTGCAGCTCCTGCTTGGGATTCTCTCTCTCCTCTCTCTCTGCCCCTATCCTGCTCTCTCTCTCTCTCAATAACTAAATAAACTTTAAAAAAAAAAAAGACTTTGCACACAAAACATCCTAATGCTAAAACCGGATTTTGGCTATTTTGCCTCAGTTAAGTGAGAAACTATTTTTTTTTCTTTTTTCTTTTTCTTTTTTTGCCTTTTTTCTCAGCAGTGAACACGACATACCCCTTATTCCCTGGCACCTCCTGGAGACCCATTTCTGCCCTCCCCGGCACCCTCAATAAATGACTATTCAGCTCATCTCCAGGCACCCAGGTCAACCCCCAAAGGGTCCGTGCCCGGCTGAGGGTGTCAGCAAAATTGCAACCAGAGGAATGATGGGATCTGGTCCCCTTCACTCTGGTCACAGCTGAAACAGTTGCGAAACCTTTGCACACAGAGCATTGCCTTTCCCTCTATATGCCATTTACTTAAAAGCATTACGACGGTAAAAAATGCTGTCTTCTTTTCCCCCTGATTTTTGTGCCTCCAGTACCGGCCACGGTGCCTGTACATAGTGGGCATTCAGGATAAAATCATTCCTTTAAAAAAAAAAAAAAAAAAAACCCAAAACAAGTCCTGGGGCATCTGGGTGGCTCAGTCGGTTAAGTGTCCGACTTCGGCTCAGGTCATGATCTCACCGTCTGTGAGTTCGAGCCCTGCGACGGGCTCTGTTCTGACAGCTCGGATCCTGGAACCCGCTTCAGATTCTGTGTCTCCCTCTCTCTCTGCCCCTCCCCTGCTCATTCTCTCTCTCTCTCTCTCTCTCTCTCACACACACACACACACACACACAAATAATAATAGACATCAAAAATACAAAATAAGAAAAAAAAAGAAGTCCTATCTCTCCAAGAGTTGATTCTGTGATTTTGTTATAAGTTCAATATTCCGGACTCTCCCTATGTCTTCTACCACAGTGTGAGCTTCCTGGGCGGCACTGGGAGAGGGATCGTAACAGCTCCCTCCAAATCCCAAGGCGTAACCCTTGGCCTGCCAGGCCCCTTTACCTCTGGGAATTTTCCCAGGCTTTATCCCCTGAACTGTCCTTCTCCTCGGCTGCTGGGCCTGTGGCCCTTGAGTTCAGACAGCCATCTGCCCTGGTCCCAGGTCCCTGCGGGGCCACCATCTCCCAGCTCCGACTTCACAGGCCTCCCCTACCAGCTTGCCTTCCAGCCTCGGTTCCTGAAAACCCCTCCCTGGCTCGCATCCAGAACCGGCCCCGCCCTCCTCCACTCACCTGGGAAGGGAGGTCAGACAGCGGGATCTGCCTCTCTTCTGCTTTTATCCCCACTCTTAGCAGCCAGCATGATGGCTTTCGCTTACGTTGCTTTTCGGCACGCTCCCCCCACCCCCGCCAGGTTTCCGTGCTAAACCAGAACCCCAGTGAGGTTCGTTTTCCTAATCCTTTAAGGCTATCCGAGATCCCAACCGTTATTGAGGTCTTAGTAGTGACTGAAATAGAAAAGTGAGTCTGAACACCTGTCCAGTTCATAACTTCATCATCAAGATCATAACATCGTTTCTTAACGTCTATGATATGCCCGACTCCGTGCCGTGTGCTTGGCAAACATCATCACCCATGCCCATCCATACCCCACCTTCAGATAGGCGGCATTGGCTCCAGTTTACGTTGGGAACAAGTCGAGGCACCCAAGAATTACTTCACTTCTCCCAAAGTCACCCATTGGGCGCACTGTGGAGCTGGAATAGGAAACCGGCTCCCTCTCACTTCAAAGTCTGAGATGCCTCAGCTCCCTTCAAGATTCCACTAACCACTGACCTTCTGCCTGTTAGCTCTAGAGCCTTTACGCACTCAGAATTTCAGGGAAGACTGTCAGTGAACCTGCCACTCCCAGGATCCTTTGTACCCAGTCCTAGGAAGTGTCACCCCCGAAAGCTAGCAGGCACATCTTAATCTGTGGCCACACTGACCTCCCTGGTGGACCACGGTGGCCAGTCTTCTCTGCCGGACTCCATCACGGCCCTTTCCTGAACTGCTAGGCGATGGGCTCCAGGCCTCTGGAACTCAGGGCAAGGGGGATCAGATAGGCTCATGGAAGACTCCCACTATTCTTCCTATTTTCTAGAAACATTGCTGAGTAGAAATCACTATCTCCCGTGGATCCGAAGCTGAGCCTGGACTTCGAAATAGTGGCTTCTCCAGGGGCGCCTGGGTGGCTCAGTCGATTAAGCATCCGACTTCAGCTCAGGTCATGATCTCGCGGTCCGTGAGTTCGAGCCCCGCGTCGGGCTCTGTGCTGACAGCCCGGAGCCTGGAGCCTGTTTCAGATTCTGTGTCTCCCCCTCTCTCGGACCCTCCCCTGTTCATGCTCTGTCTCTCTCTGTCTCAAAAATAAATAAGCTTTAAAAAAAAATTTTAAAAAAAAGTGCCTTCTCCATTCTACTTGCAATTTTCCAACGTGAAGATCCCAGCGGTTGAAAGAAATGATCTGAAACAGACACTCTCACTCTTGGACTAAACGAGGAATCTATGCTGAATACGTTTTCACGCTTTTTAATTTTTTTTTAAATTTGATTTTTGAGAGAAGGAGAGAGAGCAGGGGAGGGGCAGAGAGTGAGGGAGACACAGAATCGGAAGCAGGCTCCAGGCTCCGAGCTGTCTGCACAGAGCCCGACACGGGGCTCGAACCCACGAACCGTGAGATCATGACCTGAGTCGAAGCCGGACGCGTAACCGACTGAGCCACCCAGGCGCCCCTGAGTACTTTTTTAGGTTTTCAGTTTTCCCTACCGGTAAAATGGGATCGGTAATGCCTTCGAACATGGGTTTGCTGGCAATGATTAGATCATATATTATGAGATGCTCTCCCTCCCCTAAGCCTGGCTCGCACTCTCCCGTTCACCTGTCTTCCCAAGGCCAGACAGTGGGATAAATGTAAGTCAGGAAGTATTAACAAGCAACAGGCCAACGGTAGACATGTGTCTAGTAAATAACAGTCTTTGAACAGCATGTGGAGGGATGCTTTTCACAGACAGGAAAGATCTAGCCTGGTCTCCTCCACTGTAAAAACCCTTGGTGCCTGTTTTCTAGACACAGGCTAAAGGTTTTATCCCGAGTCTGTCAAGACGAACAGTTTCGTTAACGAGACCCATTAGAAAGAAGACCAGCTTGAGTCTGTGAGAGTCAAGAATTATAGAATATTTAAAAGTGAAAACCAAAAAAATAAAATAAAATAAAATAAAATAAAATAAAATAAAATAAAAATGAAAACCAGTTTTTGTTCCTGGACACATAGAGCAAATCTAATCCAGAAAAGGTCTGGGTGGTTCAGATTCTGCCGGGCATATTTTAAGGCCGAGAAAGAAAGGTTTATAATTACGAGCACCATTTACATAAAACTATTGTTATATCTGACATAGTTTGGGATGTTTGGAAACAGATAGTTCCCACAGAACTACAAACATTTCTGCTACTATCACAAGTTTGTGCTATTTATCGTGGCATTCTGGAAGAAACAGACGTGAACAAAGGTGGGCCAAAGTTTGTGTCTGGGAATCATGCTGCAGCACCGTGAGTGTGTGGGGCTCAAGTTCACGGCATCTCTTCTTTCAAATACTAGTGAAGGAGAAGCTAATAATTGCTGAGGCCCACAATCTTTGAGCAATCACAGTTGTAAAAACATGTCCCGACTTTTTTCCCTCAATTTGCTTTAGTTTTTTTTCCCCCTAAGAAGGGATTGCAATCTTGCAAAAATGTAAGTTTATCTGTTTACTCCTTTTTTTTTTTTTAGTTCTATAACTACAAATGAGAGCCAGAAAGTTTTTAAGTGGAAAGTCTCTCTATTTTCCCACAGTCCTAGATCTTATTAATATAATGGGTAAAATGATTTAACTCAAATTCTGATTCCCCCAAACTAAAACAAGCCATTATCATCGAGGTGAAATCAGAGAAGTGATGGAAATTTTAAAGGCAGACAGAAGTCATAATGTTCTTAAATGGAGGGTAGGGACATTAACTTATATGGTCTTAATTCTCGTGGTTGATATTACCCAAATTTCTTAATTATACTGGTAATTTAAAAAATACTTGCCATATGAGAATGCTTAAGCGGTTTTGGTCTCAGGACTGCAGTGAAAATCTCTGAGGTTGGGCTAAAAGGATTCCTATTTACCAAATGTGGGCACATTTCATTCATGTGACTGGGGGCAGTGACGGTCGTGACATTTTTCAGTCTGAGTCTGTTCTTCGCTACTATGTGCCTCCCTTCTGGGTGGTCCAGGTGGCCGGCCACTGTCGGTGGCCTTTGAAGCATGGTACTCCTTCTCACACCTCGTCCCAACACTGAGACATTACCCGCACAGGTTGCCTCCACAAATGAGCATACAACCTACTCCAGACAAGAATGATTTGGATAATCCACGTAAGAATGATAAATGATCAAATTGCCACTTATCTTTCGAAATCATCTTAACGTAAACGTGGCAGGTGGAGAAAGGTCTGGGCCACGAGGCCGGTGAGCAGCTATGTCATCAGGCATGGCTTTGAAGAGTCCCCCTGAGAAGTACGATTTGCTGCTCAACCACATTTCTTGCCTCTGTTTCCTCTTTATTGCCAGTGAAAGTAGAAGGAGTTTTGATAACCTGTAGATTCCACTTTTTTTAAGTTTATTTATTTTGAGAGAGAGAGAGAGAGAACGGGAGAGGGGCAGAAAGAGAGTGAGAGGGAGCATCCCAAGCACGCTCCGCGCTGTCAGCGCAGAGCCCGATGCGGGGCTCGAACCCACGAACCGTGAGAACATGACCTGAGCCGAGATCAAGAGTCAGATGCTTAACCGACTGAGCCACCCAGGCGCCTCTACTCTACTTTTCTTTGTCGATAAAGAACATTACTGCTCGTGAATTTCACAGCCAGGGACGAAACACACCTCTCTCCCCCGTGCTTAGCAACAATTTCCTTGGGAGAACCTTCCGGCCTTTCCTACGGACTTTGAGCAGCCTGAAAGGAGAGAAGCTGCCCGGGTGTGCACATGGTCAATTAGGCGGCTTTACTGACAAAGGTCCAAAGCATGCTGGGAAACCCGAAAAGCAGGAAAAGCACGATTCTCCCGCAAGCCCCGTGGGCCAGCCATCTAGCTCAGGTTTGGACTACGATCATGGTTCTGCAGCCCCTGACAAAGGAACACGGCTCCTCTCCCGACTCTGGGAAGTCGCACCACCTTCACCGAGCCCTTCGTCTTACCTTTGAGCTACACTTGTACAACGGGTGACTGATTGAATCAACATAGTGGTGCCTCATGCAGCGCAGAGGGTCCGAGTCGATCATGAACGAGCTGTCCGTTTTGCTGTCTGTATCTCCCATCAGCGCCAGCAGGGAGAGCATAGAAAAAGATGCAGCGAGTGCATGATTTCTCATTGTTGTAAGGAAAACTTCTCAGAAGGAACAGCAGAGGGAGGCAGAGGACTAAAGATTGGCAATGCCTTCGCCCCCTAGGATCCAGTTCCTTCCCAGCAAAGGGCACGATCTGGCCGGAGCTTTCTGGTTGTCATTGTCCTTTGTGTGTCGGAGTCGGGTCTCACTGTTTCCACTTGCAATCCACCCTCACGATATCTGCCGCACAGCTGGAATGAAAACAGAAATGGTTTTCCCCGGAAACATTTACCCAGAAAAACGAATGGAGCCCAGGAGGTATTGAGTAGAATTTTTCCATGTCATTTTGAGGAAAGAGTATCGGTTTCCAGAGTGCCATTAGCACGGGCTGTCCTTCATTCTACCAGCTCCCGCCCCATAGCTTGTGCTACGTATTTATAGCCATTGGGAGGTGGACGCAATGGTTTCAGGAAAGCACATGTTGACTTCAGTTGCCGGAGCCCCATGTTTCTAAGGAGCAAGGATAGTTTGAACTCACGGTCAAGATGAAACATGTGGTTCTGGCCCCAGCGTAACTGAATACGAGTGGTCCCATCCCCATCCCTGGCTGGTGGGGGCGGGAGGGTCTATCCAGCTTCTCAGTGAGCTCTGGTGGCCACGTCAAGCGCACAGGACTAGAAAGGAGGCAGGCCAGCCCGAATGAACACAGGCGGCGTCCCAGGGGAAAGCAGCTCAGTTTTCATTTCCTAGTCCACCCACCTAGTTTTCCCCTTCTGTGCTCTGGGCCCATCCTGTTTTCGTTTGAAGCCCCGTGCCACCCAGCATCAATGACAAAGTGCATCTGAAATACGCATCTGAAATACACATTATGCGCGCCGGCCCCCAGTGTGGTTAAAGCGACACCCGCGTTATTTGCCAAAGAGTCACACGTTTCCGCAGAGCTTCTGTAGCCTGAGCACCTGGTATAATGTGACAAAGTAAGTGGTCGTCAGAGCAAACACTTACCATTACGATGGGATCAGGGTATACCAGTTGTCCTGGAATTTGCTTTGTGCTTTTTTTTTTTTAAATATATATATTTCTTTAAGGTTTATTTATTATAGAGAAACAGAGAGAGACAGAGCACGAGCAGGGGAGGGGCAGAGAGAGAGGGAGACACAGAATGTGAAGCAGGCTCCAGGCTCCGAGCTGTCAGCACAGAGTCTGACGCGGGGCTCGAGCTCACAAACCGCGAGATCATGACCTGAGCCCGAGCCGGAGGCTTAATCGACTGAGCCACCCAGGCGCCCCAAAACTTGCTTTGTTCTTTTAACTATGTACTTCTTGGGCAAGGGACTGAGGTCCTGAGATCTCCCCATTTCACCTCACTAGCCCCCCTCCACATGGCCAACATGGGTGCTTTTTATCCTACCAGATGACAGAGCATCAAAAATATTTGCAAACTTTTAGGAAAACTAGGGGGACCTGTCGTTACATCCCAAACAAAAGGAACATGATAATAAAAGCTTCAGACAAACTTTCAAAAGGTATTTCAGATAAGAGTTTGATTATTTTGTTCATGGTACATTTTTTTTAACTTCCTACTTATGGCCAGTCCAAATAAACAGGGCAAAGTAATATAAGATCCAGATAAGAACTTAAGTCCCTGTAAGTCAATTCATTTTGCTCCAATAGAATGGCCCCAGACCCACTTAGCCTCAGTTAGCTCTCTTGTGAGTGGGGGGGGGTGGGGGATCCCAGGCTGTAAAGTGTATGTGACAAAGGGCCGTTTCAGAGAACAGCATCCCTGGTGATGGCATAATCTCATCGCGAGTGTTTCTGGGAAATCCTATAAATGGCAGGACGGGCAGGGACCAGTAATGAGGAGACCCACCTGGGCTGGAGCACTGCCATTGATTAGCTGGGAGACCTTGCACAGGATATTTCAACTGGTCTGGCCTCAGTTTCCCCATCTGTAGAGTAGGAGAGTTGGAAAAGATGGCGCCTACCGTCCCCTCTTGTTCTAAAACGGCCCCGCCTGTTACGCACGGATTCAGTCACCACTATCTCCAAATGTAGAAGACAGTCCTAAAGGTAAGACCATATCTTCACACGACTTTGCACCACTTTCTTTTATGAGCTTGCTAATGGCAACATCTCATGAAAACTGATCAACCTGGGGCGCCTGGGTGGCTCAGTCGGTTAAGCGTCCCACTCTTGGTTTTGGCTCAGGTCATGATCTGGCGGTTTCGTGAGTTCAAGCCCTGCGCTGGCAGCACAGAGCTTCCTTGGGATTCTCTGTCTCCCTCTCTCTCTGCCCCTCCCCACTAGCGCTGTCTCTGCCTCTCTCAAAATAAATAAGCTTTAAAAAATTTTTATTTATTTATTTATTTATTTATTTAAAAAAATTTTTTTAAGGTTTATTTATTTTTGAGAGACAGAGAGAAACAGAGTGCAAGTGAGGGAGGGGCAGAGAAAGAGGGAGGCACAGAATCTGAAGCAGGCTCCAGGCTCCCAGCCGTCAGCACAGAGCCTGACGCAGGGCTCGAACTCATGAACCGTGAGATCATGACCTGATCTAAAGTCGGTCGCTCAACCAACTGAGCCACCCAGGCGCTCCCCCCTCCACAATTTTTTTATTTTTAAAAAATTGGTCAAGGGGCGCCTGGGTGGCGCAGTCGGTTAAGCGTCCGACTTCAGCCAGGTCACGATCTCGCGGTCCGTGAGTTCGAGCCCCGCGTCAGGCTCTGGGCTGATGGCTCGGAGCCTGGAGCCTGTTTCCGATTCTGTGTCTCCCTCTCTCTCTGCCCCTCCCCCGGTCATGCTCTGTCTCTCTCTGTCCCAAAAATAAAAATTAAAAAAAAAAAAAAAAAAAAAAAATTGGTCAAACCTGACCCTAAAGCTCCAAACTGGCAAAGAATGACAAAGAGCATTTTGTTTTGTTTTGTTTTCTTTTCGGCCGCATATCACACTGAAACTCACCAAGATTTCACCTCAAAGAGCCAGAGCTTTCTAGGGTTCAACGTTCAGAAGCTGCAGCATTACTGACCATTTCCTGAGTTTCAATATGACTATGTTATCCCAAGTGGTTATCTGTCTCTTTGAAGCCTTAATTAGTCTCAGAAAAGGAATTTATGGATTTCTCCTTTTACCGCTCCAGCCCTACAGGTATTTCCCCCCAGGAATCGGCGGTGAAGGGGTGAAGGGAAAGGCAGACATTCCGGTCCTGGCCCTCCCTCCCCACTTCCAGCCACTTCTCTTCAGAGCCGATGGCCGGCAGGGATGGTTAAATGAACAAAGCAAAATGAAAGAAAAACCCATAGCTTGATGGCAAACAAAACAAAGAAACAAACAAACAAAAAAAACAAACAACATCCAATAACAAGACCCTATATATGTGAATGTTGAGACCCAGCTAGTCCATTTCTGAGAATTACCCTCCGTGTGAGATCACACAAGCGTATGGCTATTCACTCCAACATGGGTTGTCATGGCATAAAGTTGGACACTGCACAAAATACCCATCACCAAGGGACTGGCTAAATATATTATACAGCATTCACACAATGGAATACTATGCAACTGTATAAAGAAGGATGCAGTGACTCTACTAATTTGTGTGTGATAAGAACATATATTTGTGTTCATTTATATTGGCACAGAGTCGCTCTGGCAGGGTAGTCAAGAAGTTCTACGATGAGCTATTTGCGACAGCGGGAGGATAGGCATGGGAGGAAGACTTTTCACTGTATACAGACATCTATTTTCTTTGTGCATTTCCGAACTTGTAAATGTATTGCCCATCCAAAATTTCATTCAAAAAAATTACACTTTGTCTTTTCAAAACTTGGCTTAAAAATAGCAATTAAGTTAATGGATGCTTACGATTTGTGCCAGTTTGAGTATTTTCGTAGTATTATATTTTTATCTCTTATAAATATTGGAAGACGTGTTAGTCTCTTTTTTAATTTTTTTTTTTTAATTTGAGAGAGAGAGAGAGAGAGACCACCAGTGGGGGAGGGGGCAGAAGGAGAGAGAGAGAGAGAGAGAGAGAGAGAGAGAGAATCTCAAGCAGGCTCAGCATGGAACCTGATACAGGGCTCGATCCCAGGACCCCGGGATCACGACCTGAGCCGAAATCAAGAGTGGGACGCTCAGCTGCTCAACCGACTGAGCCGCGTAGGGGCTAGTCTCGTTTCTTAGTCAAACATTGTTCCTGGTGGATCATTTGGTTCTTAAGCACTACTGCCACCTAGTAGCAACATCCTGAATTGCAAGCACAGTTGAATTTTTTTTTTTTTTCCTAAAAGGTAAAGATACTTTTTGCAAAAGTATTTTGCCAACGAATGCTGGGAAGCATATAACGGCAAAGAGATAGTTAATGTCACACAAAATGTAACTTTATTATCTGATTTTCTCGTTGAAGATAAGCTGAACCCAGAAGTGGTAATAAAGATAAAGTATAAAAGCATGACAGGGAAAATGTTACTTTACTGCTGATAAGAAATACATTTTTCATTTCCACACACTCACAAAGCATGGTACTTTTTGTTCAGTTTTCATGTTAAACTCCGAAACAAGAATCCAAGCAGCGATGTACATATGCCACAGAACTCACAGAGCTCTCAAAATATAAAGGTCAGATTCTTGCAACTTAACATTGGGATTTTTGCCTGAAGTGCTCAAATCAAATGAACCACCACCGTCGTGTGGAAGAAGAAGTAAACCTCACGCTCAAACAAAGAGCAATGTTAAATCAAGTTGTCCTAACGCCGTGTTGGTGGCGGGTGCATAGGGGAGAAGCGCACAGGGTCAGGGGAAGCATTCACGAAGAGGAACACGAAAATGAGGGAAATTCACATCACTCGAGAGCCCTGATTTACGGCGGCTTAGCTGCAATTGATGTCTGTCTTGAAGGAGCTCCTGTCACTTTTCCCAAAGTTAAATTAATTCCAATTTGCTTTCTTTCTTTTCTTTCTTTCTTTCTTCCTTTCTTTCTTTCTTTTTTTAAGCCACATAGCATCAAAAATCAAATGCTGCCCATCGAGACTGAGAACCTCGGCCTGGCCAGCGATGGATTGAATGAGAAAGCGACTCTCTTGCTAAACTCAGGAGCTCCAGGGCCGCCCCGTGCGCTGGGTACGGTCTCTGAGACACGGACTTGGCCGACGTACAGAGCCCACATTCTCATCCCTCCGATGTAGAGCCTCTGCCGGCAGGAGAGGCACGTAGGCCCGCGTGCCCGACTTTGGAGCTACCCTCCAAACGATACCAGTGGAAAAGAACAACTGGTGCCCAGATTTCCCCACCTGTCATCCTCGGGGAAATAATATAGCAGAGCTTACAGCGGGCCCAGCCTCCTGGGTGAGAGATGGTGTTGTGTCCACAGATCAGCTCACTCTTGGGCTGACCTTCTGCCTGGCAGAGGCCGGACTGCTGGTTTCACGCAAGTTATTCCGGCAACAGGCTAAGATGAGCGGCCTGTGCCAAGAATGGCCTTATTCTTGCCCCGCTTGCCAGGCGAGAGAGGGCAGTGCTTGGGTATCCATATTCCCACCCGGAGGCTGTTTTCAGTATTAATAGATGCAAGTAATGCCTCCTGTGGCTCCTTTCTTTTCTTTTCTTTGTTTTAATTTTTTAAAATATTTTTTACTTATTTTTGAGAGAGAGAAAGAGACAGAGCACGAGTGGGAGAGGGGCAGGCAGAGAGGGAGACACAGAATCCGCAGCAGGCTCCAGGCTCTGAGCTGTCAGCACAGAACCCCACGCAGGGCTCAAACCCATGAACCGTGAGACCGTGACCTGAGCCAAAGTCGGATGCTTAACCGGCTGAGCCATTCAGGCGCCCCTCCTGTGGCTTCTTTGTACAAATATGTATTTAACACACATTCGTTAAGCACCTACGATGTGTCTCCTTTTGCTCTAGCAGATAACAGTTAAAGGTTGGTGGGGGGGGGAATAGGGCCTATTCTGGTGCCTTCTTCCAGCTCACTGCATCTACGAGCAAAGAGGCTTGGCCTGTTGTTTCCTGGGTAATTTTTTGGACACAAGGATCAACTCTCTTAACATCTAATTCATATCTAACACGCATTGCATCATTTCTAAGAAGATTAAGTTAAACAGATAGAACATCATGACTTCGGAATGGCGTCAGTGTAACAGACAGAATGATTTGATATTTCCTATCATTTAAAACAACCCTGGCGCCAGGGTGGCTCAGTCGGTGGAGCATCCGACTTTGGCTCCGGTCATGATCTTGCGGTTCGTGAGTTCGAGCCCCATTTAGGGCTCTGTGCTGACAGCTAGGAGCCCAGAACCTGCTTCAGATTCTGTGTCTCCCTCTCTCTCTGCCCGCCCCCGCCACCCCCCACTCATGTTCTCCCTGTCTCTCAAAACTAAATAAAAACATTTAAAAAAATTTAAACAAGCCTCTCAGGCACGAGTAAGGGTAAACATGGCAGAACACACAGCCTTTCTCAAAGGAACGGCCAGAAAGAAAAAGAGAAGACTGAAGTGTGGAAGAAAGCTTGCCTTGAGAGAACGCATCACACCTAGGCTTTTCGAAAAAGAAAGAATTCTAGGTCTAATCAGAGAGTGTGAAGTGCTAAGTAACTCCTTTTCAGGAACTCCAAGAATTCCAATTGGATCTAGTCAACTAGATGCCTTGGAGAATAAGTCAGATGCCTCTTCCCAAGGCACTTAATTTATAAACTGTAAACAGCATGTTGGATTTTATAAAGCATGCCATGCGCTCAACGAATGGTTTTTGATATTATTCCCATCTGGCGGCACATCAGTAAGCAGCCAAGCAGTCAAGCCCGGGCTGACCCGGGGGCAGCGGTACTGAGGCTGGGCAACCACAAGGTCACTGGGGAGGGTGTGGCTCGCGCCCTTGTCATCTCCCCGTGTCTATTCTCCGATGGGGCGGGGCGCGTGGGGTGTGAGGCCACGCCTGCCTCCACGGTGCACCTTGGGAGAGAGACGGCAACTTCTTTGCAAGTCGACCTGAGGCTTCCGGTCTGGGATGGGACTCTGTGTTCTCACAACCTGCATTCCTAGCCACGCATGGCCAAAGGCAGCAGTGGCAGTGATGGAGAGAGGAGTGGTGGGACAAGCAAGGCGCGGGGGGAGGACCACAGCCTGGGAAAAAGGCAGTAAATCACGATCCCGGAGGAACGAAGGGTGCAAAAAAGAAGGACTGGGAATAGAAGTGATTTCTGAGGATGAGTCAAGTGTCAAGTGTGTGTGTGTGTCCTTGGATTAAATAGTTTTACTGTCTGGGGAGGGACTGGTGTGGGAGGACTTGACCTTGAGACTTGACTGAAACTTAAAAATCCTGATTTTCGGGACCTCCAGAGGAGCCTCTCGTTAGTCAACCTCCCGCTTACCTACAGCTTTCAATTCTTCTTCCCCAAACCCACTGCCAGCCTGGGTTCAGTGTCCCATGCCCCAGTGTTCTGCACTCATTTGTTAGAAATATTAGATAATTATTCCACTGCATTCTGAAACCAGAAGAGCATTTTTAGAATTTTTTTTAAAAGATCATTTTTGTGTGTGAAAGAGAGAGAGAGAGAGAGAGAAACAGCATGAGTGGGGGAGGGGCAGAGAGAGAAGGGGACAGAGGATCCCAAGCAGGCTCTGTGCTGACAGAAGCGTGCCCAACATAGGGCTCGAACTCGCGAACTGCAAGATCATGACGTGAGCCAAAGTCAGACGCTCAACTGACTGGGCCACCCAGGCGCCCCTGAAACCAGAAACCCTTCCCCTCACTGGCTGTGTGATCCCGAGCAAGTCCCTTGCCTTCTCTGGGACACAGTTTTCTCATGTACAAAATGAACGGACTGCTCTAGATGTTGGTGGGGTTTTATCCATTTCCAACATCCTCCAACTCTATCCTACCTTCTCAGAGTACAGCAAGTGCTTTGGGGCTTCATTTTCCCCAAAGCAATACTACAGTAAGAAAGGGTTCCTTTCTTACTCCAGAAGTTAATGATTGCAGAAAAGTCCAAACAAGTTGTAACGTGGGGCCTGAAGCAAAACCAAAGGTCAAGCCATAAGAATTTGCCCTTTTGATGAGACCATATTGGTGGCCTGAAATAAAAATAGCCCTAAATAACCAATTGACTCAGTCCCTGAATGTACCAACTATAGTTATAAATTAGTGATATGCTGTTCATAGTAAGAAGTGGTTGGCGAGGATATGTAACCAGTCCCCATGTCTCTTAGACTTGTCTTAAAATTTGCAGTGTTTCTTTCCAGTCTCCACCAAATGGGGAGAGGAGAAACACTGATGGCAGCCAATCATGGAAGAAATGGTGGATTTCTTTCTTTTGATGATGGTGATATAAACTGAGTTCAACCCTCCTGCACTTTTCCTACGAATGACCTTATTCCTAAACCGAGGTTGAGCCCCAGATCGGCATCCCCTGGTGGGGCCATCTGAGATACTCTGGTTCGGGATAGAAGCGGAAGATTAGTTAGAAGGGTCGTCTTCTTGGTGGATGCAAAATGAATAAGGTCCTAGCGGTCAAGAGCAAGGCACTCTGCTTGGTAAAGCATCCATAGAACCTTTATGCTAGTGGAGGTACATTCCTGAAGCCCCGGGTGGGGACTCGGATCTAAAAGAGTTGCCTGTTGGTGATGGCTCTTGGATCCAGTGCTGGGCTTCTGTGGGCTTCTATAGTTTCTATGAAAAGACCCATTCTGAGTTCTTAATGGTTGATATAACTAACCGACTTTTATTTTTTTTTTTTATTTTTTTTTATTTTTTCAACGTTTTTTATTTATTTTTGGGACAGAGAGAGACAGAGCATGAACGGGGGAGGGGCAGAGAGAGAGGGAGACACAGCATCGGAAACAGGCTCCAGGCTCCGAGCCATCAGCCCAGAGCCTGACGCGGGGCTCGAACTCACGGACTGCGAGATCGTGACCTGGCTGAAGTCGGAGGCTTAACCGACTGCGCCATCCAGGCACCCCCTAACCGACTTTTAGAGTACAAAACCTTGCATAAATTGGAAGTGATGACGTCTGATTACCCGTGTGTGTCAAAAAGCACGATCTGGTTGAAGTCTTTTCCTTGGGGGGTTTGGATTATTTCTGTAAATCTACCACTCCACTGAAAGCTGTGGCTGATACGGTGACGAGCTGTCAGAAAATGCTTAGGGGTGGCCTTTCCACGGTGCCACGAATCAACGACCGCCCTAAACATGGAGCCCCTTTCCATCCTTCCATCAACAGGGCGTGAAAACAGGGAGAGCAGAGCGGAAGCCATAAGAGAAGCAACAGAAGAGAAAGAAGAAGGATTTTCTTTTCTTTTTTTTTTTTTTTTTTATGTTCAAAATCTGCCACTGCTCTTTCAACGATTGCAAATAGCCCAATTTCAGAGAGGGAAGATTCCCTACATTTTACCCACTCTTTCTTCCCCTGAAGGGGGTTTCCCATGAGGGGTGAGAGTTTTGAGATACCCAACCCAGGGGACTCAGTCCTGCCAGAGCATGAAGGTCTGCTCTCCCTACGGGAAAGAAAAGGTGACCAGGTGTTCTGGGGACCCTAGTGCCGGTGCAATTCGATACTTGCTCGGCCGCTGGACTGCTGGCTTTGGTGTGGCCTTAGGAGAAGAGAGGTGACCAATGTTAGCTCAGGGTACAGGCTTCCTTTTGCCCTGGAGCCAAATGAGTATGTTGGCTTTTCTTCAAAGTATCCAGCAAAGTGTTTCCAAAGCTGCGTTTGAATCTCCTCACCCGCAACAACGATTTGGAATGATGGGTAGTGATCTCACCTAACAGCTGTAGAGCCCTTAGTTAGAAATGGGGCATAAACAATGGGACAAACTCGCTCTTCCCAGTCTCTATTCAAATGGCCTTTTCTGCCCAATGGTGGGATTTGAATACCGAATTCAATCCTCTTGTAATCCATGCAGACTTCCGTCAAAGGGGCAAGGTGAAAATACAAACACCCCGGGGTACATTTTCCTCCCATATTGCTAAGAATTCTGAACTCATTGGGCTGTGGATTTTCCCTTTGTATTTTTGCTTTGCGTAAACTCCGCACACTTACGGCTAGCCATGGCATTTGATTGTCAGTCCGCCTTGAACAATTCCGTTCTGCTGCCTTTGGATTTCCAACCTCAAAAGAAAAATCTAAATTCCGAAAAGGAGTAATTTCCCATAGTTTGAAGGAAAGAAAAAAAATCACAGAAATGTATCAAGTCCTAAAATACCGCCTTGTGCTTTAAAAAAAAAAAAAATCGGACTTTGATTTTTCACGTCCATTTTAGGCACGTATGTGCCTACATTTCACTGAGGGCTGAGGATGGAGATATTTTTTCACTTGAAGAGTTGACCTCCTTTTCTAATGCCAAGTAAAGAAGGCAACCTCAGAGTTCAAACCCCTCTTCTTGGGGGGGGGGGGGTAGGTGAAACTGAAGGAAGCTTCCTTTTCTGAAATGGTGCCATTTGAAAATGTGGGGTGGCAGATTTTGAACATCAAAAATAATCCTTCCTCCTTCTCTTTTGTTGCTTCTCCCGTGACCGGCTCCCTCCCTGCTTTTATTCCCTATTGATGGCAGGACGGAAGGGGACGCCCTGTTTAGGGCTATTGTGACATTCTGACAGTTCATCAACTTTTGTGAATGTATTAACCTGTTGCCCTTTCATTTTTAAAGGATACTGCAATTGGTTGGATCACAGTTTGAAAGGAAAAACTGGGCTTGAGCCAGGCCTTGGAAGAGAGAAAATTGTCTGAAAAATTCTTAGCTTTTGCAGAAAAACAAAAAGAGAAACACATCCACTGCAAACCTTCTAGAAATCAGTTTAAAGCTACCAGTCAGCGTTCATGTGCAGATTTTGACATGAGGGCGAAACGGACCCCAATTGGATGAATTCCTGATTCTAAGCACTGGGGATATATTGTCGACTGAAGTTACCCATTCTTTGAATTTTCTGAGTCAGCACTCTTTCTAACAAGAAAGCGGTTGTTCCAGACTGTGAACCCCATCCAGGGTGTTACATTCTGACGATTGAAAATGGGTCTAGGGGGTGTAACTCTCAGCCATCGGCACAATCGTCCTCAGAAACTCAAACGTGGGGTGTTTGTGTGTGTGTGTGTGTGTGTGTGTGTGTGTGAATTTGCAGCATGCAACCTGAACAGCAGAGCCAGCACTCATTTCTATACCAGCCTCTCCCGCCGCGCTGCACACTCTTGGGGGTTTCGGAAGGATTCCCCACCCTTTGTCTTCTGCCCGAATCAAACACAGAAGTTCATGGTTGCTGATCTGACTGGTGAGGAGTGGGTACTACCAGCTGGAACGTTGCCACTGGCAGGGGCAGACAGGAAAATAGAAATGCTCTTAATGTCCTCCCAAAGAAAACCTTTGATGGACAAAAGAGCGGTTGTATTTTTACCCTCTCCCTTCATGCTGCCAGGCGTCTTTAAATAGATCCTCTAGCCTAGGGACTTGTATGGAATAATTCATATTAAAACCCAAGAAGTAGCAGAGGAGGGTTCTTTCTTCTCTTTCTTTCCTCCCCCCCCCCCCCCACCCCTTGTCAAGCGAACAGGAAAAGACTCATTTTCATTCAGCTGTGTTAAATTTCTCCTTTTGGGTCTTTTAATGAACTTGAGCTAATTCAGAAAAGACTACGAAAACCCCCAGGAAAAGAAAAGGAATAGGAAGCTGCATCGTCGATTGCTCTTGGATACCTTTTGGTCCCAAAGACATTAGCAGCATCTTTCAAGGATGCTTTTAAACCCATCTTTGAAGGGTTTGCATGAGGCTCTTAAATGGGGATGCCTAATTGAGAAGCCCAGTGCCTTCCATTGGCAACTCATAAACCAAACGGTTGTTCTGCTGGTAGGAGAGAGAGAGAAAAAAAAAAGGAAGGAAGG
This sequence comes from Neofelis nebulosa, assembly GCF_028018385.1. Lineage (NCBI taxonomy): Eukaryota > Metazoa > Chordata > Mammalia > Carnivora > Felidae > Neofelis > Neofelis nebulosa. The sequence continues at coordinate 38,961,914 of NC_080800.1, forward strand.
AAGGAAGGAAGGAAGGAAGGAAGGAAGGAAGGGAGAAAAAGTCCTCCCCATCTCCTCGGCCCCATGCATTTTTAGTTCAGCTCCCGCTAGGATCCATTTTTTCCCTCTCCCTTTCGCCCAATTGGGTTTCCAAAAGACAGTCAAGCTCGTGCTAGCCAAATGAAAAACCCTGTCTGTCCTTCTTTTTCCTTGGGAAGGGACGGCTGTGGGAAGGACAGAGAAAGGGGGCGGAGTGGGGCCTGAGGATCCAGGGAGCTTTGTTTTAAGCCACTTGTCCCCGGAACAGACAATAATCACATTTCTCTTAATGTAGGCCGAAGTGCATCCAGGCGTTCCCATAGCTGTCCACCCCCCAGCCCTGCGCCGGAGGAGATGTGCCGGGTCACTGTGATGGTATGCCTGTCCCCGCCAGCCCGGGGTCACTCCAGCCCCGCTCTCAACCGCCTGAGGGGCAGGCCGAGCCCTGCTCCTCTCTGCGAGTGGGTTCAGGCTCAAGGGCTCCAGAAGCCCCCCGATCCTAGCAGACCTCACGGGGCTGCTCTCCCCCCCATCCCTCCCCCCCACCCCCGATGGAGCCGGACCCAGGCTGTCTGGAAACTCAGGCAGGGCAAAAGAGCAAAGCTCACAATGGCAGAAGCTCCGGCGCAGGGAAAAGGGGGCGGGGTGCGAGTGGTGGAGAGCAAAAGAAAATAAAAGCCACATGCCACCCAGGAAGATTCCAGGGCGGGCGGGAAGGAGGTGGCGGAGGAAGGACTTGCAGGCAACAAGTGCCCAGACGTGGCACTGCCAGTCTAGCTGGATTCTTTTCTGAATTAGATTATGCGAAAGAAAGCGGGGAAATATATAGCCCGCCAGCTGTTCAAAGGCTTACAACCTTGCTTTTATTGTCCGGGTAAGTTGGTGAGGTGGGGCATCAGAGGAATTCCACACATACCAGCCCCGAGAAATTTTAATATGTTCCACAGTGTCATACACAAAGAGGAAATGACAGCTGATCACAGCCCAGGGCAGGCCACAGCGATCTGGGCCCTGGAGCTTACCCACCCTCACATGGCCCAGCTCTCTTCCATTGCTTTAGCACTTCGGTCATTCCACCTGCCTCCCCATCCCTTCTGCCCCTGCTTGGCCCAGCCTGGGGGGGGGGGGCTGGGGGGAGGGGGAGAGGTGGCCTGGACAAAGTAGCAGGAGCCGAGTGTCATGGGAAGAGGTGAGCCTGGCCTTAGAGGCCGCTGGCCAAGAAGCTGAGGCTGGCTAGGGTGAGTCAGGCACCCCAGGGAGTCAGAGGCATTTTAATCCAACCACGGGGGCTTATCTGCTGATAAGGACCGAGAAATCAAGGACTCTGGTGATGCTGTCTTCAGGGTGTTTTTTTTTTTTTTTTCCTCCCCCGAGTAACCTACCGAAGCCAGAAAACACAAGACTGCCTTATTTCAAAGGAACACTGCGTGTGGCTCTGCCTGGGACCTAGGCTTGGGGAATGACTTCCGGCAACTTCTTCCCAGGGGCCCCCTTGAATTTAGGCCAGACCCCAGAGGTCACTGGTTCGGATCCTGGGGGCGGGACTAGTGAGCGGTGGGAGACAGTGATAGCATCTTCCTCCGGGCATGTTTTTAATTCAGTGATTCATCCAGTGGCCCTGATGTCAGCTGCTGAGTAGGTGACTCACAGCCATCCCTGATAGAGACAACACGTGATCCTCTCCAAAGTGTGCTCAAGGGAGCAGAGAAAGGATTAACTGCCCTTTTTCCAGGCTTCCTCTACCCAGGCGGGAAAGGTCCGGGCCTTGTCAGCTTTGAGTGATGTGTACCCGAGATCCGAGATCCGGTGATAGAGGCCTCAGGGGAACCCCTTCGTCACAAATGGAAAGAAAACCCATTGATAAGCGACAATCATTTCACGTAAGCCTGGGTATCAGCAGATATTTGAAATAGCTCTTTGTTACAAGAAAGTCATTGACCCGTTTCCCCGTTGGCAAAGTCCATCGCAGTCCCCAAATCTAACTGCAGAGGGCATACAGGCTGAGAATGAAGGCATGGGACAATGCCTCATTCACCTTTGCATCCATCAGGACTAGCGGAATTTCTTAAAGGAATGATGGAATGAATAATTCACCAGTAAGAATAATAGCACTTGAATCCTGAGTCCTTAAGGTCTGGTAGAAATTGCCAGCCACCATTGGTGGCTATGATTCCGAGAAACTCACATTTTTCAAGGGCCCAGGAAAAACGAATGAGTTGGAAATTGTTAAATGTATTGAAAAATGATTTATTTTCCCCTTGACAGTGTCACTGGAACCCGGATTAAGATTGAAAACTCCACAGGCATGTTTCCATCTGTGGGTGTCAGCTGCTTGGTTACAGAGCCGCTCAAGAAGGCCTCGGTCAGTTGTCCCTTTACCTGAACCAAACGTACTTTAAAGTAAATGATGCAAAACTTTGCATTTTGTGTTCAGACATTCTCATACAATGGTCTGAATAACAGTAGAAGACTATTGTTTCGACTCAGCTGATGGCTCTGTTAACCGCAGTAGTTTAAAAAAATCACCATAAAATTGCATAGCAATAGAACCCATAGTATCATTTCAGGCTTTCCCAAACGGCGAATAGCCCAAAGTTGTAAATGAACTCATTCAGAAGCTGCATTTCCACTCAGCAATGCCCGGGAGGCTAGTTATTAGAGAAGATCAGGCAAGTTCCCCATAAACTGAATAGGACCCTAAAGTTCACTTTCAGAAGCCAGACTGGCGAGAAGGAAATGGGCAGATATTTGCATTTGGTCTAAGGACACACTCAAGAAGCATTCTGCAGTCCCCGCTGTATGTGGCTGACACCCACAGCCGACACTGTATTGCAGGCGTCTCCACATTTTCAAATATACCAGGTACTTAACGTTACATGTTGGAGCAGTTTGCCGTAGCCAGCTCCTTGTAAATTAAAATACACGAATATTAGAAACGAAGAGACGGTTTCACAGCATCCATATCTGTTATTACTGACAGTTACAAAGGGCAAGGGAGTGGGACTCCCATGTCACCAGAGAGCTTCCTTTGCTGCACCTGAATCTCACTGGAGAAGGGAGTCTACTCTTCTTGCAGGTTTATCTGGGCTCGTGAATTACAATGAGCCTCAGTAACAACGCGTTCTGAGTCATTAACATTCTGTACACAAACTTCCCGTCCCTCAAGAAAGAGTTATGCCCAGGCCTCCTCCAGCCCAATTGTTCATTTAAAGAGAGAACTTGTATTCAGGAGCTCGAAAGAACCCTCCGAATATTCCTCAGGTGTCTGTAGGAGTCATTCCTACAGGTCCCGGTCCCTGCGCTGGTGGGAGCATCCTTCCTCGGTGACCGCTCGGACAGTGTAGCATCGGTCGAGCCGCAGGGACAAGCTGACTACTAAAAATAACCCTTTGCGATAAGGCCAAGGCAAACAGCATGCATTTCCTTGGACTTTTTGCCCAATCAAAATCCTATAGTAAACCCGTCCTTCTCTCTCCCCGGCGCTCCTGACTGCGTCTACGGAAAGCGAAGTCCTTGCACATTGGGAGGAGAGTGCAAAGGAACAGGATTCCTGCAAAGCGTGACAGAGAAAGCTAGAAATAAATGTTGCCTATTGTTTGAAGTCATTCTAAGCACTCCGGCGGAGCCCTGGCAGGAGATCAGCAGCATACAGAAGTAGTAATAAAAGTAAACAGTGCGCTTTTAAACTCGGAGGGTTGCCCGCCTTCATAGTGCCCCCATTGTAACAGGGATGAGGGCGGTGGGGAAGATACTGGGGCTCCAGGAATCCATGTCGCCCAATGCTCCTTCCCAGCCTCCTTTCACCGGGTCAGATATAAGAACCATTACAAAGTTCCATCGAACTACGCAGAGAGTTCGAAAATAAAATCTCTTTCGGTCAAACCCAAAGGGATTTTCCAGCAGCCTCTCCGAGAGGCTCCCCGGCTCTGTCACAGACTTCAAAGACCCGTTCATTTAAAAAAAAAAAAAAAAAACCCACAATGCTAGCATGCTACCGATTAATGCAAATTCAAGTAATGCAAATTTAAGTGGTATTTAAAGGTTGTCTCTTTGTCTGAAAGGAGGATGAAATGGTCGGTTTGGAAAGAAGCAATTTCCTAGGCAAGCCGTCAGCGTTTGTTTTTCCTGCTTACCTTGGGGGAAACGTAGGGCTCCTTTCTTCTCAGACTTTTCTGAGAGCTAGAAAGAGGTCCTGTTACTTCCAAATGCTTTTGTTCTTCTGTCCCTCTGTCACATGGCTTGCCTTTTATATTTGCAACACACAAAAGTTAGGACTGTTGTTTAAGCGACACAGGGAGAGAGAGAGGGAGAGGGAGAGGGAGAGAGAGAGAGAGAATGTCAAATGGAAAAGTGCCATTGCAGTCATATATCAATCAGGCGTGCGGCCGCAGCAGCGCACTAGCAAATGAGAATGCCACGGAAATGTGAGGCGCTCCTTATCGGGGACTCGGCCACTGCCCACCGCTCGGCTCCCTTCCACGGAGCATCTTACGATGGGATGGGAACGACACGGAAGAACAAGGGCAAGGGCGAGGAAGTTTCCTCCCCCCACCCCCACCCGCCTTTTGGAATAACAAGAGGCTGAATGAATATTCTGGGTTTAATTCTTTGGCAAGCATGCCCTGGAGATGGGCAGTCCGCAGGGAAGAGTCGTAGTTTTGGAAATACAGGGACGGTGGCATTCTGTTTAACGATTCAGCAGCTGCCCGAGATGAAGTTGAGATTCTCAGTATAAGGGAGGAGGAGGAGGACGGGAATCAGAACGACTTCTCAGGCGATGCTGTAGAAGCAAGTGCAAAACGCTGCCCCGTTTCATCACGATGTGTGTGGGTGGCGAGAGCTCTTTTCTGAGTTGTTCATCCATTACATGATTTCTAGCAGCGTGTACATGATGAAATCCACAAGGGCACGTTAATAAGTGCCTTCATCTGCATCACTTAGAATAAAACTCTCCATATGGTTTTGAAACAATGAGAAAGTGCAGCCCTTGGCTCCTGGGAATATAGGAGTGTGAAACTAACAGGTAACTCTCCATACGATTTTGAAACCATGAGGAAGTGCAGTCCCTGGCTCCTTGGAATAGAGGAGTGTGAAACTAATAGGTAAGGCCGACTCACCAGCGAAACAGCTAGTTTTGTAACAAAAGTGGCAAAGGTCACTATGTGTGGGCGCTAAGTGCTTGCTAGCTGGATAACGCCGTTTAGGAGCTGTGAAAAGACAAAGGGGAATATTTCCTTCAAAAGCTTAAAATTAAGACAGAAAACCATGAAGCAATTTTTGTGGAGAACACAAAGAACCATTGAACCATTTATGCATTATTTTATGTCACACGGACACAGCCCCAGAATGATTTTTTTAAATTAACCCTGATGAAGAATTAAACTGAGAATATTTTAAAAATGGCATTTCACGGAAGAGTAAATGTATCATAAAACTGAAGAAGAAATTTCTCTTGGGAGGTCCATAGGGTTGTTGATGCCGAAACTGTCATGTTCATTTGTTCATTAATAAATTGATGATCACGTCATTACTTTTCCACAGAACTTTTACTCTAAACAGTCATTGATGTTTACGAGAGGTGTCTTCAAATGTTCAGTTATACCTCTACCTTTTTCAGAAGAAGCCTTTCCTTTTGCCCCGTCAGCAAAACTCTGTCTACCTGGGACCAGCCAGTTACAAACAGAATCCACCTACAAGGCCGAAGGAGAAATGACAAGTTCAAAGCCTTGCAAGAAAACCGGGCACTAGGGCCGATGATGATACTGGCCAAATGTCTTAAAAGCAGAAGATCAAAAAAGCAAATGGAAATTGGGCCTTAAAAATGGAAACAATCTGAAAGGGAAAATGACTTGTAGCTGAGTAAGAGCCATGGAAATAGTCATGAACACATTTTCTGGCTCAGTTCTCTGGGTCAGATCGGGAGGGAGGATGAACTCTTTGGCCACCAACACGTTCAAATATCACAGCTTGACGCCCATCCACCTTTGTTCATTTCTCTTAAATAAATACCTTGTGGCTTTCCCAACGCGTGGTCACCACTCCGCCCTATTATCTGTTTCCTCTGGGTTTCTCAGAGTTTATCTGCTCTGAAGGGACGTGAAGAGGTGTATGGTCCTTCCCGGTTGGAATTTTCCAGCCTTGTACAACCTGCCCTTCTGCAAGAGCACCACAGAGAAGTGTAAAGATCGCAAACACATTGACTGCTTGGCCACAGAAGACCGGCTCTCTCCCAGATGGAGCCCCACTGCTTCCTCCAGCCGTTTATTCTGTCAGGGGTGGCGAAGAATACCATCTGCTCCCTTCTCAAGAGAAAGGCTTCGCCTCCGCCCATTGGGCTCCAGAAGACCCGTTTCCGAGCCTATCAATAGGCATCTGGCGACAGGAACTCTTTTTTTCTCACATCATGCTTTTCAGAAAGGTCGCTGTGCCACGTATGGTTACTTTACTGGCTTGTTGTAAACATTGCTGAGGAAGAAGGGTTCCCTTTAAATTTTCACCCATGCCAAAAGGGATGAAAATACTCCTGCTGCGATTTCACATGCACTCGGGGTTCTGAGAAGGAGGTGTCTATCAGCTGGATGGGAAATCTTTTAAGGGCTCGCTTCTGAGCCTTTGTTTTCTGGTGCTGCTTTCAGGTTCTCTCTCTCTCTCTCTTTCTTGGGAGCTCTCGTGGGTATTTACTGGAGCCGCCGAGCATCCAAACACCTGGGAAGGGATGGGTAATCCCAAGACAGGTCCTGCCTCCTCCCTGCAGAATCTGAAGGGAGGAGGTATTTCCTCTCCCCTCTTTGGGCAGCTGGAGAGCCAGGTGGATGTGCCATCCAGGAGGAGTGGCCAACACATGCAGACATTCAAAGGTTATTCTCCATGGTTGTTCTGGAATGGAGAGCCCGGAAGATACAACAGCCAATGTCGGGGGCAACAGAGCCCAGCCACGTGAGGTGGCTCTCCTGGGCACACAGGGTCCAAGAAGGCATCCTTAGCAATTTGCTCTTTTTGGCTACATCGCTATTCACAATTTTATGAGCCTGGATCTCCAGCTTTCCACGTGATTCTGTGAACGGTACCCCCCATCACCATACCCACCAAGATCCTGCCAATAAATTCCTTTCTGCTTTAATTAGCAAGAAACAGTTTTTGAGATGGGCGACCTGGTGTCCTGACCTGAGCATTCAATTTTCCAAATTTAGGCAAACCAACACCATTAGCATACAGATGGAAATGTAGCCTTTACTTCTTCTTAGCCACTTCCTCAAATAAAAAAATGGTTTCCGATTCACTGACCGTCTACTATAGTCTCTGTTATAAAATTTCAAATGTAGAAAATTCCCAGCAAGACCCATAGTTCTTATATATCAATACTTATCGAGGTACCCACTGAGAGCCAATAACATTTCATATCATATCTACATGGATAAAGATAGGAGTGTGAGAGTGTGTGTGTGTGTGTGTGTGTGTGTGTGTGTATGTAAAATCCAGACATACCAGCATAATCTGCTAGTCAGTTTTTAATTCTCTATGAGAATACTAATCTTTACCATCCTCATGAATAAGATAGTATTCATTCAAAACTACCTATCCATAGGGGCGCCTGGGTGGCTCAGTCGGTTAAGCGTCCGACTTCAGGTCAGGTCACGATCTTGCGGTCCGCGAGTTCGAGCCCCGCGTCAGGCTCTGGGCTGATGGCTCAGAGCCTGGAGCCTGCTTCCGATTCTGTGTCTCCCTCTCTCTCTGCCCCTCCCCTGTTCATGCCGTGTCTCTCTCTGTCTCAAAAATAAATAAACGTTAAAAAAAAAATTTAAAAAAAAAACAAAAAAACAAAACTACCTATCCATAATAATAACAACAACAACTATTTAATGCTTTTTTACTGTCTGCTGGGCTCTGAGCGAAATATTCTATACGTATGGTCTCTTTCAGAGAGATACACAACAGTCCTGTAAGGTGAATACTCTTATTCTCTTTTATACTAAGGCTTTTTCTCAAGCTTATTTATTTTTGACAGAGTGAGAAAGAGAGTGCGCATGAGTGGGGGAGGGGCAGAGAAAGAGGGAGAGAGAGCGTCCCAAGCAGGCTCACGTGGTGCCAGCACGGAGCCTGACGGGTGGGGCTCGAACCCACGAACCATGAGACCAGGACCTGGTGTCACCAAAAACCTCAAACTCTTTCCACTTCTGTTGTGCTCACCGTTCTTGGCTTCTGTTCCCTGGCAGGTTAATTCGTGAACCCAAGATAACCGGTGGGGACGCTAGAAATCGCCTCTCGATTTAGGGATCAAGAGGGAAGGAGGAAAGAGCTTGCTCTATGCCTGCTTCTTAGTGATCAAAGAGGTTGACCAGTAGGTGGGTAGATCGCTGGTAGCCTCTGCCACAGGGAGAGCCACCCTATATACCTCGGAGTGTGACGTGTGCTATGAGGCAAACAAAACAGTAATGAGATAAAGAGTAAGTGAAGTAGCCCAGGAAGAGGGCTGAATTAATGGGGTGAGCAGAGTTGGGCACCCCGTGGAGGTGGCATTTGAATGTAAATGCTAAGAGCAAACTTGGGAAGCAGAAATGCCAAGGTGGCTGGAAAGAGGGAGAGGGACAAGTGATAGGAGCTGGGCCGGACATGAAAACAGCAGTCTTATACGTCACATAAAGTTTTAGGGGCGCCTGGGTGGCTCGGTCGGTTAAGCGTCCAACTTCGGCTCAGGTCACGATCTCACGGTCCGTGAGTTCGAGCCCCGCATCGGGCTCTGTGCTGACCGCTCAGAGCCTGGAGCCTGTTTCAGATTCTGTGTCTCCCTCTCTCTCTACCCCTCCCCTGGTCATGCTCTGTCTCTCTCTGTCTCAAAAATAAATAAACGTTAAAAAAATAAAATAAAATAAAATAAAATAAAATAAAATAAAATAAAATAAAATGTTTTATTGGCCAGTGGAGAGAGTTTGGGTCTTCCTATCGGTCGAATTGTGTCCCCTCCGAAAACCATCCGTTGCAGGCCTAACCTCCAGTACCTCGGAACATGACCTTATTTAGAAATGGGGTCTTTAGGGGCATGGGGGTGGCTCAGTCGGTTGAGCGTCTGACCTCGGCTCGGGTCACGATCTCACAGTTTGTGAGTTCGAGCCCCACATCGGGCTCTCTGCTGTCAGTGCAGAGCCTTCTTCAGATCCTCTGTCCCCACTCTCTCTGCCCCTCCCCTGCTCACTCTCTCTGTCTCTCTCAAAATAAATAAATAGGCTTGAAAAAAAGAAATAGGATCTTTACAGGGATGACCAAATTACCATGAGGTCACGAGGGTGGGCCCTAACCTGATATGGCTGATGTCCTTATGAGAAGGGGAATCTTAGACACAGAGACAGACACGGACAGAGGGAAGATGAGGTGAAGACACACAGGGAGAAGATGGTCGTGTGACTAGAGTGATGGATTCACAAGCCAAGGAAGGCCGAAGGTTGCTGACGAACGATAGGAGATAGAAGACACAAGGAAGGCTTCTTCCCTAAGGCCATCAGAGAAAACACAGCCCTGTTGCCATCTTGGTTTCTGGCCTCAAGAGCTGTGATGCAATACCGTTCTGTTGTCTAACACCACACAGTTTTTGATACACTGATAGAGGAAATTAACACAATTTTGTTTGCCATCGGATAGGAACGCACTGATGAGTGTAAAGCAATCATTCACATTTTTGGAAGCTCATTCTGCCTCATATGTAGGTGGGTCATGGGCAGATGAGGGGGGAAGGGCAGAGGGCAACAAGAGAGGTCACTGAAGTCTCCCAGGCAAGAGAAGGCAGTTGCTGGTACTAAGGTCGAAGCAGAGCAGGTGAAGTGAAGCGGACAGATTTGGGAGGTATTTTGGGGGGTGAATGATACAAGACTTGCCTCTGGATGAAATGTGGAAGGCGCCAAAAAGAGAAGAACCCAGAGCCATTCCTGTCCCAGGGCGGACGGAGGGAAGCACAGGTTTGGTGAGGGGCAGGGTTTGGAATCATTACATTCAGTCTGGAACAGGTTCAGTTGGACATTCTCGGAAGATATCCACGTTGGAAAGGTAGAGAAGACGGTGCGATACACAAGCCTGAATTTCAGGGACAATTTCAGAGCTAGCACTATGTATATTTCAAGGATATCAACCTATGCAAGGTATTTTTAAAGCTATATGGCTGATTGAGATCACCGAGGGAGATAATCCAGCTAAAGGCTAGGAACTAGGATGGAGCCCTGAGTTCCCCTCCAGTGACGGAGATCGAGAAGAAGAGCCAGAGATGTAGGAGGAAAACCAGGAGAGTGGGTTGTCATCAGAAAACAAATGATATGGGGCGCCTGGGTGGCTCAGTCGGTTAAGCATCCGACTTCGGCTCAGGTCATGATCTCACGGTCTGTGGGTTATGAGCCCCGCATCGGGCTCTGTGCTGAGAGCTCAGAGCCTGGAGCCTGCTTCAGATTCTATGTCTCTCTCTCTCTCTGCCCCTTCCCTGTTCATGCTCTGTCTCTGTCTCAAAAATAAATAAACGTTAAAAAAAACAAAACAAAACAAATAATAGTTTTGTTTTTGTTTTTTAAACACTGAAAGCTGTTGCCTAAGACTGGAGAAAGGAAATGATGGCACTGTGCTTCTCAACTTCAGAATAGACAAGAGCTTTAAAAATGCTAATGCCCGGGCCTCACTCAGGCTAATTAAAACAGGCTCTTGGGGCACCCCGGTGGCTCAGTGGGTTGAGTGCCCGACTCATGATTTCAGCTCAGGTCACGATCTCACGGTTCATGAATTTGAGCCCTGCATTGGGTTCTGCGCTGATGGCACAGAGCCTGCTTGGGATTGTTTCTCCCTCTCTCTCTGTCCTTCCCCTGCTCTCTCTCTCTCTCTCTCTTTCTCTCTCTCTCTCAAAATATATAAATAAATATTTTCCTTTTATTTTAGAGAGAGAGAGAGAGAGAGAGAGAGAGAGAGCGACAGAGCAAGAGCATGTGTGCACATGAACAGAGAATAGGGGCAGAGGGAGAGAGAGAGAGAGAGAGAGAAAGAGGGAGAGAATCTTAAACAGGCTCCATGCTCAGTGAGGAGCCCAATGCAGGGCTTGATCCCACGACCCTGGCATCATGACCTGAGTTGAAATCAAGAGTCGGAAACTCAACCCACTGAACCACCCAGGCTCCCCAATAAATAAACATTAAAAAAACACAGGGTTTTTAAAGGTAGAGACAGGGCATCTGGTATTTTAAAAAGCTCTTTGGTTTCTCAAGAAATTACAAATAGAACTACCATATGATCTGCTCCTGGGTATATATCCACAGGAAATGAAAATGCGGGATATTGAAGAGGTATATGTACCCCTGTGTTCAACGTAGCATTATTCACAGTAGCCAAGATATGGAAACAACCTGTGTCCGTCAACAGATGAGTGGATAAAGAAGATGTGTGAGACACACACACACACACACACACACACACACAGGAATATTATTTGGCCACGAAAAATAAGGAAATCCTACCATTTGCAACAACTTGGATGGACCATGAGGGTATTATGCTAAGTGAAATAAATCACACAGAGAAAGACAAATACCGTATGATCTCCCTTACATGTAGAATCTAAAAAAGCAGAACGCTTAGAAACAGAAAGTGGAGGTGGTTACCAAAACTGGAGGTGTGAAAAAAAAGAATAAGAAGACAAGGAATAAAAAATACATTAATTAAAATAAAGGTTCCCTTAGAGCATCAAAAGCACAGTCCATCAAATAATCAACTGATAAGCTGGACTTCATTAAAACAAAGACTGCTCTGTGAAAGACCATGTTAAGAGGATGAAGAGAAAAGCCACAGACTTGGAGAAAACATTTGCGAAAGACATCAGATCTGTGAAGAATGCTGAAACTCAAAATAAGAAAATGAACAAACTGATGAAAAAAATGGGCAAAACACCTGAACAGACACTTCACCGTAGAAGAAGGCAGAAAAGCAAATGAAAAGATGCTTCGCATCATATGTCATTAAGGAAATGCAAATTAAAACGACAGTGAGGGGCGCCTGGGGGGCTCAGTCGGTTGAGCAGCCGCCTTCGGCTCAGGTCATGATCTCGCAGTTCGTGAGTTCGAGCCTCGCGTCGTGCCCTGCGTTGACAGCTCGGAGCCTGGAGCCTGCCTCGGATTCTGTGTCTCCCTCTCTCTCTGCCCCTCCCCTGCTCATGCTCGGTCTCTGTCTCAAAAATGAACAAACAAAAAACAAAAACAAAAACAAAAACGACGGTGAGCTACTAACCACATGCCTATTAGAATGGCCAAAATCCAGAACAACGACAACACCAAACACAGGCGAGGATGTGGAGCGACAGGAACTCTCATTCATTGTGGGTGGAAATGCAAAACAGTACAACCACTTTGGAAGACAATTTGGCAGTTTCTTGCAAAAGTAAACATACTCTAACCATATGATCCAGCAGTTGTGCTCCTTAGTATTTACCCAAAAGGGTTGAAAACTATACCATACAAAAACCTGCACATGGATATTCATAGCAGCTTTATTCATAAGTGCCCCAACTTGGAAACAACCAAGCTGTTTTCGGTAGGTGGACAGATCAATAAACTCCTGTACATCCAGACAGTGGAATACTATTCAGTGCTAAAAGGGAATAAGCTATCCAGCCATGACAAGACAGAGAAGAATCCTGAATGCATACTACTCTCCGATTGTATATGTCAAGAATACCTCAATAAAGCTTACATTCGTGGAAAATGCACATTCCTACGTGAAAGAAGCCAATCCGAAAGGCTACCTACCGTATGATTCCAACGATATGGCATTCTTGAAAACGCAAAACTATGGAGACAGTAAAGTGATCAGTGTTGGCCAGGGGTTGGTGTGGGTAAGGAATGAATAGGCCAAACATGGAGAATTTTTAGTATGGTGAAAATAGTCTGCAAGATATCGTAATGATGGATAGATGTCATAATACGTTTGTCCAAACCCATAGAATGTCCAGCACCAAGAGTGAGCCTTAATGTAAACTATATGGACTTTGGGTGATAATGATGTCAATGTAGGTTCATCAGTTGTGACAAATGTACCAGTCTGGTGTGAAATGTTGATATTGGGAGAGGGTGTGTGTGCATGGGGAGGGGAGACAGGGGAAACACGGGAACTCTCTGTACTTTCCGCTCAATTTTTTTTGTGGACTTAAGTCTACTCTGAAAAATAAAGTCTATGTAAAAAAAACCAACAACATAACACACCCTCTTTCTCCCCCCACCCACCGCATGAACTGTTACCCAATTAAGCAGACAGCCTCGAGGGGCAGGGGGAAACTCCCCAGGCAATTCTAAAGCACGATCAGAATTAAGAACCAGCCTTTAACCATTATAAAAATACCCAGTCAATTCAATGAGCAATTTCACAATGTAAATTCAAGCTAATGAACCACTGCATATGTACTAATTTTAGTGAATAATCTCTTTTGGCACGGTTTTCACCATTTTATGAGAATCTTCAAAGCATTGAGAGGATATCTTTTTCATACAGCATACTGTACATCTCATCAAAGCATAAATCAGGGCAATCTTCAGTTTATAAAAAGATGACGAAAGAAAAAAGACTCTCAGCCCTAAATTCAAGCACCTTTTGAACTTTATAAAAAGTGATTTAAGAGCCACATTGTTAGTGCAATAAGAAAACTAAGATTTTTATCTAGCCCTTTTCTTTTTAAATACATTCTTCTATCCGCGAGTTACTCCAGAAAGATAGTGAACAATCATTTTATACACACAATTAGAAATGCAAAGATTCAAAGCAGTCCGAAGAACATTTGAGAAAGAAAAAAAAAAAAAAAAGGACATATTTAGGGGGGAAACAAATCCTCTAACAAAATGTGTCAGCTTGCTAATAAGCTCTTCCTTATTTAGGGGAGAAATAGAACTCAAATCATCAGTTAGTACTATGCCACACTACTGGGCATGGGGTGCTTCATACTAGCCGTAAGGACCCCGATATCCATTTTATTTCAAAGGTCTTAGTCCTCACTCCACAGGAGCCCTCAATAATATCGGACACAAACGAGCCACTCTTCCTTCAAATTTTTCTTCCCTGGCATCCTTTTCTTTCATGGCCTCAATGCTCTTCACTAACACCCACCTGAATGATTTATCTAGTTCATGGTTCCTACGTCACCTCCACGTCGATCTCTGTTCTCAGCCTGGTTTCCGAACTTCAGAACAGGAATTGCCACTTATTCCTGAGAAAACGCCATTTAAATCTCCCATGGGCACCTCTCACCGGGATACCAAGTGCAACTGATTATCCTCTTAGTCGCCACCACTCTTAACTCAATTGCACCACGGATGCCCCAGCCTGGCAAATCTCATTAGCTCAGCAATTTGGGCAGAGTCGTTAAACTCCTTACAACCTCAGTTACTTCATCTGTTTTATGGGTAAAGAAAACCAATTTACGAGGCTCGGCGTGAAGGTTATTTGAGGCATTGAGCTGACATGATTTCAAAGATTATCGCTGTGTGTTGTTACCCTGCTGGAGAACGCCAACGGAAATGGTGAACTCAGCCCCAGCTACAAACAGGCCCAAGGTCTTCGACTCCCATGTTAAGATGCCTATAAAACTACTGGCAGGCTAGGAAGTAATGACTTTCTCTACAGAATGAAACCGAACTGCTTCAGTCATATTTGAACTTCAACTTCTTTGGTTCTTCCTGTAAGATAATAGACTCTGCTGTCAACTCTTGATTCTTCTTTAAGAATCAAAGAGATTCTTAAATTTCCCAGTATTAAGAAATAGTCACTTCCTTTAGTACCAAAGGCGACATTCGTTTGGAAATAACATTCTTAATTAACTTTGCATGTCTCCGTGATCAAGGACAAACTACGTTCACTAGTAGCTCACCAAATTCATGTTAGGCCAGTTTTCATCTTACTTAAGGTCAGTTTCACGCAGAAAGTTACTATAAAGAGTTTGTACTGACAGCTTCTAATTCACGTATACTTTTCAAAGGATGAATAATCATTCACTTGATGTTCAGAGAAAGATTATAGTTCTTGATCTTCCCCCCCGCCACGCAAAAAGATACCACTCATCATACTTCCCACTTCTTTATTTTTCCCCAAAGAATTGTTTTCACATATTGAACCATTTCCCCAAATTTGTGACTTTTTCAATCAAAACTTCATTTTAAAAATCACATGTGGTGGTTTGAGTCAAGAAAAAAATAACGGGCATAGAGGCATGCTATAGCTGTTCCGTGTGATGAATAAAGGCAGCTTGATTTTATCCATTTACTTATTCAATCTGTATTTATCAAACACCTATTAAGTGCAGAAGGCTCCGTCTTTCCTAATGGGGCTGATGGGTAATTATGCTTTTAGAAATGTCTTCAGATTTTCCCAGATCTCTGAGGAATTATTTTCAGATCTCTTTTTTCAGTCCCACTCATTCATTTATTCAACAGATAATTTTTGAGCAGAGCCACGCCCTGTGTTAGGCCTTGGAGACAGAACAGCAAAGGACACGAACAAGGTCCAAGCTCTCGTGAAGCAGAAATTCCATTAGGGAGGCTGACAACAGGCTCATAAACAGACAATATACTTTCAGGAATTAGTAAGCGCCATGGTGACAATCAAACAAAAAACAATAGTAAAGATGGGGCTCCTGGGTGGCTCTGTCGGTTGAGTGTCAGACTCTTGATTTCGGTTCAGGTCATAATTCAGGGTTGTGGGATCAAGCCCTGCATTGGGCTCTGTGCTGGGCATGGGGCCTGCTTGAGAGTCTCTCTCTCCCCCTCTTTCTGTCCCTCCCCCACTGGTGTGCACACACACATGCTCTCTTAAAAAATAGTAATAGGGGCGTCTGGGTGGCTCAGTCCGTTAGGCGTCTGACTTCGGCTCAGGTCATGATCTCACAGTTTGTGGGTTCGAGCCCCGCGTCGGGCTCTGTGCTGACAGCTCAGAGCCTGGAGCCTGTTTCGGATTCTGTGTCTCCCTCTCTCTCTACCCCTCCCCTGTTGGTGCTCTGTCTCTGTGTCTGTCTCTCAAAAATAAATAAACGTTAAAAAAAAATAGTAATAATAAGGAGATCCAGAGTGAAGGGGACTATTATTTTGGAGTGGGCAACCAGGAAACGCACTCAGGAGGAAGTGATATTTGAACACAGATGTGGGTGAGAGGTAAGAGAGAGTCATGTTGGGAGAGGATCATTCCAGGCAGAGGAAACAGAGCAAGAGTAGAAGAAAATGAGGCAAGGGCCAAATCACGTAAAGCCTTGTAGCCATGATGAGGATTTTGAGAGTATTCTAAATGTGATGAGAAGTCATCTGGGAGTTTCAAACTAGAAAGTGACATGACCTGATTCAGGTTTATAAAGGATGACCCTGGGGGGCGCCTGGGTGGCTCAGTCGGTTAAGCGTCCGACTTCGGCTCAGGTCATGATCTCACAGCTCGTGAATTTGAGCCCCGCGTCGGGCTCTGTGCTGACAGCTCAGAGCCTGGAGCCTGCTTCGGATTCTGTGTCTCTCCCTCTCTCTGCCCCTCCCATGCTCATGTTCAGTTTCTCTGTCTCTCAATAATAAATAAACCTTAAAAAAAAATTAAAAAAATAAAAAGGATGACCTCGGGGTCTTTTGCGGAAATAGTCTGGTTAGGAGGCGAATGCAATGAAACATGGTTAAATTCTGACTGTATTTTGAAAGTAGAGCTCTTGCAGAACTGGCTGAAGGACCGAATGTATGGTTTAGGTGAAGAAGAGGAATAGGCAATGACACACTTAGGTTTTTGGTAGGAACACAATGGGTGATCGGTTGGCGTTCTCATTGCACTGAAACCGCGGATGAGGGAGGCAGAACCAAGAATTGGGATTTGGGCGTAATAGAACACCTATTGTGCAACAGGGAAAAATGGCTACCACACAGACCAGACCTGTAAGAACATCACTCATTGGAAGAAAACTCATGGGGAACAGGATTGGGGCAGATACGTGAGTTCCACATGGCCCCTCCCACTCTGGGGTACCTTCGCGTCTGATGCCAGATGTCGGAGAGGGGCATGACTTTTGGGATGTGGGGCTTTTAAGCTGAATGGGTAGGGAAGAGCCAGGTTCTTCTCTGACATGATGAGGGGCCAGGACGTAAAAGCAGTATGAAAGAGTCGAGCTGTGCCCCATTCCTATCCTGCCAGCTCCTCTTCCCGTGTTAAGGGAGTGAGTGAAGGGTCCAGACCTTGTGCCGCAGCTGTAGGGACAAAGAGAGCCTAGCAGCAGGATTTGTCACACTAGTGCTCACGATTAAAGGAGCACCAGCTTCAATTTGGGCATGTTTGGAGGGCTGAGGTCCAAGTCTCATGGTCGACCAGGATTGATGTCCTTAAGTACTAAGCCTTGGCCAGCTTCTACGGAGATTTGCAAGAGGCCAACTTCCTCTCTACAGGGGATAAATCACAGACAAATTAATACTTACCTCGTAGTAAAAAAAAAAACTTGGACTAAGTTGGTAGAGGGGTGAAATGTGCTTGGATTCTGCAAACAGTCTGAATGTAGATTTTCTTTTTTTTTTTTTTTTTGAATGTAGATTTTCTAAAACAAAAACACAACAACAAACCAACCAACCAACCAAACAAACAAAAAAAAAACCTCTTGCTAATGGATTGATCTCATGAGCTGAGGGGGAAAAGAGGTCTCGAGAAGCACGTAGAGTTTTTTTGTCCCGAACAGCTGATTTCATCTTGTTGTCACTCACTGAAATAAGGAAGGTTAAAGAAGTGCGTAGTGAGGGCGGAGGTGAGATCAAGGAGGTTCTGATCTGGACATGGTTGATAGACACCCAAGTAGAGAGGCGGCCAGCACCTGGAGTTTAGGGGAGAGATCTGTGTAGCTGATACAAGTTTTGGGGTCATCGGCACATAGGCGCCTTTTAAAACCATGGGACTAGGGGCGCCTGGCTGGCTCAGTCAGTTCAGCATCCGACTCTTGATTTCAGCTCAGGTCGCGATCTCACAGTTCGTGAGCTTGAGCCCCACATCGAGCTCTGCGCTGACAGTGTGAAACCTGCTTGGGATTCTCTGCCCCTCCCCTGCTCTCTCTCTCTCTCAAAAATTAATAAATATTTTTTTTTAATTAAAAAAACAATAGAGCCAGGGGACTGGATCCTCTCAGGAGCAAATATAAAAGAGAAAGGGCCACAAATTGAACTCAGCCTGAGTTATAATCAATATTTAGAAATCTGGAGAAGGCCTAATACCCACTTCTCCTAATGCCCACTAGACTCTCGGTTGCCTACACCAAGAAAAGAAGGAAGATTCAAGCCCAATATAATCTCAAAATAATGCCTGTGATTTACCGCATAAGGCAGGCCTGAGACAGACTGGAAGCGTCCCGTTCCAAGGCCATGGGGGAGTATTTTTGCAAACACAGATACAAAACATGACGAACATACACATATTAAACCACAGCTTTCTCTTCACTCCTCCAAGGAGAATTACCTATCAGCTGAACAAAAAATTGGCAAAATTCGTCTCTTGCAGAGATTTCAATTAAAATGATATAATTATCTCAAAGTTTTTTTGGAGAAGATTTGTTTTTCTTTCGAACGCAACATCTTATCCTATTTTTAATTGGGCTATATTTTACTCTGTCCTCCCATAAAACCACAGAACTATTAAATTAGTAGACATTCCCTTCGTGGGATATGTCTGCTTTCTGCTTCAAGAGGAGGCCTTTCAGGCCAATGTTCTTTGGCCTGAGTTACAGAGCAACGATGTTTCCTATATGGTTATTTTACCGCAGATCAGGCTTATATTCTCTAATACTCTAGGGAGAAATCATCAAGGAAATTTGAAAATGCCATCGGCCTTCCCTCCACTTTCGAATCTACAGCCAGGCATTGGTTGTGGCCTAAGCTAAATGAAGTAGACATTAAATCATGGTTAGTAATATTTAATCAGGAACCGAAAGAGTCTTGGTTGGTAGGAATGGAGCAACAAGTAAAAATTAGGGAACTAGTCTGGTCCCTCTTTGTGTTAGTTTATTTCTTCCCCTCTAACACAAAAAGATCACGAAAATGTAATGGATCGGATTCTAAAATGTGTCAGGTAGGGGCGCCTGGGTGTCTCGGTCGGTTAAGCGTCCGACTTCAGCCAGGTCACGATCTCGCGGTCCGTGAGTTCGAGCCCCGCGTCGGGCTCTGGGCTGATGGCTCGGAGCCTGGAGCCTGTTTCGGATTCTGTGTCTCCCTCTCTCTCTGCCCCTCCCCTGTTCATGCTCTGTCTCTCTCTGTCTCAAAAATAAATAAACATTAAAAAAAATTTAAAAAAATAAATAAATAAATAAATAAATAAATAAATAAATAAAATGTGTCAGGTACAATATATGTGTGAGCACTGCCGAGACATTTCTGGGAAAATAAACAATAACTAATGAAGGGTGTGGCCAAAACACCTACTGCTCACCCAATATTCATGTACTCTTACATTTGTCAGCCTCCTCGTTGTTGATGGGATGATGTGACTGGTTCTGGCCAACAGGCAGAAAAGGTGTCACCCCTGGGTCACGCCATTTAGGACCTCGGGCACCAACTCTTCACTTCTTTCTTCCCATACTTTGGTGACCCGAAGGCCATGTGCTAAGATTGCAACATTGCCCGTGGAAGCGGCCTGTATCACGGAATCTCTCCATGAAAGACAACTGGTCTGGAGCGTTGCCCAACCCAAGGTGGAATTCAGGTAAATGTGAAGTAAGTCTTTGTTGTATTCAGCTACAGAGATTTGGGGGTTTGGGTTTTCCCATAGCGTATATGTATATAGTGATACAAAAGGAAACTTTCCTCAAGAGACACTCCCAAAAGGATCAATGAAATATCAAAGGGTTCATAAATAGACCCGTGTTTACTTACAAGTATAGTATATGGCAATGAGGTCTTAAATCAGTGAGGAAATACGGATTACTGGTGCATGTCTAAGTTAACAAATGAACCCCAAACCTAGTGTTCCAAAACAACAGTAAGCATTTATTGTCTCCCACAGTGGGTCAGGAATTCTGACAGAATGGCATGGCGATAGCTCGTCTCCACACCCTGCACAGTGTTTAGAGCCTCAGCTGAGGCAGCTCAGAGGCTGAGGGCCAGATTTTCCTGAGGGTTCATTCACTCACGTGTCTAAGGCTGATGCTGGCTGTTGGCTTGAGGCTTAGTTGGGACCGGCAGCTGGAACACCCACGTGTGGCCTCTCTGCATGGCCTGGACAGCCTCACAACATGGTGGCTGGGTTTTAAGGGTGAATGTAAGCAAAAAAAAAAAAAGGGCTGTGCTCCCTATGGCGACCTGAGCCTTCGCAGTCACACAGCATCACTTTTGCCACATCCTACTGATTGAGGCAGTTACAGTGGTTCACCCAGGTTTAAGGGAGAGAATACAGACACTGCCTTTCAGTGGAGAAGTGTCCACGTCGTGTTATAAGAAGGGCATGAAGGATGGGAAAAAAATATATATATACATGGACTTACCATCTCTGAAAAATACAATCTGTCACAGTGAAAATGAGTAATGTGTTTGTTAAGGAACCAATACTACTTTGGGACAAGCTGATTTTTGCCCTCCTACTATGGAGATGAGAATAACAGACATTTTCTTACACACAGATATTGGTTTGGACAGATTACTGAAACTCTAGCTAATAATTACATGAAGGAAGAGAGGCAGCCGATAAGCTTTTCTAAAATTAAAGATGTTTTGGTAGACCTTCCTCGAATTACAAACTAGTATATAGGTTAAATGTCCATATGCGTTATTTTATGTAGTTATCTTGTACGTTTGGAAATAATTGGGGTCATTTACTGAGATATCTTTAATGTTCAGAGCCTTGAAAAATTCCAGACCAAAGATATTTTTGCTGCTGCATATGAAATAGAGTTTGGGTTTCTATTTCCTATGTGTCTATGTACTGTAGTAAATGAAAAACAATTTTCTAGGAGGATCTTGGCCTGGCCCATGGTGTGCCCCTGTCTCACCTTAAAGCAGAGGTAATATGGCTCCCTATTCAGTCATATACCCTTATTAAGTGATTCCCAGCTTTTTGCAAATGGATGTCAACCCTACTCCCGGGTGATCGACCGTCTGCAAAAGTATTCCAACATACAAAGGCTGACTGTCAGAACTTATCAGAGCGCAATCTCAAACCCTCTGTTGCTCTATTTTTCATTTAATGTTTGTCTGAAATAAAAAGAAAATGTCTGGGGAAGATTACTTGAGGGATATAGAATTCCCCCTGTTCATATAGAATCATACAGAATCCCCCCATTCATTACTCTGCTCAGATCCCCGGGATCCCTTATAACAGTGTGTGCCCCCTCTCCCAACTTCTGCAACACTTTTTGGGAAGACATTAGAGCAGGAAGTACCAGGGAGTTTACATCACCCGCACCCAGACCCCTACACCCCCCTTTGGCCAATGACTGGTGGGTGTAGGACAGTTCCTTTGCCCCGGGTCAGGACAGACTCTGAGTTGTAATTTCTCCTCCAGAGCCCCCTGTAGGATCAGGTTCAGGTTGGGACGTCACTCGACCTCACACCCTTCCTCAGCTTCTTCCCCTTCTTCCCTCTTGTCTGCCCCAACGCTCTTGCCAGTTTCTCCTGGGAACACGTTTTAAAGAAATCAAATTTTGAGGGCACAAATTTGAGCCCTCATGTTAGGGAGGGTCTGCTTCTGGAGAACAAGACATTAGTGCTCTCCATTTCCTTAGATATTCTACTGTGGGGAATACGTTTAGGAATTCCCTGAGCTTGCGCCAATGGGTTAACAAGGCATAAAGACATAGAAAGTCACAGGATGAACGCATCCAAGATTAGGTAAACAAGATTAGGTAAACAGGGCAAAGGCATAGGAATAGGAAATCTCAGGATGAAAGCATCCAAGATGAGGTAAACAAGATTAGGCATTCAGGGCGGAAGCATCTCCCAACTTAGTACAATAGCAGAAAGCCACTTTCACAGGAAGGAAGGACAAAAACAGGAACACAGGGGGCTACAGTCCACGCAGGACAAAGTTGCCCAGAGCAGAGCTAATTAGCAAAAGAAAGGTGCCTTGTTGACCCTGAGGTAGCATGCTCTGCCTTTCTTGTCCCCTAGGCAAGTTTAGACAAACAGATGTGGTGTCTCATGTCTGCTGTAAACAACCATCCTCCCGGTGCCAGGATTTTGTTTTGTATCGACCCAAACCCCTGACACCGCGTATCTTCAAAACCCCCTTTCCCCCACACCCATGAGTTAATGTTCACGATTTCATTGTCTCCTTGTGCACGTCCATCATGCATGCAGGCCTTCTGATCCTAATAAAAACGGAGCAAGGACCCTTACCTGGGGCTCTTGTCTCCTCCTGGACATCAGCCTCTCTTGTATTTTAATCCCGCGTCCGCGCTCTTGCTGGACAAGAGAGAATTCCAGACCCAGAGTCTACGACAGATGGTGACGCCGGCGGGATTGGAACCCAGAGCACTACAGGCCGACATGGCCAGGAGGCGGTGCGACTCAAGGACTGCAGGACGCCATGGAGCGACTAAAGAGCTCCAAGAAAAAGGCACCAGATTACAATCTCTTCCTGACGAGGTAAGAGATAAGCGAAACTATATTAGTATTCGCTGCCGCAGAACTTTTGAGAGATTTATCATGGGAGACTCCCTATCCCCCAAACAGGAACGACACATTCGTATTTTATAGTCATTGGAAAAGGTGGCCAACATTATCCTCAATCAGAAAGCACTCCTTACATTATTATTTTTTTTACAGATTTTTAAAAAATTTTTTTTTAACGTTTATTTATTTTTGAGACAGAGAGAGACAGAGCATGAACGGGGGAGGGGCAGAGATAGAGGGAGACATAGAATCGGAAGCAGGCTCCAGGCTCTGAGCCATCAGCCCAGAGCCCGATGCGGGGCTCGAACTCACGAACTGTGAGATCGTGACCTGAGCTGAAGTCGGACGCTTAACCGACTGAGCCACCCAGGTGCCCCACTCCTTACATTATTAATGAGTACCCAGCAACACTGCCCTTGGTTCCCCAAACAGGGAACTTGTGATCTTGACGTTTGGGAACAAGTAGGGAAAACATCTAAAGCTGGGCATTCTGAGGGGGCTAATGTCCCCCCTGAGGTGGTCCTCACTTGGTCCCTTGTCCACACTGCCCCTCTCCCCTTGAGTTCAGAGGATGTATATAAAGATGTAAAATTACCCAAAAGAAGAGGAAAACCCTGAGCTTTTTTTAGTCAGCCTGTGCCTTCGGTGCCTTTACAGCCCGCACCTCCCCCTCCCTCAAAAAGATGGGACGATATTGAGCCTCTAAAAACCTCACTGACCGGTTCCGATAAGGTCCTTACCCCAATGCAAAAGTACGTGAAGGAAGCTCATAAGGCCGGTAAATTCCAGCGGTTTCCCATTGTCAGGCAAAGTAGGCAATATGTCCATGAAGGCCTGCTCTTTCCAATAGTAAAGGAATGGCAAGAATCAGTTCAGCTGTATGCCCAGCACAGCCCTTGTGCAATCGGCATTTTAGAAAATACTTGTGGCACTCATTCCACGTGGGCCTGGGACTGGGGCTCCCTTACGAACATCGTTTTGACCCCGGCCCAACACGCTATCTATGCCCAAGGGTTTCGGGCTGCTTGCGTGGCTTGTGCTAAGCAACACTTTGACGCTGATGTTCCGGCGTCTTTTGAACGACTGTCCAGCACAGGGCAATATTCCCAACCAAGGCAGCGAGCCCAGCTTCCAGTCATTGACAATAAAACAATGCACTGAAATAGTGCAGTGGATCTTCCACAGGCCATCCCTAATACAGGCACTCTAACTTTCTCACTGTTTCCCCCCCGATACCCTCCGGTTACTCTAACCGTATGTGGGGGCTTCTCCCTCATTCATTTCCCGGCTTAAGAACGATGATGATTAGCGCCAACTGTCTCTGGCTAAGGGTCTACCTCGGGATGGAGATTTCAAGGAATATTCTCAAGCAGCTGCCGAAACTCCTTTTGTCTCAGGGAACTTCCCTGTCTTCTCTGGCCAGATACGGACTGCCCAGATCCCACTAGTGGAAAACCAAATAATACAAAACACAACAAAAATCGCTATCTTGCTCATCTCTCTGAGCCGACAGGCTTTAGGACCACGTGAACTCTTTCTCTGTCCTCTGCGCCTTTATCTGCCTTCGGGCCTCTTGGTGGCGGCACCTCACCTTTTCTGCCTTCCCTTCCTCCCCACCTGTCAGAAAGCAAAAAACACCCCCTTAGACTTATGCCGCCTGCTTCAGATTTCCTCGCTGTTTCCACCAGAAAAAAATTGACAGTGGTAAACTTTTTTTTTTCCAAAAAAAAAAAATTTTTAAGTTTCTTTATTATTGACAGAGACAGAGTGTGAGCATGCGCTGGGAGGGGCCGAGAGAGAGAGAGAGAGAGAGAGAGACAGAATCCGAAGCAGGCTCCAGGCTCCGAGCTGTCAGCACAGAGCCTGACGCGGGGCTCGAACTCAAGGACCGTGAGTGAGATCCTGACCCGGGCCGAGGTCAGACGCTCAACCGACTGAGCCACCCAGGCGCCCCAACAGTGGTAAACTTTTAAGGGGACACAGTTGAAATCTAATTAAGGTAGACATGTCTTTTGAATTATTAAAATTAAATAATAAAACTTCATTCTACTAAGGTTTACTAAAGGTCACATAAACTCATGTTATCTCTGTTCCAATTTGTCAGCAAGAGGACGACTTAAAGGAATGGTGAACTGAGTCCGTCTCATAGTTTTCAGGCATAATTGTTAAAATAGCTTTCAGGGTCTTTGGTAACCTAAAACTTGAACGTTTTGCTTAAATGACACATTGAATTAAGTTCGTCAGACATTTAGGCCTCTTCCAAATCAAACGGGATGCTGCAGCTTTGCTTGCTAAACATAGGTTTATGCTTCTGACTTCTTATGGCAAAAAACCCACAAAAACTAAGAATATTTAAACCCATTAAAAAAAAAAAACCATGCTCTATGCTTAATAGATTCATAAGTCTGCCACCTAAAAAATTTCTGATGTAACAGACAGTTCATAATTGCTTACTACTTAGTTTTCAAGGGAGACTAAGGTTTCTAAAAGTTAACATTCTGCTAAATGTAATCAAAGCTAATGGAAATAAGTAACTTCGTCTATAAAAAAGTAAGAGATACGTAAGAAAGAAAGATACAAAAAATGAAAATACATTTTTGTTACAGGTAATAAATAAATAAGTAAATAAATACACACATATATTTATAAATAAATAAATACATACATATATTAAAAATAAATATACACATATATTTATGTATGAACATATACATATATTTATTAATTATAAATAAATATAATTTCACCAAAAGGGTAAAACAGGACACAATGCCCTTTTTAAGTTGTTTTACTTAAGCCTTGGTTGGAATTGCCCATTCCTTATAATCCACAAGGCCAAGCAATTGTAAAATGAGCACATAATACGCTCCAAAATGAGCACAATATGTTAAAAAAAACAAAAAGGGGGAGATACTCCTGACTGTCTGCGTGACGACTTCAGCTCCTTCTGAATTGTGCTATGATTACTCTTAAGTTTTTAAATCTTAATCCTCAAGGACTACCTGCTGCTGAGTGACATTCTTCAAAATCAGATAAACCCTCTCAAGCTAGGACGCTATACAAAATCCCTGAATGGGGGTCCACACAGACTGGGCCCACTAAACATCACACCCGGGGTCGAGAATATGCTTGTGTTCTTTCAGATTCCAGACCTCTGTGGATTCTCTCTCAGTTGGGGAAGCTGTACCATGGCATGGTGGAGACCCCCAGGATATCTTCCAATGAACCAGGACATCCAGAGAATGACTCTGAATGAGTAGCCACCACCCCCACCCCCTTTTTCAAGATGGAGGATGCCTCTTCATGGACTCCTCATCCTGAAACCACTCCACAGACCATCAGCCTCCAAACCATCCAAAAGCAAAAGAAGGACCAGGAGCTGGTCATGACGGTCCTCAAACACAAGACTGGAAGAACCAAGAAAAACAAAAAGGGGCAACTGTGGGGAATAAGCTTAGAAATTCCTGAGTTTGCACCGATGGGTTAACAAGACATAAAGACATAGAAAGTTACAGGATGAACGCATCCAAGATTAGGTAAACAAGATTAGGTAAACAGGGCGGAAGCATCTCCCAACTTAGTACAATAGCAGAAAGCCACTTTCACAGGAAGGAAGGACAAAAACAGGAACACAGAGGGCTACAGTCCACGGCAGGGCAAAGTTGCCCAGAGCAGAGCTAATTAGCAAAAGAAAGGTGCCTTGTTGACCCTGAGGTAGCATGCTCTGCCTTTCTTGTCCCCTAGGCAAGTTTAGACAAACAGATGTGGTGTCTCATGTCTGCTGTAAACAACCATCCTCCCGGTGCCAGGATTTTGTTTTGTATCGACCCAAACCCCTGACACCGCGTATCTTCAAAACCCCCTTTCCCCCACACCCATGAGTTAATGTTCACGATTTCATTGTCTCCTTGTGCATGTCCATCATGTATGCAGGCCCTCTGATCCTAATAAAAACGGAGCAAGGACCCTTACCTGGGGCTCTTGTCTCCTCCTGGACATCAGCCTCTCTTGCATTTTAATCCTGCGTCTGCTCTCTTGCTGGACAAGAGAGAACTCCAGACCCAGAGTCTATGACATTCTACTAGCTTTCTGTGAATTAGGGTGACTCACTAGAGAGTAGGATACATGGTGTAGTTCTTTTTGGTTTTTTCTTTCATTTAAATTCAAGTTAGTTAACATGTAGTGTGGTATTGGTTTTAGGAGTAGAATTTAGTGGTTCATCACATATAACACCCACTGCTCATCCCAACAAGTGCCCTCCTTAATGCCCATCACACATTTAGCCCATCCCCTCACCCAGCACCTCACCAGCAACTCTCAGTTTGTTCTCCGCATTTAAGAGTCTCTTATGGTTTAGTTCTAACGGATCAGAATCTAGACACCAAGGAGATCCCTAGGAGAACTGTGTGTACATTAATGTTCCAGAAACACTTTTCTGAGAAAGTGCTTTATGAACTGGTTCAAGAAGAAGTAAGACACTGGAATAGACCAGAAATAGAAATGAAATAGACTGGAGTAGACCAGAAATAGACTGTGGAAGAAATCACAAACCTTGTCAAAAATGAATTATTGAGTTATTTTCATTTTTATAATATTCCAATGCTATTTAAATAATTCCAAAGTAGAGAAAGCAATGGAAAGTTTCCAACTCATTTTACGAAGCTAGCAAAACCACGATGTTAAAACCTGATAAAGATTAAACACTCAGAGACAAAGCTTATTAAATAGTCCAGCAAATATGTACAAACAAAAATCCTAAACATTGCATTCATTAACCGAATCCAGCGTGAAAAGAAAAGAATAGTACACCACAATAGAAACAAATTTATACTAGGAATGCAAGAGTTATTTAATATTTAAAAATCGATTCACATAATTTATCACATCAAGGGAGAAGAGAAAAAAATTCAACAGACATCCCAAATTAATTAATCAGTGATAAAATTAAATACCATGCATTACAAATATGTGTAGTAAACTGGGACTAGAAGAAAAATTTGCCAACATGATAAATAGCATATTTTGCAAACCAACGATTTACGTCATTCTGACAGGCTTTTCAATTGAAGAGAGGAATAATATAAGGATGCTTCACATCATCACTATTCTTTTTCATTTGTTGTAAGTCCCAAACCACATAAGGAAACAAGAAAAGAAATGAGAGGCATAAACACTGGAGAGAGAATAGAAGTAATGCCATTTTGAATTTTTTTCTTTTTAAAATTTTTTTTTTTCAACATTTTTTATTTTATTTTTGGGACAGAGAGAGACAGAGCATGAACGGGGGAGGGGCAGAGAGAGAGGGAGACACAGAATCGGAAACAGGCTCCAGGCTCCGAGCCATCAGCCCAGAGCCTGACGCGGGGCTCGAACTCACGGACCGCGAGATCGTGACCTGGCTGAAGTCGGACGCTTAACCGACTGCGCCACCCAGGCGCCCCTTGAATTTTTTTCTTGAAACTTCAAGAAAATCATCCACGAAAAGGTTGTCACTACTAGGAAGTGATGGGCAACAACACAAATTTACAAGTATCGATAACTTTCACATATTAAAAAATAAATATTATTTCATTCACAAAATGAACAAAAAATATAACCTATTTACAAATGATCTTAACAAGAAATGTGCAACACTGTGTAAAGAAAACAGGGGCGCCTGGGTGGCTCAGTCGGTTGGGCGTCCAGCTTCGGCTCAGGTCATGATCTCAGTCTGTGAGTTTGAACCCCGCGTCAGGCTCTGTGCCACAGCTCAGAGCTTAGAGCCTGCTTGGGATTCTCTCTCTCCCTCTCTCTCTCTGTCCCTCCCCTGCTCATGCTCTCCCTCTCTCAAAAATAAATAAAATAAACTTTCGTAAAATAAAAAAGAAAAGAAAACAAAAATGGACTTAAAAGAAGAGTTTAGAATACAATGCAGAAGCACCCTGTATTTCTGGATAGGAAAACCCATTATTACTAAAGTGTTAATTCTTCCCAGTTTGCTTTACAAATGTGATACATTTCTAATCTAATCCAACACCAACTTCACATTCTTGCAACTTGACCAAAGGCTTTTCAAGTTTATCCAGAAGGATAAACAGGCAAGAATAACCAAGAAAAATTTTTAAAGAAAAATGAGAAGGGACTTGAAGCCAAATGTTGAAATATATTATAAAGCCGCAATAATTTGAACAATGTGGTGTGGATGCAGGACTAGCCAAACAATTCAAGGTAACAAAAATAGAAAGTCCAGAACAGACACGGGAATGTTTAAGAATTTAGCATATGATAGCTGTCTCATTTAAAAACCATATTTTTATAGAACTTGACTAAATATTTGTGGAAAAATTCATTTAACTTCGTTACATTCCAGAATAGATTTCAGCTGGGCTAAAAAAAATGTAAATTTTTAGGGGGAAAAAAAAGCACAAACTATTCCAGAAGAGAATATAGATACACATTTATGTAATTCTGGAGTGCAGTAGGCTTTTCAAATCATAACACTGAAAGCAACATCACAAGAAGAAAACACTGGTATCTTTCACTCTATAAAAATATTAATACCTAAAAGCAACAACAATACATATTATAAATTCAAGCCTAATGTACCCCTCTGGTGGAAGAGCACAAACAAAATTGGGAAAACATCATGACCACATATGAAGCAGAAAAATAAAAAGAGACACCATAAAGAGCTTTCACAAGTCAGAGAAAAAAGTAATGTTGGAATTGGCAAAGGCCAGGAAAATGTAATTCACCAAATTGCAGAGCCAGTCGCTTTATTTTTAGCAAAAGTGTAGCTTCTTTAACAACAGAGTGCAAATCAAAATAACCACAAGGTATACATCACCTTTTGTGTAGTCAACTGACAAGGCTGAAATAAAATTACAACACACTAAGTTTGGTGAAGTGTGCCACCCCTGGTACTCCCAAATACAGCTGACAAGAGTGTAAATTTTATAACATTCTGTGTAGAAAAGTGGTCAGATATACATATACATATATATATATGTATATATGTGTGTATATATATATACATATATATGTATATATATGTATATATATGTGTGTGTGTATACATATATATGTGTATATACATATATATGTATATATACACACACATATATATACATATATAGACGTATATATACACGTATATATGTACACGTGTATATATACATGTATATATATATACGTATATATATACACGTATACACACACACACACACACACACACATATATATATGTGTGTGTGTGTGTGTGTGTGTGTGTATATGGACCATTGGGCTTCTGGGAATTTGTCCTTAAGGAAATAATTATACATTTCTCCAATGATTTATCTGTAAGTACATCCACAGCCTCATTTCTTATAATGGCCAATCTTGGAAACCAACTCACTATTCTCTAATAAAGGATTGGCTCAATAAATAAATGCCTTTATCTAATGAAATACCTAGAAGCCATTAAATGTATTTTTTAAAGAATATTTAATGACATGGGAAAATGTGCATGATATATAGTTTAATTAAAAACAGATTGAAAAATAACATGCAGTTTGAACTTTTTGTTAAAAATTACATTCATGCATAACATAAGACAGGAAAAGCACATACCGGAATGTTAACAATGCTTTTTTCCTAGATGCTGGGATTTCAGATGATTTATAACATCTTTTTTTTTGGCTTACCTGTCGGTTTCACATTTTCTTCAGCGAGCACGCACTCTTCTATAATCAGAAATTGTCAATACATTAAAATGAAGTCAAAAATACTTTTAAGAAGTCAAAAAAGAGAAACAAGCAGTCTCGTGGACCTCTTGGTGTGTCTGATGGAAAAATCTGTTGTCAGTATGTGTTTGTCATGACAGGCAGTGCCTCCTTCAGGGGAACACCCTGGAGAGATTCTTATCCATTCTTGACAAGAACAACCAATGACAGTTGCTCTTGTCCCGAGCAGTTGACCTGTTTTTATCTGATGGACCCTATGAACCATGTAAACCAGAAAGCTTGGAGACAACCTATGTTCACCTCTGTAAACAAGGGTATGAATCTATGTGACATGTAATTGTTCCGCTTAAGAACCTTGTCATCTTGTATTTTGTGTATTCCAGTAAGTTAGTTTAAGTCTTTCCAGGAAAGACACAGAATTGGTATAAAGTTGTAAGTACACCCGCTAAGGGCTGTGAGGTAATACAAGAATTTCCCAGCATGCAAGAATCATAAAGCACAGCAGAGGGGAGTCGGTACCAGCCCCACAAAAGAACTCATTTCTTAAACAGCTGAGAATAGGTCATTCATTCACTCAACTAACATTAGTTGGGGGGCTATGATGTGCCAGATCCTGTTCTAGGTGCTGAGCAGCCGTACAGCGAATAATGAGAAAACTGCATAATTCCTGTTGTTCTGGGCTGAATTGTGCCCCTTCCCCGTTCACGTGTTGGAGTCCAAACCCCCAGCTCCTCAGAATGTGACTATATTTGGAGATAGGGTCTTCACAGAGATCATCAAGTTAAAATGGAGTCACTAGTGGGGCGCCTGGGTGGCTCTGTTGGTTGAGCATCTGACTTTGGCTCAGGTCATGATCTCACAGTTCATGGGTTCGAGCCCTGCGTCGGGCTCTGTGCTGACAGCTCGGAGCCCGGAGTCTGCTTCAGATTCTGTGTCTCCCTCTTTCTCTGCCCCTTCCCCGCTCATTCTCTCTCTCTCTCTCTTTCTCAAAAATAAACATTAAAAAAACAAAAACGGAGTCATTGGTGTCAGCCCTGACCCAGTAGGACTGGTGTCCACATGAAAACGGGACCTTTGGACACAGACACCCATAGTGGGAAGACAACGTGAAGACACATGGAGAAGAAGGTCGTCTTACAAGGGCAAGGAGACAGGCCTGGAACACACTCTCCCTCACGGCCCCCAGAAGGCACCAACACCAACAACACCTTGAGTTTAGACTTCTGGCCTCCAGAAGCATGAGACAATGAACTTTCTTTGCTTATGTCATCCAGCCTGTGGTACTTGGTTATGGCAGCCCCAGGAAATGAAGCCAGTCACCATTGAGGGGGAAAAGGAACCAATAAGTAAACAGACAAACAAGTATATCATTATGAGTGGTGAACTGTCCGGGTTGAGTACTCAGGACAGCTTGTTGCCGTGACCTGAAGGATGAGAAGGAAGAGGCCCATGACTTGGGGGAAATCATCCCAAGTAGAGGGGCAGCATGCATGCAAGTCCAGGGCAGAGAAGAAGTGAGCAGGTTCCAGAATGTAAGAGTCAAGCTAGGCCGAACAGGTCCTACGAGGAGGCACTGGTGACAGACATCCGGACCCACTAGGAGTCCTCAGCACCCAACGTGAGCCCCATCATTCATTGCTCACTTGCTTTTTTGGTCGAGTCCTTCGTTGTAAGAAGTATCTTCCGGGGCGCCTGGGTGGCGCAGTCGGTTAAGCGTCCGACTTCAGCCAGGTCACGATCTCGCGGTCCGTGAGTTCGAGCCCCGTGTCGGGCTCTGGGCTGACGGCTCGGAGCCTGGAGCCTGTTTCCGATTCTGTGTCTCCCTCTCTCTCTGCCCCTCCCCCGTTCATGCTCTGTCTCTCTCTGTCCCAAAAAGAAAAAAAAAAAAAAAAAAAAAAAAAAAAAAAAAAGAAGTATCTTCCATCACAGACACGTGAATCCAGAAAGTCTGGTGGAGTAGAAAGACCTTCCGGGATTCATCTTTTTTCTATTTTGGTTTAGTTCTTTTTTTTTTTTTTTTTGGTCTTTTTATTTATTTATTTATTGAAAACATTCCAGGAGGGGCGCCTGGGTGGCTCAGTCGGTTAAGGGTCCGACTTCAGTTCAGGTCACGATCTCGCGGTCCGTGAGTTCGAGCCCCGCGTCGGGCTCTGGGCTGATGGCTCGGAGCCTGGAGCCTGCTTCCGGTTCTGTGTCTCCCTCTCTCTCTGCCCCTCCCTCGTTCATGCTCTGTCTCTCTCTGTCTCAAAAATAAATAAACGTTAAAAAAAAAAATTAAAAAAAAAAAAAAAAGAAAACATTCCAGGATAATCAACGTACACGTACGCGTGTTCTATCAGTTTCGGGTATAGCACCAATATAGCAACTCACCAGTTCTATACGTCACTCGGGGCTCATCACCACAAGAGCACTCTTAATTTTGGGAAAGATCGCTTCGTGATACTGACTCTCTGTACTTGTGAAACTCTTTTCCCTGTCCTAAAAACTTCCGGGTGCCTCTAGCATTTCTAGGTCACTGCCTGATCCTGGTGAAATGCGTGAAAGAGTGGCGGCCACCAAGTGAGGACTTAAGTAAGCAGAAAGACTGTGACCCCATGGTCACGTGTGGATGGAGGTCTACACCTGGGAGTGTCTCGGAATCAATTCAGTTCTCTTCACGCCCTCGCGGTCATTCATCAACCACCTGCGGCCACTCATTCAGTTGCACCCTTCGCCTCGAGGGTGTCTTTCACCCCCTCATTTTGCTCTGAGGTCTAATTCCCAGTTGCCCAGTGGAACCATTATCTGGCTCTTCAGCAGACAGACACTTTAACTGGGCTCTGATAGTGTCCTCTCACTCGGATCAAGATTTTATTCTTATCACCAAGTTCCCCAAATGCTTATTTGGCTAACAGCAAATGCTCACCATGCAGTTACTTCAAAATTGATGCTATTGAAGGCTCTGTCACACATCAAACTGATCCTTCAGTAACTGCATTGAAATAGATCAGGGGCGAGGGGGGGTGGTGGCTCAGTCAGTTCAGCGTCCGACTTCAGCTCAGGTCATGATCTCGCATTTCTTGGGTTCGAGCCCTGCACCGGGCTCTGTGCTGACAGCTCAGAGCCTGGAGCCTGCCTCAGATTCTGTATCTCCCTCTCTCTCTGCCCCTCCCCTGCCCGCACTCTGTCTCTCTCTCTCTCAATGATAAATAAACATGAAAAAAAATAGATTGAGCCCTTTAAAGTTATAGATTTTTTGGACTCATCATTCTGAGCAGATTTCTGTATTCATTTTATACACAGTACAAAGACAAGACTAAAATGGCTTCAAAACACTGATTCCAGTTAAGCCAAAGCCATTTTTTTTTTTTTTACAATCTAATGAAAGTCATCTATTCTCCCCCTCAAATCAGTGGAACAGAAAGGAATTCTTTAAAATGAAAAAAAAAAAAAAAGACCCAAGAATATTATGAACATGCTATGCAATATAAAATTTAATACTGCAGGTTGATTCTCCACTAACTTTTTGTTTGTGCATTTCTAATGTAGACATATGGCATTGAGAGCCCATCTAGAATACTAATAAATAAATAATGGCTGAGCACAGCTGAGAGAACGCCCCACTATATGCACAGTGTAAGTGTGCACAAAGTAAGGCCGATTTGAGGGCACCTGGGTGGCTCAGTCAGTTGAGTATCTGACTCCTGATTTCTGCTCAGGTCGTGATCTTGTAGTTCGTAAGTTGAACCCCGCCCCCTCCCCCACACCCTTGTCAGGCTCTGTGCTGGTGGCATGGAGCCTGCTGGGGTTTCTCCCTCTCCTTCTGTCTCTTTCTAAAAATAAATAAGCTGAAAAAAAAAAAATAAAGGAAGGCTGATTTTGAACATATTCCCTTGCCAGTTTGTAATAGAATGCTAATATTATTACTCTTTTCTTGTCATTTGCATACTTGCGGATAGCCAAGTAGCCCCCACCCCCAGTATGTCTGTTATGGGTACAGAGCCCCAGGGACCTGTATCCACGGGAGGTGGAACTGTTCTCTGGCAGTTTTCCGGATCAGTGAATATTTTCCACCACGAGCCCAACATGTCCTACCTGTCTTTGTCCACTCCTACAGTCTCCATTGTTTCGCTCCATTGAGAAGTCAATACTTTTGAAACATCAGGGAATGTTGCTGGGTGGTTTCCCAACAGCAACACATGGGAACTTTCCAGCCAACACAATAGCCTTTTCTCAATAGGTCTTTGCTTTTACTTCCTTATAGCTTGTCATACACTTGGCCCTTTCCTCCTTGAAGTCGTCCCCATGTGCCCTCCATGGCCATGCCTTGTGCATTCCCATCTCAGTGGTTGAGCGTGGAACCCACTAGGTGTTTCTTTCCACTGATTTACGAATTACGAACAAATCAATGCCCCTCTCCTCTTCGAAAACTCCCGAGACCATCCCATATTGATCTGACCTGCCACTGACTGCATACTATTTATATCAGTTTGGTCAATAACCAAACGCAGCTTTTTGACACTTCTTGTAATGTAGCCTTATATTTTAGTGAATTCTTACACTCTTCTTCTTTGAGACAGAGACAGAGAGGGGGAGGTTAGCAATTTGAGAGGTGACCTGACGGTCCTCCCCCCTTCTAGGCACAGGCATCAACTTAGGGAAAAAACAATTATTAGCACAGAGTAAATGGGAAAAAGTGTACCCAGGTTTTTTGGGTTTTGAATATAAAAATAAGCTTTAAATTTTTTAAAAATGTATTTAAATTCAAGTTAGTTAACAGTTAGTATTGGTTTCAGGAGTAGAACCCAGTGATTCATCACTTACATAGAACACCCAGTGCTCATCCCTACAAGTGCCCTCCTTGCCTATCACGCCTCTAGCCCATTCCCCCATCCACCTTCCCTCCAGCAGCCCTCAGTTTGTTCTCTGTATTTAACAGTCTCTTATGGTTTGCCTCCCTCTCTGTTTGTATCTTATTTTTCCTTCCCTTCCCCTATGTTCTTATGTTCATCTGTTTTGTTTCTCAAATTCCACATGTGAGTGAAATCATATGATATACGCCTTTCTCTGACTGACTTATTTCACTTAGCATAATACCCTCCAGTCCCATCCACATGTTATAAATACTACTCTTTTTAATCTCCGAACAGTATTCTGATATCTATATCTATCTATATCTATATCTCTCTCTATATAGATACAGATATAGATATCTATCTCACATCTTTATCCATTCATCAGTCGATGGACGATGGACATTTGGGCTCTTTCCATAATTTGGCTACTGTTGATAATGCTGCTAGAAACACTGGGGTGCATGTGCCCCTTCGAATCAGCATTTTTGTATCCTTTGGATAAATACCTAGTAGTGTAACTGCTGGGTCATAGAGTAGTCCTATTTTTAATGTTTTTTGAGGAACCTCTATACTGTTTTACCGAAAGAAAGAAAAAAAAAAGGCTTTTGAAATTTGTGGAAGAGCCAGTAGTTTGAAAGCAAAGGATTGCATTCCAAGAGGAGAGTCGTTTCCAGTTTTAAAAGTCAAGGACACTCAGGAGCCATAGACTGCCAATCAAAAGGCATGGAGAAGAGATAACAATGACCTGAGCTGGGCAAAGGCAAAGAGAGTCAGAGCGGGGGGAGGGGCTTTTGCAGGAAGTAGGAGATGGAGATAGAAACCTGTGGTCCCTTTCCAGCTGGAGTGAACTATTCTGAACAAGCTTCCCATGCCCTTCTCTGTGGAATGAATACAGATAAGTGACAGTGGCTCTTGAGGGTTGGGAATGGCCGGGCAGAAGGACGTAAGGGACCCTTGGGGAGCCTCCATGCACTCCAGTATGGTCCAAGGAGCAGTCCCGGGTCTTCCCAAGCATAGGTGTAACCGAGAGGACAACAATGGAACTAGAGCATCCTGAGTCTGGGCAAGGAGGACACAGGTAACTGGCAGAGCTCCACTAACCAGAGACCAGGTGGAAATATCTGGGTGGGTGTGAGCAAGCAGGAATGCCAATGACGTGCAGGGACCGGGGGAGCAGACCCATCCTGGCTCCTCTGCTGAAGCTAAAAACCCCAATCCTTGCCTGATACGGAGCCTCTGAGAAGTTGGCTACCACCCCAGAGACAAGGCAGAAAGGGGAAGTTTTGAAATGACCAAGAAAACCCCGGATGGATGAAATGTATGTGGGAAAAAAACTACAGTGAAG
This sequence comes from Neofelis nebulosa, assembly GCF_028018385.1. Lineage (NCBI taxonomy): Eukaryota > Metazoa > Chordata > Mammalia > Carnivora > Felidae > Neofelis > Neofelis nebulosa. The sequence goes on from NC_080800.1 coordinate 38,998,407, forward strand.
TTTCTTTTTACCGAGCATGATGGGAGCTAGAGATAACCAGTCATACAGAGGCGTTTTCGAGAACTATAGTAGAAAATCAGAGTTGCTGGAGGGACGTGGGTGGGGGGATGGACTAAATGGGTCATGGGCATTAAGGAGGGCACTTATTGGGCTGACCGCTGGGTGTTGTATGTGAGCGATGAATCACTAAATTCTACCCCTGAGACCAATATTACACTACATGTTAACTAACTAGAATGTACATAAAAACTTTTTTAAAAAAGAAAATCATTACAAGTTGCATGTTTTGAGTACCTGGACTCAAGCCTAAGGAACTTTACCCACAACTATTCATTATCTCCCCAACTAAACACAGGTATCTAGTTTTTGGGTTTTTTTGTTTTTTCCTTTTTACATTTTTTGGTTTTCCTCCAAAGCAACCAGAAGACCTGAGGGTGCCTGAAAAACGGTCATCGAATGACTGAATGATCGATGAACTGATTTCAAATTCTAAATTAGTGGCTATCTTAAGATGGAAACAACAATGGCCTAAAGTTTTACATTTCACCCGAAGATTGAGAGGACTACATTTAAAAACTGGATGCTTCAGGGGCGCCTGGGTGGTTCGGTCAGTTAAGCGTCTGACTTCGGCTCAGGTCATGATCTCGTGGTCCGTGAGTTCGAGGGTCGGGCTCTGTGCTGACAGCTCAGAGCCTGGAGCCTGTTTCAGATTCTGTGTCTCCCTCTCTCTGACCCTCCCCATTCATGCTCTGTCTCTCTCTGTCTCAAAAATAAATAAACGTTAAAAAAAAATTTTTTTTTAAATAAAAAAAAAAACTGGATGCTTCCTCATCTTTCTACAACGCATCCATTACTCTGCTCAGGAAATAGACTTCTTGTTTCAGGGAGGTGAGGTGTAAGGTATGTTTAGTAATGTCTTCTGTGGAAGCCACAATGCCAATCTTGGAGAGATGACACGACCAAACTCCAAAGGGTCATCCAAAAATACCTTTGCACTTCAGCATCATAGTCATGAAGCAAGATGTTATGATGCAGATGAGTAGGGGAAAACGCTCCTGTAGACACCATTTGGGGGAAACAGGACAATAGAGTTAAACGCGGAACTATAGAACAATTCTGTAGAAATATGCCATGTATAGCTTTTCATATAAAATATCTGAGTTAGGGAAACAAGGCTTTAAGGAACCATTACAGGGGCACCTGGGTGGCTCAGTCGGTTAGGCGTCTGACTTCAGCTCAGGTCCTGACCTCACAGCTCGTGGGTTCAAGCCCCACGTCGGGCTCTGTGCTGTCAGCGCAGAGCCTGGAGCCTGCTTCAGATTCTGTGTCTCCCTCTGACTCTGTCTCTCCCCTGCTCATGCTCTGTCTCTCTCTCTCTTTCTCTCAAAAATAAATAAACATTAAAAAAATAATAAAGAACCATTACAAGTGTCCAATTAAAAAGCCAACATAAAATTGTAACAAATGTACCTCTCTGGTGTTGGGTTGATGGTGGGGGAGGCTGTGCATGTGTAGGGGCAGGGGGGTAATGGGAACTCTCTGTAACTTCTGCTCAATTTTGCTGTTAACCTAAAACTGCTCTAAAAAATGAAGTTTTTTTTTTTTTTTTTTTTTTTTTAAGCCACCATACTAAATCCGTAAAGACAGAAGATCACGGGTTGCCAGAGGCTTAGGGGAGGCGGGAACAGGGAATGGTCGCTTAATGAGCAGGGAGTTTCCTCTTGGGATGATGAACATGTTTTGAACTAGATAGAAGTGGTGTTTGCACAACAACCCGGATGCACTAACTGCCACGGAAAATGATTTAGTTTCTGTTATGTGAATTTCGCCTCAGTTTCTTAAAAAGCCACCATACGATAGATGGGCTTTTCCAAAAACACACTGCATGGAGTTATAATCTCCCAACATGGTTCTCAAAAAAGGACTTCCGTGGTCCAATATGCTTTGAAGCAGTGGACCCGTGTCGTCTTCCTGGATATATCCACCCTGCATTAGTGTGTTACGGATGCTGAGTGGTCCTGCAGTAAAGCTCTTGATGTTTGTTTACACGAGGACTCTCATCCCCCAGCTCTCTGCATCCTATCTGATAACATCACACAGAACACAGTTGGGGAAATACTGTGCTAGATCTTTCCAAGACAAGAAAGGCTCAACCTGTTCTCGTTTTAACTGTTCTAGGGAGAAGGTTTTTAGACGTCAGCCTTTCTGGATATTTGCTGAAAACAACTTATCTTTCAAGCAGAAATAGCATGAGGTCTTTTGCTAATGTTCAAAGACCACAAGAGGTGGCCTTAATAAACCCAATTCTCAGTGAATGATGGGATGTGTGAGTAACAAAGACATAATACGGTTCTTAACTACCACTTGGCTTGTAGGTAGGAGGGCCACGCTAGGAAAACTTATTATCCCGGCCATGCAGAGATCAGCCAGCTGTCGAGTTTGCGATTTTATTCATTTGCACAAATGGCATTTTATATATACTTCAGAAAGTATAGCACAATATGAGGGCACATCTAAAAGAGCTGACGTTTTAATAGCAGATATAAAAATGTCCAATACAAAGGCAATTTAATAAAATGAAGTGGCTCAAGGCGACTCCTTCTTTGCAAGGAAAGGCATCCTCATGAATCTTCGCTCGAAAGCCATTTCTTAGATTCCCAAAGTGTTGATTTGATAATAATTACCACCGATAAGAATATCTGTGGAAAGGAAGAGTCTGTTTTATGCTTGAAGTCAGTTAATCTCAACCCGGGGTGGGATTCCATTTTGGTGTGGGGCAGTGGAGTGCCCTTCCCCCAGAGAAGATGCATCAGAATCTCCGGGGGGCGGGGGGGGGGGGTAGGGGGGAAGGGGGGGATGGATGCTTATTTCAAAATGAATTGTCATTGTTACAACTGCAGACTGGATGTGAGTCACGATAACTAATTCACCTGGAAGACGCAATCACACTTACGAGGGAGTGGCAGTTTCAGTTCCTCAAAGGGAGACGTGCGTTAGGAAGGGTAGCGAAACATAAAGGAGCACGTTGTCTAGAGGCAGATTCGGCACAGACAGGCTATTTCTTCACCACCCACGCCACATGTTAGCTTCCCGAACGCCCATGCCCCAAAAGTCCCATAGGTCCGGACTTCTCCCATCTGAGGGTGAGCGGGTGGGGTGCGAGTTCCAGGAAGCGGCGTCTGACTCAGGCCTTCCCGAGAAGGGCGTCTGGCTCCGTAGTCCCAGGATTCCTAGCTTTGGCCTCTGGGATCCCCTGTCCTACCTACGCTTCTGACTTTCCTCAAAGTCCTAGAGCCAGGCCCCAAAAGATGACTACCGCCTCGACATGCTGGGTTATAAGGACACCTCTAGTTTGTCCGCCCGCTTCAAAATGTCGTCACGCTCGTGTGGACGCACACATCCACATGTACACGAGCACGCATGCACACAGGCCCTGCATCCGCTGACCCCGCCCCCCGGCCACTGCCGATTGGGCCATGGATGCATAAATGACCCACCTGGACCACTTATTTTCTCCAAGGAATTTACAGTCGAGGACCACAAGTACTTACTGATCGGGGGTACTGGAAGCTTGGACTGCAAGCTAAAGAAAGGTTGGGCTTGGGAATACCCTGTTTGACCATGAATTTCTAAAGAGGCAGAGAGAGCCCTGCTGTGCTTCTGATGGTTTATCAGGTCCTGGTTCAAGGCCCTCCTGTGTTCTTCCCTCATTTTCCGGTTTGTGACATACCTCTGTATTGTTATAATAAATCTTCCTCATACATTTTTGGGTTTTTTAATTATTTATTTTGGGGGGGGGGTGCATGCACATGCACGAGCAAGGGAGGGGCAGAGAGAGATGGAGAGAGAGAATCCCAAGCAGGCTCTGCTCTGTCCTCACAGAGCCCGACGCGGGGCTCAGTCCCAGACGCTATGAGATCATGACCTGAGCCAAAATCAAGAGTTGGATGCTTAACTGGCTGAGCCACCCATGTCCCCCCTGCCCCCCGCCATTTTTGTTTTTAACCTAAGATAGCTCATGTACTTTTCTGTTACTTGCAATCAAAAGATCTGTCATTAAAAATTAAAATTGTAAATTATGAGTTCAAGTGCCAATTTTTTATTTTTATAGTGTTTATCTTTATATAAAGATATATAAAGTGTTATATATATATATATATATATATCTTTATATAAAGATATATAAAGTGAACACTATAAAGTGTTCAATGCCAATTTTGAAGGCGTATATAAGAGTACTCAACTCACATGCAAAATCACCAATGTTACTCAATTCATATTTTACAGCTTGTTACATGTATATGTCTTTTGTTCTTACCAGAACACCGGAAACGCTGCATAGCATCCAACGTGTAACTTTGCATGTAATATAACAGATTTCCAGGTTCCAAAGTTTAGGACATGGCGATCTTTGGGGAGCCATTCTTTTGTGTAACACAGCCTGAGTACCTTGGCTGTTCCACGTGGCTAGCGTGGGCTTCCCGACAGCATAGTGAGCTCAGAATCCGCAGGCTTCTTACACGGGGGTCGGTTGGCTCTTAGAGTGAGCTTTCCAAGCAGAAAAGCTTCAATGCGCCAGCCCAGCCCAGGGTCAGCGTGGAAAGGGAGTACACCGAACAAGAGTACAGGGAGGCATGGCTTACGCAGGGCCACCATTGCAACAGGTTCGGCTGTTCCTCCCAGTAAGCCTCATGCATCCTCCTCAAATGTCCAAAGTTACAAAAGAGAGAGCATTGTGAATCGTGCAAAATATCTGCTAGCTCAAGAAATGATGGCTCCTTTGAGGTACAAATGAATATGGACGTCTTGGGACATGATCAACTTGTGCACATGACACAGGTTCCCTGAGCGCCTCCTGGGTCCCAGATCCTGGATGCGAAGCTCTTGACCAGCCACTGAGAGCCTGAATAAGAAAGGTTCTTTAGAAGCCACAGAGGGTGTCAACTATACCCTCACAGGCATCTACTCAAAGCCAGAAACAACAGTTGGTCCTGGAAGCTGCTTTTAAAGAATAATAGTGGGTCACATGTGTTACTTTGTCTATGTGTAGAGCAAGATCAGATGTCCCACTGTGGTCAGCCTGGATGGGACGTGTCTGACTGGTTCTAGTCATCCATTGATGATTCTTGCCTAACCCAGTGATCATTAGAATGATGCTAAATGGTGACTTTTCCATTTCTGACGTTCCTTCTAATTTTATTTGGGACCTTTCTATTGTAAGAAAGAGTATTATCTTCTCCTGTATTTATTTATGTACACATTTATATTACCATGGTGTGAAATAATAGAAAACATATGCATTGGTCTCTGCCCCTGGTTCCTGACACAAGGCTCCTAAAATCCTTGTAATTTCCCAAGTGATAAGAGCACTAGAAGCATCTCTTGTTCTAACATTTGGCCTTTGACCCATCCTTGACACGGGGCTCCCGAAACCCTTGTAACTTCTTAAGTGATAAGAACATCAGGAGTGTCTTTTGTTCTACTATTTGGTTTTTGACCCTGGTTCCTGACACAGAGCTCCTAAATCCATTGTAATTTCCTGGGTGACAGAGAGCGTCTTTTGTTCTGGTAAGGTGGTTCTTCGTGGCTCCTGGATGGTTTCAGGATGGGGACTGGTCACCAGAAAGACCAAGCCGTGATTAGAAGCTTGGAACTTTGAGACTCACCTGCCATTATTTGGGAAGGGGAGAGGGGCACACCTCAACTCCACTGGGACACAAGCTCCTGAACTCAGGACCCTTCCAGACCTCACTCTATGTATCTCTCCATCTGGCTGTTCTTTGTATCCTTTCAAACATTCTTTGTCATAAATCAGCACTAGTAAGTAAACAGTTTTCCTAAATTGTGTGAACCACTATGGAAAAATAGCCAACTCCAGGAGGGGGTCATGGGACCTTCCAAACGGCAGCTAAGCTGTACAAGAGCTGTGGGTAACCTGAGACTTGCTACTTGTGATTGGCATCTGAAGTGGGGGGCAGTCTTATGGAATTGAGCCCTTAATCTGTGGGGTTTATGAGAACCCTGGGGATGGTCAGAATTGAATTGAATTTTAGGCCACCCAGATGGTGTCAGAGAATTGGTCACTGTAGGAAAAGTCCCCCCTAAATCTAGTGTCAGAAATATTCAGTGTGAGAATAAAGGAAAACAGAGTTTTTCCTAGACACATGGACACATGGATTCTTATTTTGTTTGGTAGGTTATAACCCTTTATTATCATTGTTTATTTTAATCTCAAATGGTCTCCAATTACCCAATGGTAGCCCTTTCAAGGCCGCTCTTGTGTCCTTTTGTCATGTCTCTATAACTCCTTGAGCCCTTCCTTACTGGATGGCATAATAAGATGTTCCAGACTCATCTTGTACTTTCTCTGCCCCCACCGTGAAATCATCTATTTCTCTAAGAAGTCTAGATTTGTTTTTTGGAGATGGAAACCAAATCTAGGTGCAAGGCATGCTCGATCGCTCCTACGGTGTCTCTAGGATTGCTTCTAGGCCAACCCATTGGACAGAGGTAGCAAATAGATGGAGGCATATAACAAAGAAACATCCATATATGTACAGAAAACAGAATTTTTGGAGAGTGGGCAGTGTCCAGAAGAGGAAGAAAAAGAAAGAGACTGAGGTAGGCACCATAGTGGTCCAAGTCAGATTGCCCAGAAATTATAAATATCTTGGGTTACATGGCAAAGGAGAATTAAAGTTACAAGAGGAATTAAGTTTGCTAACTGGCCAGCCTTAAGATGGGGAGATGATCCTGGATGATCCAGGTGGGTCCAGTGTAATCACAAGGATCCTTAAAAGCAGAAGACAGGTGGCTAGCATGAGAAGAATTAACTAACATCAGTGGCTTCGAAGATGGAGGAAGGGGTCCCACGAACCAAAGAAAGCAGGTGACATCTAGATGCTGAAAAGGCAAGGAAACCTACTCTCCTCTAGAGCCTCCAGAGAGGGCAACATCTTGGTTTTATCCCAGTGAGACCCATGTTGGACTTCTAACCCACATAACAGTGAGGTAATAAAAGTATGTTGTTATATGTCACTAAGTTTATGGTCATGTGTTACAATGGCCATAGAAAACGAACAGTGACAGAAACTCTTTTGTCAGGTCAGAGCTTATAAAAGCCTAAGTCACCTCTGGGCAAAGCAGAGAGGATCCCAATTATTTTGACTTGAAAGAGCCTCAACCCAACTTACCTGGGGAAACATTCAGTATTGTTTCGGGCATGGAAACTGAGACCCTCGACGATAGTGGGTCCAACAAGAGACAATTTTATTTCTGTAAGACCTAAGTACAGAGGGTGCTGTGTCTCAGAAGGCAGCAGGGGCCCAGGCTCCTTCTATCTTGTTGCCTCCCATTTCCAGGGTATTGCCCTCATTGCGGGGTCCAAGATGGCTTGCCACCACATCCTTGTTTCAGCCAGTGGACAGGAGGAAGAGTGACAGGTAGAACTCTTCTCTTTTGAAGTGCCCACATGTCACTCCAATTCACATGCCAATGGGTAGAACTTAGCCACGTGGCTATACCTCTGTACAAGTGAAGCTGGGTGGCCTTGTGCCATCTTAAATGTCCTACTAGGACCCAGCAAGAGGAAAACAAAAACAGAAGACAACTAGCCACCTTTACCATATGGGGAACTGGTGCTCCTCAGTTACGTTGCGTGTTTTTTATGCTTGTGAAAGTAATTGTTTCTTGTCTTGTGTAATTCTTGAGAAAGAGCGTATTAAGCTCAGGGCTATTTCCATTTTGTGTGCAGATTCTTTTTTTTTTTTTTTTAATGTTTATTAATTGAGTTTGAGAGAGAGAGAACATGCATGTGAGCAGGGGAGGGACAGAGAGGGAGAGAGAGAAAATCTCAAGCAGGCTCCATACTCTCAGTGCAGAGCCTGATGCGGGGCTCGATCCCGTGACCCTGAGGTCATGATCTGAACCAAAACCAAGAGTCAGATGCTTAACCGACTGAGCCACCCAGGCGCCCCTTACGTGTTGATTCTTAGCCAAAGCAGTCAATCAGTAGCACATATGAATCATTATATCTGCTGGTTTCCATATCTATTTAGCTGTCTTCTGGTTGAGGTTCACTCTTGATTCAGGTCCTTGAGTCTCCATGCTGTGCTCGCTGTCCCAGGCTCCTTCTGAGGCTGGGAAGAGAATATATTCCTTGCCTTTTCCAGCTTCTAGAAGCTGTCCACATTCATTGGTTTATAGCCCTTTCATGCATCTTCAAAGCCAGCAACTGCAGGCTAAGCCCTATTCACATCACATCACTCTGACCTCTTCCATGGTCACATCAGCCCCCGACTGTCCCCATCTGCTTCCGTCTTCCACTTTTAAGGACCCTTGTTTTTCCATTGGGCCAACCAGATAATCCAGGGTAGTCTCCCTATTCCAAGATCAGCTGATTAGCTACCGTAATTCCCCTTTGCCGTGTAACCTAACATATTCACAGGTTCTAGAAATCAGGACAAGGACATTGCTGGGAGGGGCATTATTCTGTCTGCCACAACCCCTGTAGGTATTCCCCTTCCACTGAAGCCAAAAGCACAATTAAGTCTCTTTTCTGTCTTCCCCTGGGCTTTTCTCCACCCCACCCCTAAGGTCTTTATTCAGCTCAAGAACTGGCACTTGAGAAACCAGCTTTCAACCAATTGTCACCTTACCTTATACGTAATTGCTTTGCGCATTTTAAGTGGCATCACTCTTCACCGCTCTTGAAAAAAAGTTAGCAAAGCGAAAAGGCGATCCTAAGCCACACTTTTAAGCTGCTTTGCACTTGATTGCAAGTTTTAACCACTTGACTTTGGGTTGTTGGCACTCAATACAAAGTTAGTAGCAGCCCTTAAGAAATGGAAGTCAACCTCACGCGGATGGATTTGACAAGCCCTTTAAATAGAAACCTTAATGTCACTTGCGATTTTGGAAGTTATGCCTGAGGCCTCAAAGTTGTTCCTGAACAGAAGAACAAGCGAGGAGAGGAGCGCGGGGACAGAATGAGAATGTCCTCGAAAGGTTTTGAGATTCCAATCGTTTTCTTAGAATTAGCTAAACTGCAAGAATACCCTCAAGGTCTGGGGCAGAAGGGTTTGGGAGCCGGAGCGCCGGAAGAGGAATAGAAAGGCTGGATGCCCACCTGCGCTTTCGTTACGAACTTGTAGGCACTAACCATGATGCCTTCACGTTTCATCATCTTCAGGACAAGGAGGAAAATGCTTGGTGTTCAATACCCCTATGCCAGTCGAGGCCAGGAAAACAATCCTTCTTGCTCCTGGAGTTGAAGTAGATTTGAGAGAATGGTGTCTTGCTTGTAACTCTGTAATAGTTTGTGTCTAATAGGACTGAGTAATAAATGAGTTGGTCTGGATGAGCTCCAAGGCCCCGTTAGGCCGTGCCGGTCTTGGGGACACAGTCTTACTCAATTGACGGCAACTGCCCTGCCCTCGCATGGCCCCAACCTCTGCTGTGCTACGGGACCAAGGCCTCTCTGTGGCCTGGGTTGTGGCTTTATGCTGCACTTCCCTCTGCCTTCCTGAAAGATGAATCAGACTGGCATGACTCCTGCCACTCTCTGAGGGAACTAAGCAAATGTGAGTGTGCATGTGGGTGTGTCTTTTCCTAAGAACGAGACAGTGGCATTTCCAGATGAATCAGTCTTATCCGGCAAATAGGGTCCATGCTTTATTTCCTTTTCTTGGTTACAGACGACAAGCCAGTGTACTATTTACATTTTACGCTGTATGTTTTTTAAAAATGTTGATTTATTTATTCTGAGAGAGAGAGAGAGAGAGAAAGCATGGGTGGGAGAGGGGCAGAGAGAGAGGGAGAGAGAGAGTCCCAAGCAGGCTCCAGGCTCTCAGCACAGAGCCCAACGCAGGGCTCAGTCCGATGAATTAGGAGATCGTGACCTGAGCCAAAATCCAGAGCTGGGCGCTTCACCGACTGAGCCACCCAGGCATCCCATTCTGAATGCTTTCATAATGTAACATGCTACCTTAGCCTGGCTGGGCTGTAACAAGACACCATGAGCCGGGGGGTTTATGAACAGCAAACGTTTACTTCTCACAGTTCTGGCCGTGGTTGTCCAAGATCATGGCATAGACCGGGCCTTCTGACTGTGCCATCACACAGGAAAAGGGGTGACAGAGCTCTCTGGGATCTCTTTTATGAGGGCACTAATCCCATTCATGAGGGCTCCACCCTCGTAACCTAATCACTTCTCCCGAGGCCTCACCTGAAATTACTATTGCTGTGGGGATTAGGCTTCAGGATGCAAATCTGGGGGGGGGGGGGACACAAACATTCAATTGATAGCATATGGGGTTATGAACAAGGAATCGTCAAATTAGGTGCAGGGATAAAAACCCCACCTACAAGTTTGCGCGCGCGCGCGCGCGTGTGTGTGTGTGTGCACCTCTTTCTGATAAGAAGTTCCATAGCTCATCAGATTGTCGACAGAAACCATGGGCCCCCAGATGATAAAACTAACCAGTGTGGAAGAATGTTCCATTGCCGGAGAGTCAGCATCAGTGATGGCCGTCGTGTGACAAAGGCATCTCAGAGAGCCAAAGGAACTGTGGATGCAATAGCATTAATAATTTGAAGCATTGCATATCAGGCATCATCTAGTAAAAGCCCTCTTGAGCAGCCACTCCTTAACAGACTCCCGAGTAACCAATGCTTCCTGCTTCATCCGTAAAGTACACTCATTGCGGCCTCCAGCCTTGAGCCCACCTCTCCCTCCCATTTTTGGTCCCACCCGTGGAGGTAATCCGCACCGTGATGCAGTGACGGTTCTTGCCCAGGGAGTTCATGCCAGGACGTTATATTTCTGTGATTTGGCTAAAACACATCAGAAATTGACTCAACGTGAGCATGACAAGAAGGTCGCAAAGTTGGATTCTTGGCGGATTCTTAATTAGGCCAGGTTGATTTCTTTTTAAAATAACTGTAGAAGTTTGAGGAAAATATGTAAAGGGTTCTGCACTCGGATTGAATGACAAGAATCTTACTTTCTGTTTCACTTTAATTCTTTTTAGTGTTTATTTATTTTTGAGAGAGAGACAGAGGCAGAGACAGAGTGCGAGTGGGGGGTGGGGGGGGTGGGGAGGGGACAGAGAGAGAGGGAGACACAGAATCTGAAGCAGGCTCCAGGCTCTGAGCTGTCAGCACAGAACCTGACCCACAAACCGTGAGATCGTGACCTGAGCCGAAGTTGGACGCTTAACCGACTGAGCCACCCAGGCGCCCCAAATGTCTGCTTCACTTTAAAGAAACAACTAGAGATTATAGAAGCTTTGGTCCTTCATCAAAGGATTGAGGGATTCATGCAAATTTGCAGGTTTGGAGTGAAAAGGAAAAGGTTAAGAAATGTGTCAATCATTTTTAAAATTTTAATTCCAGCACAGTTAACATACAGTGTTATAGTAGCTTCAGGTTCACAATATAGTGATTCAACACTTCTATGCAGGAGTCAGTGCTCATCTTTTTAAATTATTTTTAAAAATTTTAATTCCTGTGTAAATCAAGTCTGTGATTCCCAGACTGAACCAACTTTCTCTATGAAACAAACAACTATCAATCCCCACTGAATTAATTTAGAGCAATTCTGCTGTATTGGGATCCCAATTAGGAGAAAAAATGGAGGGGTGCCTGGGTGGCTCTGTCGGTTAAGCATACGACTCTTGATTTTTGGCTCAGGTCATGATCTCAGGGTTTGTGAGACGGACCCCTTGCGTCGGGCTCTGCGCTGACAGTGCAAAGCCTGCTTGGTATTCTCTCTCTCTGCCTCTGCCCACGTGCACACTTTTGCTTTCTCTCTCTCCCCGTCTCTCAAAATAAATACATAAATACACTTTTCTTAAAAAGGAGACAGGGAGCCTGGGTGGCTCAGTTGGTTGAGCGTGTGACTCCAGCTCAGGTCATGATCTCACGGTCCGTGAGTTCCAGCCCCGCCTCGGGCTCCGTGCTGATGGCTCAGAGCCTGGAGCCTGCTTCGGATTCTCTGTCTCCTTCTCTCTCTCTCTCTCTCTCTCTCTCTCTCTGTCCCTTCCCCGCTTGGGGTCTCTCTGTCTCTCTCTCAAAAATTAAAAAAAAACATCAAGAAGTATTTTTTTTAAAAAGGGGGAAAACATGGATTCCAGGACCCACGATTTTCAAGGATGTTGATATCGGTACTTTGACCCAGAACAGCGAAAGTCAGTGGAGAGTTTCAACTCTCTAGAGGAGGAGTGTGATGCCAAGATGGATGTTTTTATGCCAATAGAGGGAAAGAGGGAAAGAAGGAAGACTGAGCAGAAGGAAGCCGTAGAGTACAGGGAAGCTCTGACGAAGTCCCAGCAGATGGGTGGCACTGGAATAAAATGGAAGAAATGGCCAACGGCTGACATGGCCCAGCTCTAGTAACCCCCTCCGTGCCCAGTCATCCCAGAGTGCGATTGAGGCAGCGGGCCCCATGGGTGTGGCAGCTGCGGCCTGTTGGCTAACGACACTCAGCCCCATGACCATGGACTCGTTTTCTATTACTGAGTGTGGGCGCTGGCAATAAATGCCATTCTCTCGGGGGGCTCAGACCAGTAGGGTGTATGAAAAATGGAGACTCCTCTTAAGGAGACTTCTGAAGGCTCCCCTTTCCCTTATCTGCCTGCTCGTGAAACCTTGTGGTAAAAATAAAAAATAATGCCTCACAAATTCCATTGTAACACCTGTGAGGTTTTTGCCCGTGCCTCTACATAAATTGCTTCTTCTGGTAGGCTGACTTCAGGTTTAGCAAGTATTTAGTGAGCACTTATTATGGCCGTGACAGGCACTGTTACAGAGGTAGACAGTGGTGGCCTGTGGAGGCAAGGCCCCCTGGAGCTTACACTGTAGCAACGGGGCTAGATGACAAACTGACAAGTCTGTGGACAAGATGGCAGAAATGAGAATGAGGATGTCCTTGACATGCTTTTACGTTCAAATCATTTTAGAACGATTTGGGCGCGCCTGGGTGGCTCAGTCGGTTAAGCTTCTGACTTCGGCTCAGGTCGAGATCTCACGGTTCATGAGTTCGGGCCCCCGCATCGGACTCTGTGCCTGGAGCTCAGAGCCTGGAGCCTGCTTCGGATTCTGTGTCTCCTTCTTCTGCCCCTCCCTCACTCACGCTCTGTCTCTGTCTCTCTCTCTCAAAAAAAGTAATAAATAAACATTAGAAAAAAAAAGAAAAAGGATGGTTTGGAAATGACTGGTGGTCAGAGAGTTATGGAGAGCTACCTCTCTAAGGAGGGGACATTTGAGGTGAAACCAAATTGGAAAAGAGGGATGAGAGTTTGGGGCAGAGGAAATAACAAAGGCTGGGGTTGTTAGGTGAATGGGAGTTTGGGACATCAGTGGGAAGGGACAGACACCACTTGGAGAGGCAGGAACCAGCTGAAGTGGGGCTCATGGGTCACAGGAAGGAGTCGATTCTTTTTTCTTTTTAATTTTTTAAATTTATTTTTGAGAGGGAGAGAACGAGCGGGGGAGGGGCATAGCGAGAGGGAGACACAATCCCAAGCAGGCTCTGCACTATCAACGTTAGAGCCCAACGCGGGGCTCAAACCCACAAACCATGAGATCAGGACCTGAACCCAAATCAAGAGTCAGACGCTCAGCTGACCTAGCCACCCAGGCGCCCCAAGAGGTCGATTCTATTCCAAGTGTGATGAGACACTTTGAAGGATTCTAAGTAGGAGGACAACACGGTCGTGTTTGGATTTGAACTTTGGTGGTTCCCGAATTTCTATGTGGAAGGAGTTTGCAAGCAGTAAGATGTTTACAAGGCTATTGAGGGGGAGATGGTGGGCAGGGGGAGGCGGGAGGTGGGGTAAAGCACTTTGCATAAAATTGAGAAAGTGTCCACTGTGCCTACCGAAGAATGGGGGGTGGTTAGTGGTGATTATGAGGTGACCCAAGTTGTCTCCGACTCAACTCACTCTCATCCCCGTGCGTCACCGCTGTGTTTTCAACCACCGCGAGTACTAGGTAGAGAGGAAACATAGGTGGGCAAGAGTATCTACTCTTGTCTGGCAGCTGGTTGTGATACTTTCTGGGGGTGGGGAGGGACCGGGAAGAGATGATAGTGCCCTGGATTAAGGAGGTAGCAAGGGGAATGGAGCAAAGTGGCTTTACGGAAGGTTCTTGTTTCTCTGTGAGGACATGATTGACGCGGTCACCAGTTCTGTAGCATCGTGGGCGCGAGCTGTGCTTTTCCTTTCTTCTTTCTGGGGTGTTTCTGAATTCAGATGTGGAGCAGACACTGTTGGGGATCTGCTCTGATCCCCCCCACAACCTCTTTTTTTTTTTTAAGTTTATTTACTAATTTGGAGAGAGATAGCGTGAGCAGGGGAGGGACAGAGAGCGGGGGGGGGGGGAGAGAGAGAGAGAGAGAGAGAGAGAGAGAGAATCCCGAGTCAGAAGTGCAGAGCCAGACACGGGGCTCGAACCCATGAGACCGTAAGATCATGACCTGAGCCGAAACCAAGAGTCTGATGCCCAACCGACTGAGCCACCCAGGCGCCCCTTTTTATCGCTCCCATACGCCCGTCTCCCAGCTGTCTGTGCTTTTGCCAACAAGAGCCTGCACTAATGACTCTTCTTTCTAGGACTGTCTTCCAGCTACTGAAGAGCTTTGCCCAAATAGGACAGCTGGAAGTGCTTAGGACTTTCTGTTCCTTCCACTGCCGCCCCACACCGTCTCTGACCAGCCCTTAGCCAATGGCTGACTGGTATGGGAGTATGAGAACCCGGCCCTCTTGCTCTGAGTTGAGACGACTCTCAGGCTTAAGTTACCCTCCAGAGCCCCTCCCAGGATCGGGCAGAGGCCACCCTCCATGGGACTTGCTTCTGACCCACCTCACTTAGCTTCTTCTTCACTGCCTCCACTTCCTACTTCCTCCATTTCCTTCCTGGCTTCTTCTGGGAGCATTTCCTGAAAAATGCACCGGCACACAAATCCTTATCTCAGGGTCTACTTCTGAAGACCTCACTCGAAAACTATTCCATTGCCATTTCTACCTCCTTAATGCAAGCCCCTATCATCTCTTACCTGTACCATGGCAACAAGCATCATATACTCCCTGTTTCCAAGATTTTAATGCCATGACCCTTATCGTACGAGAGTCACATGTGTCACTCCCATGGCATCAATCTCTCCCAGGGTGGCCTTTTCTTTCCCATTCAAGAAAGCCTATTGTGCAATTGGTTGAGAGTATCAGCGTGACAGGCATAACCTTGAATCTGCGCTGGTTTGTTTTTAACACGTTAAAAATCCACACCCATCAGTGCTTTAGCTATTATTAATAATCAATTATTTGCAACCTATCCTAACACTGATCGCTGTATACCAGGACGGCCAGAGCGGGTGGTACAGAGCCATACGAGACTTCGGATAATGCTACAAAAACACGAATGACTCATCCTACCCCAAGCACAGTTAATGCGGGGGGAGCAGGGATTGAGTACAATCCAAATACAATTTTTCCCCCCCCAGCATGATGATATCTTTTTAGGGAAATAACAAGTAGAAATATTTAAGTATTAAGTTGAACCATATGAAATCTCCACCAGCCTCTTCACGTGGTTCAAGCTAACATGAATTATGAACATTGGCTGGATTTTACAGATTTTATACATGCAATATAGATTTAAAGAGGCCCTGCCCCACTCTTAACCTCGACCAGATACCTTCTTAAGTAAATTGCACCTAATTTCAAACACACTTATCTGGGAACGTCCACTCCAGGACTAAGTAAGTGGACCTCCAGCCTTTTCATAATTTGAAGCCTTCCTGGAAACTGCAATGAGCTCAGGCCTTTCTTCACTCTGTAGGTACCACCTCCCTACTAATGTCTTACTACTTACCTGGGAATGAGAAGGCAGGACATTTCTTAGCATTCTCCAGGGAAGATGAGACTCTACTGAACCCATTCCCACTGCTCATCTTGGTGCCAACCTCTTCAGATGAGCACTGGGCCCAAGACAGAAGACCTAGGTGTGAACCACACTCAGTCATGTTCCCACCATATGATCGAAGACTTCGTTTGTGTTACAAGCCCTTTCCCAATGTAAGTGTACCCATGGTCTTGTTCTTTTGATTGATGACGTTGGCCTGCATCATATTTCCTTTGTACGTACTGAGAAAGAAATAAAAAATTACCTTGCGACATGATTGATTTTCAAATGATTTCTAACGCTCAAAGTAGAACTCAAAAAAAAAAAAAAAGAAAGAAAACAGGCAAGGAACACCGAGGCTGTCTTCAAGACGGTATATTCAAATAAGTATATATTTCTTTACGACTGTTATGAGAAAACAGATAGCCCCAAGTGTTTGTTTCATTCTCGGTGTTGTGCATGGCGTTATAAGATTTCATCTCTCCCCGGGGGCCACCAACTCATTCCATACTTCCGTGTCTGCAAAGCGGGGGGGGGGGGGGGGGGGGGGGCAAATTCGTTCCCACTCAATTTTCCTTCGGGGGATTCGCTCTGCTGTGGTTGCCCAACATGCACCAAGAGATGCTTTGAGTCCAGTTGCTTTTTCCTTAACTGAGAAAGCCAAGACAGACCACAGTTAACAATAGTCTTAAAAATAACGTCTTGGGAATAATCATCACATGCTTCCTTATTACAGGAAACGCATACCAAATGTCACCTGGTATTTAAACCCAAAAAGTGGGCAGATAATTACACCAGAGGCTATTTAAGGAGAGCAGGTTTTCCATGATTGGCAACAGTTGGCCGTAGAAGTCCATCTGTTCCTAACTTCGTTTCACATGTCACTATTAGCACAGGTGCCACTGGTTAATGTTATGGGAGCAAAAGTACTCACCGTTGTAACCTTTGGGATAGAAGCGGCTCATCCAAATCCCTCTGGCTTGACCACATGTCCACTATGGGTGAGGGACAAAAACAAAGGACAGACTCGCAAGGACTATGTCTCATGGGCCTCTTTGTCCTTGGAACCAGAGACGTGAGGCCCACGTGAACACAGAGGCCCTTTGACATTTCTCCCCATCTCCCTGAGACACACACTAGCCACATGCCGTGGGGGACAGCGCCAGCCACGTGATTTGTGGGGCCCAGTGAAACATGAAAATGCACGCAGGGCCCCTTGTTCAAAAACAGGGGCAAGGGGGCCTCAAAGGTACCAAAATATAAAGGCTTTTTCTTTCTTCCAGTTTTTCTCTTGCCTTGTCATGATGTTTTCCATTTGCTCTTTCCAGTCACTCGAAGTAAGGAAAAATTAAAATTTTAAATTATTAGCATGAATTCACCATTCATCTTATATTGCACAACGCCAGCCAAAAAAGCAAATATAAGAGCATTTAACCCACATGTGGAAGTCTGAAATGACACAACTCTGACTTCCTAGCTCAATATGGATATGTGTGTTTTGTTCTTATCAGAATAGCGGAAATACTGCGCAAAACTAACTTAACTGCTTTCATTTCACTTCTTCGTATGCACGCATTCTATCAACACTCTCAGTCTTTGGCGCCCTGGTGAGTAAGGAAGGATTGGAAGGAAATGAACTATGGGTTGCCCTGTTTTTCCCTTCCCTTCAGTCTCATGATTTTCTGTGCGAGTGGTTGGTTCATACAGGGAAAGAATGCAAGTGGGAAAGAATACGAGAGGGCTCCTTGTTCCTTCCCGGTTCTTAGAACACCGCTGCGTTCGTTCCACGATTGAAGCAAATTCTGGTTTAAATGGAGACCATCACCTCACAAAGCTGTCAGCTACCCCCACTCACTCGGTTGTAGATAGAACACGCTTGGCATCTCTCGGCATTCACGTCATGGGTCCACTGGAATCCCGTGCTCATGATTGCTATATGCTAATGAGTTGGCAAGGGACCCCAGACACACACATCTCACTAATATCTTCTCTGCTCACACTCTCCGCTGTTACATCAGATTTCATTAGCAAGACACAAGTTCAAGGTAAAATTAAGAAGCTCAGGAAAGTGACAGCAGGGCATGGAACCCAAGCGCAGGACCTTTCTGAGTACGGACCTCTGTGTAACTACACAGATCAGACACCCTTGCAGCCGGCCCTGGGGGACATTTCTTTTTGCACTTCAACATTTATTAAGCAGCAGATACGTGTGAAAAGAGTAATTGATAGACCATATGCCATTCTTTAAGTCGTCGAGGGGATGTTTGGGGGATGGCCATATCCAAGTTTCCAATAGAAGAGCCACTTGATAGCTTCCAAGATGCCTAAAATTGCAAGACAATATCGAGCACTCCTTATCCCCAGAATTGCAATCCCTTGAGATAAACAGGGGAAAATGCAAGATCAGTGCAGCTGAAACCTAACACCAAACTTGGGAGCTGAAGTTGACATTCAGAACACATTACTGGGGAGGGTTATTGTAAACAGGCTACAGAAAACAAGGTAACCGATGCAGCTCCCAGCAGCTTGCCCAAACAGCAAATTAGGGAGACCCTTGTGGCAGAATTGCCAAACTTGAAGTGGCAGGCAGGGGCGCCTGGGTGGCTCAGTCGGTTAAGCGTCCGACTCTTGGTTTCCGGTCAAGTCACGATCTCAGGGTTTATGAGTTTAAACCTCAAATCGGACTCTGCACTGACAGTGCGGAGCCTCCTTGGGATTCTCTCTCTGTCCCTCTCTCTCTCTCTCTCTCTCTTTCTGCCCCTCCCCTGCTCTGTCTCTCTCTCTCTCAAAAACAAATAAATAAGAACCTTAAAAAATTTTTTTCTAAAGGAGTGGCAGACAACAATTTTTTTTAGAATTGTATTTTCTTCTTAATTGTGGTAAAATACACAAAACACAAAATTTACCATCTTAACGATTTTAGGGTGTGCAGTGCCATAGCGTTAACCATATTCACACTGTGGAGCAACCAATCTCCCAAACCTTTCCGTTTTGTAAGACTGGAACTCTGTACCCATTAAACAACCCCCCCACCCCCATTCCTCTCCTGAGCCCTTAGCATCCACCATTACTACCTTCCATGTCTATGAGTCTGACTGCTCTAGAAACCTTACATAAATAGGTGGGATTGTACAGTATTTGCCTTATCGTGACTGGTTTATTTCTCTTACTGTAATGTCCCCAAGGTTTATTCATGCTGAAGCACGTGTCAGAATTTCCTTCCTTTCTCAGGCTGGATAATATTCCATTCTGAGGATAGACCACACTTTGTTTATCCACTCATCTGCTGATGAACATTCAGGCTGGCCATTTTCTCTTCAAGACCTGCTTTCAGCCCTTTTGGATACATACCCAGAAGTGGAATTGTTGAGTCATCGATTATTTTATTTTATTTGACTGTATTTTTTGTAACCAATTTATTTTTTCAAGTGTGTTTATTTTGAGAGAGAGAGAACACGAGGAGGGGAGGGGCAGAGGGGGAGGCAGAGAGAATCCCCAGCAGGCTCCGAGCTGCCTGCGCAAAGCCCAATGGGGGCTCGAACTCACGAACCTCGAGATCATGACCTGAGCCAAAAAATCAAGAGTCAGACGCTGAACCGACTGAGCCACCCAGGCGCCCCTGTAACCAATTATTTTAAATCGCACTTGTAGGTGCTTGACCCATGTTGGGAGATGATATGATGTTCAGAACTGTCGGGAGACTACCTGGGGAGTCTCCTGGTGTGGAAGCTATCAAGCTTGACAAAGTATAAGTGTACCCCATGCAGTTGGTCAACAGTGTGGCCTTCCGAGCTGGACAGAAAATCACTGGCTAAAATAAGCATCAAGACAAATATTCTAACCAAAAGACCTTGGACTGGAACCAAGTGAAGCTGAAATAAGTACACTGAAGATGTGCAGAAGAAATACTCATTGACCATCCAATTGTTCTTGGAAAGATAAAACTATTAAGGCACTGTTTATGGGTTTGTAACACAGGGCTTGGAACAATGCGAGAGAACTCTCTGTGGCGAGATATCAATCTTCAGACAAAAAAAAACAATGTCCCCAGTGACATATTCCTGCAACGACCTGAAGTAACCTCGCTGAAAACACGTCAGCGTTCAACACTTGGACAGCCAACACCCTAACCGAGTTCACCAATGGATTTTAGAATTATAGAGTGTTCGAGCTCGTAAGGACATTAGAGATTATCTAGTCCAACTCTCCTAATTGTGAAAGGAAGAAACCAAGGTTCGGAGAGGTGAAGGGGCTCTCCTGGGACCATAAATAAACTTAGTTGGTGACAGAGGTATAGCCGAATTTCTCAATTCTAGTGGTGAATCTATTAATATCCTCAAGGCCACCCTTACAGCAGCAACCTCACAAGTATCCGACAGTGTAAATAAAATAGTTCAAGCTTGAAAAGGCAAGAGCTTCTGGATTATTTTCTGTAGCACAGCCAGGCTATCATTGATGTCTTCCAAGTATCCTATCCCACTCCAGGGATATAACAGATACTTTTTCCAAGACACATCAAGATGTTTGATGGTTGCAGACGACTAACATGATGAAGGCAAGAGTCAGTGCCCCAAATGGACACTGGGCAAATGTACAAACATCTCCCCCCTCCTTTGGGTTGACTTAAGACATCAAGACCTCAGAAAGTGCCTGTTAAAATGGAAATCTATGCTTCAAGAGTGATTACATACAAATTGGTTACGGACATTAACCTACTTGCAGAAATTCATCGATCAGCTTAGTTGTTTGTCACCTCAGCACAGAAGATACCTCCTGGCATTGAGAGGGACCCAGGACCCACACATTTTTGTTGAGTGTAGAGAGGGGCTGGGGAGAGAAAGGCTAGCTGAGCTGAGGCGTGTGAGTGTGGGCGGTCTGTTTGGGACCCTGAGGAGGAGGAAAGCATTGGACTGGAGATGAAGAACACCTAAAAAGAAGGTATAGGAATATCAAGGAAAGAATTCACTTACCTAACAATTTTACCTTGAGAGGCTGCTAAGAATGTTAGATTTGGAAGCATGACCCATGCTGCAGGCAACGTGAAATAATGTTTTGATCATCCAACGATCTCTAAGACAAAAAGGTGAATGTGCAATGTGGGGCTTTACACACTGGACTCCAAACTGCCTGTACACCCCCCTATTTCTACTTGACAGAGAAGCTTGACTAAGATGGCGACCATATTCCTATGAAAGGAAGAAAAAGGAAAATGTGATGGAAAGACACTCTGGTGTTGCACCAATGGTGGAGACACCCAGTTTGAGGAAACCGTGTCCCCTCTGTTGCTAGACAGTTGAGACAAATGGATATGTGACTAGACCCTCTGGGAATTGGCTAAGGTTAAAACAGAGTGAATATTTATTTTCTTTACCTTATCTTTATTTTTCCTATATCCCTGTACTGCATGTTGATTCAGCCATCAGAGACCGTAAAGGTTCAGATAAGCTCAGGGAAATCCCACAAGAGTGGTGGTTATTTTCCATTCTTTGTTTGCTGGATACGTCTGTTTTGCAGCCCGCCATGCTGGGTGGCTACTTTCCTGGACTCAACTCCTGGTACCCAGGAAATGCCAGAGATGCCAGGATCTTTGGGTTCCGTCACAGAGAAACCCACACCACACCTGATCTACATATTTATGTGGGGAATTTGTTCCAGACAATTCTTGAGGACATCTGGGAAGGGCAAACTGGTTCTTGGGAAGGTCCCAGAGGACTTACTCCTCTGAGACACTCAACAACTCACAAGAAACTTCAAGAATACTGTGATTAAATATTCACAAGGACGGAGATTCCTGAACAAGCCATATTCCTTTATCACCTTATAGGATTTCTGTTACCCTCTGGTTAGCCCTTGGTCCCTATCCTGTTCCCCAACATAATCACTCACGTAACAGACACTTTAACTAACTTAACAGCAGATACCATTTTAAACACCATTCTAAGTGGTTACCTACATTATCTCATCTTGCTCTCTCTGGGAAGTGGGGAGGCCCCTTATCTTTCCACTTCATACCTCATTTCCCCAATGCTACATTTGGGAGCCTCAGCAATGAGGTCTCCCCAGAAAAGGCTAGCCCGTGAGGTAAGAATCCTTTCCCCTTTGCTCACTAAAATCTGCTGAAGGTTCACAAGGCCCAGGCTCTTCCACAGGCAATGCCCTGCTCCGGGCCCAAGGCTCCATTCCATTCCCAAGGGGAGACTGCACAGGAGAGATGGCCGTCTGGGAACGACCTTCCTGATGTTCCTTTGGCTACGCATTCTGTTGATTTCCTTAAGTGTGTTTTCTTATGGGGTTTCTGTTTCTTTTCTGGCTTGGTTTGTGACTTTCCTTCATTTCTGTTTATTTCTTATTATTTGGCCCAACACATTTGTTTTCATTTGATTTTTTTTCCCCCTCAGCCCTCTGGCATATACGACCTGTAGCTCATTTTGCTGTATGATATGCCACCCTGTGTGTGTTTGGTCTGAAGTCTTTGGAAGCCAAAACTTAAAACACCGTGGAAATGAGACAGGGGAAATTATTCAAAGCTTTTGACTTAGGCAAAGATCATCTTGTTAATGAAATACATAACCGCTGTTTAGAACACTGTGCAGATTCCCTCAACCATTCACCACCCCTCCTCTCATAACTGATGAAAGTTGCCATTGAAAATGGAGCATCGTGGGTGCCTGGGTGGCTCTGTCATTAAGCATCTGACTCCGCCTGAGGTCACGATCTCACAGTGTGTGACTTTGAGTCTCACATTGGGTGAGCTCAAGACCCACTTGGGTGAGCCCCACTTCTCTCTCTCTCTCTCTCTCTCTTTCCCTATCTCTCTCTGCCCTCGTTCACTTGCGCCCTCTCTAAAAAAAAAAGAAAGAAAGACAGAAAGAAAGAGAAAAAGAAAAAGGAAAGAAAATGTAGCATCAGTAGCCTTACAAAGAAATAAAAATGTGAAGCGTTTTTAACACTTTTCCCTTGGTGATCCAGGGATGTGATAAGGAAGGCTGGGTAATCACCAAGTCAGTCTCAGGAACAAGGATGGACTTAACTTCCGGCCACAAACAGATGGGGCAGGGGAATCATTTCCCATAGAAAATCATTAGTCATGCTGAATAGGACATATTGCGTCTTCATGTCCAACTTTTAATTTCAGATAATGTTCGGAAATTTAAAAAAAAAAAAAAAAAAAGCCCAAGCTGGTTTGTAGTCTGTCTGGACCTAATTATTTTCCTCACACATCTAAGAATGTTTTTGGGAGACTTCCGTCAGAAGAGATGGGATATGAAATAATACCACAATAGACTCTGGTTTCAATGCCACTGAGAGAGACGAAGAAAAAGAACCACGTGGGTTACGGTGAGGAAGAACTTCCGATTATTACAACATTCACAGAAGAGGGGGCCCAGCTAAGGAGATCCCAAGCATAACAAAAGGCACAGGACAGGGAAGAGCTTTATAACAGGGCTACACTGCGTCTGTATTTAGTCTTGACAGTTTGCTCTGTGCTAAGGCTTTGGAGTCAGTGAGTTCAAATCCCGCTCTGGAACTTACGAGCTGGGTGACAATGGACATTTGGTCACCTCATGTGTGGAATGGAAATAATAATGTCTATTGTTTACAGTCCCTATCAGGTTCAACTGTGTATAGAGTGATTAACACAATGCTGACATCTAGTAATTTGTCAATAAAAAATTATATTATTCTTATATATTATTCTACCACCGCATGCATTTCCTGTTGACGTTTGTTGAGCCCCTTATGCATATAGCTTCCCACCATATGGGCTCACACATATTGCTTCATGCATACAATAAATCTTGGAGAAAAGCTGCTTATTATTCATCTAATTTTATATTTATAGAAGCTAGAGTGAAGCCTGGCTTGGCCAAAAGCAAATGGAAAAGCAAAGCTAAAACGGAAAGATCTAGCAGGTCGTCTCCAACCATTACCCCCAGAAGCGGAGTGGAGAGGACCTAACGCAAGCCCAGAGGGTCTAGGAAATCTTCCCAGGAGGAGATTCCAAGACCTGAAATAGAGGTGGAGGAAGGAGAAGGAAATAAGGAAGATCTGGAAGCTAAGGGCGTTTCCCTGAAGGAGCGTTTATGTCCAAGGTCTCACTGCAAAGTCCCAACAGCCATTTCATTTGGGGAGGTGGGCATGTGTGCCATTATGACCCTCAGGGACTAAAGAATGTGTTCAACAAAAAATAAGCCCATCCATACCAATCATTTGTGTCCATAAATAAATATAATAAACAACTGCCCTTTGGGGCACTAAAATAGACAAAATGCTACAATTCACGAAGAGTGCCCAATTTTTCTGGGCATGACAACCAGCAATTCTGCAAAATCGGGACTTAATTCTAAGTCTGGGTTCCTGTGGGCCACTCAGTTCTGCTGCACTCTCTGTTCTGAGTCACGAAGGAGAAGGGATTGCCTCTGTTGGTTAAAATCCCAGGGGCACTTGGGTGGCTCAGTTCATGGAGTGGCTGGCTTTTGGTTTTGGCTCAGGTCTTGATCTCATGGTTCGTGGGATCAAGGTTGGGCTCTGCGCTCACAGTACGGAACCCGCTCAGGATTCTCTCTCTTTCTCTCTCTCTCTCTCTCTCTCTCTCTCTCAAAAAAAGAAACATTAGAAAAATAAAATAAAATAAAATCACCACCATGGTGGATCTTAGATACATTCGTTGGCCCATCCCCCCACTTTTTTCCACTAATAGCGTGACTCTTCCTTGGGGTGGAGGGGGGAGCTGCTCCTCCCCGACCCCATCTATGTGATTCTTTTCAGACCACTCTTCATGATATCCCGTCTACCTAGTCAGAGACGAGAGCCCATAAGTGAGGCCTGGACATCCATAGTCCCACTTTCCCCTGAACACAGTGATTACTCAAGAAGTAGGTGCATTCTTACAGCCAGGCTAATGAGTCTTTTCCTTGGAATTTTCTCCTTTTCTTTTTCATTTTTGAGAGAGAGAGAGAGTGTGTGTGTGTGCAGGGGAGGGGCAGAGAGAGGGATCTGAGGCAGATTCCACGCTGAAAGCAGAGAGCCAGAGGTGGGGTTTGAACTCACGAACCGCAAGATCATGACCTGAACTGAAGTCAGACGCTTAACCTACTGGGCCATCCAGGCGCCCCATTCCTTGGATTTGTTTTTTCTAACTAGCGCTGAGAGGGAAGCCCCGAGGCTGTGAGGACACACACCTAAAACACCTATGGCCAGGCTACTGCCAGATGGAAAAACCCCATCTGTAGCAGAAGTCAGTGAAGTGGACACATGGAGAAAAGATGAACCAGGGTCCTGATGGAATTCGAGTCCCTGGTTCTAGGTGTTCCTGGGGCCAGCTCCAGCCTTCCTGGGTCTTAAGCCGGTTTGAATTGTGTTTCTGTCACTTGCAACCAAGAGTCCTGACCAATGGGGAAAGAAAACTCAGCCACTCAGGACAACACAGGTGATAACACTGAAAGGATAATGGAAGTCATACATCCAGTAGAGAAGCTTTCAGAGGACAGACTATGGAGACTCAATCAAGCAATGAAAACACAAAAACACAGAGGGTAGCTCAGAGCCACTTCGACTCTTGTTTGTATATATAATCAACATTTCCTAGACTATAGAACAGAGCTGAACTTCACAGGATGGCAAATGTTGCATAGTGTTTCAGGAAGTCCACAAACCTCTCAGACCTAATCAGGAATTATCCTCCAAGGGCTATAAGGTGCCAGTGGTGCTAATGATGATGTTGGAGATTCATGTTTCTATGTGGCCTCTCGCCAGCTGTGTGTCGCCATTTAGCCAAGCCTTAGATTCATCAGTTGGGATTCTGAAGTAACAAAAACACCGAATGTAAGTAACAGGGGAGTCGAGACCTTTGAGGTGGATCATCTATGTAAAGTACCCGATACGGTGAGGGACACATCATCGCCTCTCAATAAATGTATCATCATCGTTGTCATTATCATCGGGTTAATTACTAGTTGCTATTAATTAATAGTAGGTTGAGTCACTAAGGAAACACAGACATCGAGTATTTAACTTTCATGATACACGTCGTATTTACTTCGGAACACGTCATTCTAATTGTTTCATTGCATAAATACAGGAGCCCTCTGGTGGTCAAAACCGCTTCTAGAACACGCTCAAGAGACTATCTTTATTTAAGCATTAAGAGAAGTCACTTAAGAGTATTGTCATCTCCATCCCATTAAGATAGACCAGAAGTTATGGGCATATATATGGCTGAGTTGCGTTTCCCCCAAAAGTCATATGTTGAAGTTCTAACGGCCAGTATCTCAGAACGTGACAGGATTTGGTAATAGGGTCTTTAAAGAGGTTAATTAAATCACAACGGGATCATCAGTTTGGGCCCTAATGCAACAGGAGTGGAGATTCGGACACAGACACGTAGAGGGGGAGGACAAAGTGAAGACACAAAGAGAAGGCGGCCGTCTGCAAGCCAAGGAGAGAGGCTTCGGAGGAAACGAACCCTGCCAAGATCTCGATCGCAGACTTTCCAGCTTCTAGAACTGTGAGACGATGCATTTCTGTTGCTTAAGCCCCTCAGTCTGTACCACTTTGTTATGGCCTCCCTGGCAAACGAATACATATGGGTTGAGGTCCCGGTCAATAGATGACATTGGTTTTCCATTCAGTGTAAATTTTGCCAACAGACATCACTGTTGGCATCTCGGAGGTCCATTTGGATGTACCCGCAATGATGTATGCCATAAAGCATGGCATCAGGGAGCTTTGAGTGAACGGTTTCTTTTGAATGAGATTTATTTTGTTTCACGATCAAATACCAGCCATTGAAAACCAGGCCAAGAGGACCTAACTGAGGATAGTGAGGTACAGTCCAAAAACACATCGATCAAAAATAGTAGAAGCATCATCTTCCCTGACGCAGTCCAACACCTGTAACAAAACTCAATACGACAAATAGTTACTGTTTGTAATAGCATTTTCATAATTCGCTGGAGTCTTGGCTAAATTTTTTCTCCAAGCTTCCCAAGAACCCCCTCATAGAGCTATTTTTCTTATTTCAGAGAATGTCAGTAAGAAGTTCAGTTGTAGCTGAAACCTAGGTTGTTTTTTTTTTTAAGTTTATTTATGTATTTTGAGCGGGGGTGGGGGGCAGGGAGTGAGGCAGGGGCAGAGAGGGAAGGAGAGAGAGAACCCCAGGAGGGCTCCGCCCTGTCAATGCAGAGCCCAATGTGGGGCTCAAACTCATGAACAGTGAGATCATGACCTGAGCCGAAATTAAGAGACGCTTAACCAGCTGAGCCACCCAGGTGCCCCTCAAACACAGACATTTTGACTCCATATTCCCATGCCCCTTTCACGACTTCCTGCTGCCTCTCCATGTTTTCCATTTTACGGGAGCCCCAAATGCTGAGATCTTAGAGCATCGTTATAAAATAAGAGATTTTGGGGGCGCCTGGGTGGCTCAGTCGGTTAAGCATCCGACTTCAGCTCAGGTCACGATCTCACGGTCCGTGAGTTCGAGCCCCGCGTCGGGCTCTGGGCTGATGGCTCAGAGCCTGGAGCCTGCTTCCGATTCTGTGTCTCCCTCTCTCTCTGCCCCTCCCCCGTTCATGCTCTGTCTCTCTCTGTCTCAAAAATAAATAAACGTTAAAAAAAAAAATTTAAAATAAGAGATTTTTTTTTTCTACGAAGACAGTGGCAGCCATTTGTTCTACAGGTTCGTGTTTATGGATTAAACACATGAAAAAGTTTGGATATAAAACTACTGAACTGGATATAAGGATGGACGTGAGATCTCTTTTCCAGAGCATTAAATTAATGGGGGGGGGGGGTACAGAGCTAAGGTTTCTATACCAGGAAGGGAGATAAGAATAAATCAGGAAGCTTTTCCTCCTTATAATTTCCTGTTATTCTGTACAGTGAGTATTTAATGAGCATTGGTGTTGTCTCTCCACGTGCACGGAAGTATACTTTAATCAGAGTCGGCATTCCAACATTGCCCTTTCTTAGTTCAAAGCTGATCTCGTGAATAAACCAACTGCCCTTCAGTCGCATTTAACACAGAACGTCTAAGCGTGTGTAAATAAGAAGCGATGAAAAAATTATTTCATTAGTAGAATTCAGTACTAGCAAAGTGCTCCCACGTCAGATAATTAAATTCAAACATACAAAATTTCTCCATCAAATGCAGTAAGGTTTTATTGATTTGGAGTCCATTAATTCATGATGATTGAATCTGGCTCCGGCTGACGTTAACCTCTGCCCTTTCTCTGCAGAAAGAACGTGTTGAGGAAAACAGTACAGGGTAAACAGGAATAGGTGAAAACACTTTCATCTCGGGTAAGCACAGTAATTATTTTAAGAAACTTTGACACCTTCGTCGTAAAGCAATCGTACCTAACCCAGTTTGCAGCACATCACTCTGCTTTTACAAAAACAGCTACATTGGCACTTGTTTTTGCTAATGAGAAGTCCAAAGGGAATTTTTGCTTTTAGGAAAAAAGCTGCAAAGCAAAAACAGTGTTCGGCATTTGTCTTGCTATTGAGCTGTTAGAGAGGCGGCGCCCGCCCTGAGTAGCTAGAGTGGTCCCTCCAAGCTCCTTCCCCGGCGGCTACACCCAGGATCTCAGCATCCAGCCACCAGAGCTTTGCACCGTGTCTAGGAGCATTTGCGCTTTATCTCGATTTATTTTATGCATCTGCTGGCAAGAGGTGTCCTAAGGTATCCCTGTTTTTGGACAGGGAGGGCAAACCTGTATTCTATTTTCAAAATCTTGCACCAGTTCAGAGAGACTGTCGCTGGCCCCAAGGAGGAGGGGAGATGAGCCCTAAGTGGGTGTTTGTTTACAGTGAGGTCGGGGAAAGCAAACTGATAGCCTTTGTCCTGCCCGGCCTCTTGCTGGTGGAAGATAATGGAAACTGACGTGGGTCTGGAGCTCTCAAATGGTGGCAAGAATTTTCAAATCTATTTTGTTTCTTTCTCTCCCTTAAGTTGGGTTTCAGATGAAATCCAATCCACATTTTCCCTAATTTACATTTAAAATTGTTCAAATGTTGTGTTGGTAGGAGATGAGTGAGTCCCCGAGAGGCCTTAGGAACCTTCTGGAACTTTTTCTTCAAAACAGGAAGTCGCACTTTACCCAGTGCAAACAGAGTTTAAGTTTGAAAAGGCCTGCTTGGGGCTTCAAAAAAAAAAAAAAAATGTGGAACGTACTTTAATTTTCAAAACACATTTTCACCAGTCCTTACCATCATCAATCTCTGTCTAGCATCCCCATCCCATATGCGGCCTTTCCTTCTCTTATAAACCAAGTTTAGAGAGTTCCGGCTTTATTCTCATAATCTTAACACTTGTCGGTTACGGTGAAGGGATTATATAACTCTGTAAACGTACTAGTTACACCTAAGTTTAACTCAGTTCAACAACCATGTCTTGTTTCTTGTGCAAGGAAATAGGACTGCCTGCAGGGAAGGAAGAGATAAAAAAAAAAAAAAAAAAAGACTTCGGAAATGAGTTGATCTCAGCTGAGGAATGCCTGCCTGAGTATTTGTTGCATCAGATCTGTTTGGTTCACCCTTTGCTCCCCAGGTGTTGTCTGGGAATTAGATATAAACTCCATTTTAGATTTAAAAAAAAATTTTTTTTAATGTTTTTATTTTATTTTTGAGACAGAGAGAGACAGGGCATGAGCGGGGGACGGGCAGACAGAGAGGGAGACACAGAATCCCAAGCAGGCTCCAGAGCTCTGAGCCGTCAGCGCAGAGCCCGACGTGGGGCTCGAACTCACAGGCTGTGAGATCATGACCTGAGCCGAAGTCGGAGGCTTTAGGAGCCACCCAGGCGCCCCTCCAGTTTGGAGTTTTGAAATTGACTGGAGAATCTAAAGCACCTCGTCACGTTCGGGAACAAGCAATTTAATTAGTGGTCTGAGAAGGAGGAGGAGATGGAGAGAGAATTGTGGCGAGCTGCGTAGGCTAGGACAGAATGCAGTCCGCCATCTTGCGCCTGACCCCTCTGTGGTCCCACCTCCAACTAGTGCCTGGAGGCAACTATAAATTGGTTTACGCCTGGACTTCTCTTACAAGGACTTATGAGCCCCTTGAGGCCAGGGACTGCTCCTTCCTCAGGCAGGTCAGGTGCAAGTGCCTCAGCTGCTTGGTAAAGCATGGTTCTTTGGTTCTCTCAGCCCTGGGAGCCACTTGAGGCCTCATGGAGGGTCACGGAACCACTGTAAGGCAGGGCCTTTGCCTTTGAAGGAAGCCAGAGTGGAGGAATAAAGGAGCCGACTCTCTGGTAACCAGATGCGGAGGTGGAAGGGCCCTGAGGAAATATGGTGAAAATAGGGAAGTCCGAGAAACATGAGCCTCCTTTTCCGCCTCTCCCGCCCCTCTCCATCCCCACTCAGGTGCCGCATCCTGAGCCAGGGTGCCAGTCGCTGTTGCTGGAAGACAAATCACCCCTCAAACTCGGGCTTAGCCACGCGGGTCCAGCCTGGGGACTTCCGGGGAGGCAGTCAGTCCGCAACTATGGAGGCTCATGCTTGTGAGCAAGGTGGCAGTTGAGTCGTCTCTCATGACCTAACCTCGAATGCCCTTCTAATGCCACTTCGACCGTATTTTGTTGGTTGAACTAGTTCCAACAGCACATCCGGTTTCATGGGAAGGGGGGGCATAGTCCCCACTCATGACGGGGGGGAGCGTCAAAGCCACGTTGCAGAAGAGCGCTGTGGGGGCTCTTTCCTTCCCACCAAAATTGTGTCCCTAGAAACCACCCCTCCCCACACACCCACTCACACATCCTTCTTATTCCAGTTACATTTTTCTTTTTGTCTCACACTGAGGGAATCTGGCGCGACATTAATCTTAAATACCTTCACGTTTCTGTCTATTGCCTGTGAATTCAGCTTTTCCGAAACTTAAAAAAATACCACAGGTTGGGTTGTTCGCACCCCCCCCCCCCCCCCCACCAAGTAATTTTCCCGAGGAAATACTATTTTCAAATTCCCTGTTAGGGGAGTGGGGGGGGGGTGTGTGGAAATAAGCTAAAATGAAAATCAATGTGGATGGGTAGTGCTGTACGAAAAAAATGTGTGTTGTAAGTTATTTTTACCAGAGAGGTAGTTTCCTGTGGAAACCGTGACTGGTAGTAAAGCTCAGTTTTAAAATATTTTGAGCTACAAGCCAAAATCTTGGGTGGGGAAAAATAATTTGCTATTACCCGGAGGAAAAGTCAATTACTTTGTACTAAAGTATGTATCTTTTCTAAAAGTAACGGTGTAGCCTGCTGGGGAACAGCAAGGATGTGCTGGCAATGAATTAACCACTAAATTCATCTATCTACTACTTATAGCCCATTGTCTACTTCTAGAAACTGTAGATTTCTTTTTCAATGAGCCACTGGCTTTTTTTCAATGAGCTTGGTGCCACGCAATATGTGTTCCGTATATAAATGATTGTAAAGGGGGCAGTCCAGCCATCACAAAGCTGTATTCCAAAAAGAAATATAAATTACCTTTGTCTCCGTTTTTCACATCGATGGCCCTGCGTAATGAGCTGGGGAGGTGAAATTCAGGACACCATCTGCATCAAGAACAAGTCGTAACATTTTTTTTTTTTTTTTTAAAGGAGAGGGAGCAATCATTACCCAGCAATCATCACCTAGATAATTGAATTGTACCCACTCGCTAAAGCTTCACTCTCACTGTAAGGGTATTTGCAAGTAATTGTCACCCCTGCCGCATAAATAACTTTATAATATCTACCTGAGTCAACATTAGTCAGATTTGCAAAGCACCAAGGAAAATAAGCA
Organism: Neofelis nebulosa; assembly: GCF_028018385.1. Classification (NCBI taxonomy): domain Eukaryota; kingdom Metazoa; phylum Chordata; class Mammalia; order Carnivora; family Felidae; genus Neofelis; species Neofelis nebulosa. The sequence continues at coordinate 39,030,079 of NC_080800.1, forward strand.
ATTAGTGGTTCCTTAGCCAAGAAAAGCATATTACTTAGTTACAAATAATTCCAAAATTCCCAAAGGAACGAGTGGGCGGAGGCTGGTTCTGGCAGCCCATGGCCCAGCTTCAGGAGATGGGGCAAAAGGCCGCCTTCTGATAAACCGTGTGCTTCCTTCACTTTTCTGAAGGCCCGTAATGATAACACAGAGTCGTAAGATACTGGACTCTGAGGGCTATTGCTATAGAAACTGCCCACGAGCAGGACCTGAAGCACATGGCTTGATGAGCCTCAGAAGCAGCTTTTCAGGGGCGCCCGGGGTTGGAGGGGGGGGTTTGCTCAGTCGGTTAAGCATCCGACTTCCGCTCAAGTCATGATCTTGCGGTTAGGGAATTCGAGCCCCGCGTGGGGCTCTGCTCTGACAGCTCAGAGCCTGGAGCCTGCTTCAGATTCTGAGTCTCCTTCTCTCTCTGTTCCTCCCCTACTCTCTCTCTCTCTCTCTCTCTCTCAAAAATAAATGAACATTAAAAAAAAAATAAGAAAGAAGCAGGTTTTCAAAAGACCCTCAGCCAAGAGCTTCAAGTCAGTGAGAGAAAGGCCTCGAAGTGGCCCACATAATCAGCCCGTGCAATCTCTGGACTATTCATTTCAAAACAGTATACGGGTAGGAAGGGAAATTCTGGAATAGTCTATGAACTATCTGAATATTATCATCACATGATTTCATGATCTTTAGTACAAATGTGTTCATCGTCCCCTCCCTATCTTCTCCTGGCTGCTTTGGCTGAATCCTATCAAATGATTATTGGAGACTCATTTTTGTAGAATAACAGAGGGCAGGACGAACCTTTTAAAGCGAAAGTTCAGAAGAACATCTGGGTTTGAAATCTCACTTGTGAGACTCAGCCAGCGTGTTGCCTGGACAAGGTCAAGGGACCAGCCAAGGCAGGGGTTGGAATGATCGTGGCCTCCAACTCTAGCTGCTACATTGCTGGGCACCCACTCATCACCGAAAACGTTTCCGCCCGGCTCAGTCTTGCCGATCACAGCTGTTTCTCCAAGGTACCCATGGGATGCGGCACCCCGGTTCCTCCTAGGAATGTGCTCTTCTGCATGAAGGAAACACGTTATCTGCCTCCTATCTGATTATATGTTTATAAACACATACCTGCTTCTAACCTTGTCCACCTGCCGGTTCTGGATCAGCCCAAGGCACTCACTTGTTGTCTTAACTTTAGAAACTCTACCCCAATAATTTGAGAAAGCCTGAATCAGTGAGAGGCACCAAATGTGTAGGGAAAATATTTTGTAATCCACAAGGTGTTGTTCAGCAGAGTAACTTAGTCTGCACCCCTACCCCCTTCGTGCTTATCTAAAATTCGCCACTCATAACTGAGAGAGGACTGTAGTGATACAAATCGTCTACGGACTCACCATTTTGTTTTCCCTTCCATTGGGTGTCCCGATCCTCTACAAAACTGAGGACCTTTCCTCCCTCGTTGCTAGGAAAGATGTTCCACTATCTTGAGAGTTCTGCCATCAGTGGAGAGTGACCATTAAATACAGAAAAATCCCTCTGTGTACTGAAGGACTCTACACATGGGTCCAGGTATACTGCCCTGGATTGTTTATCTGCCGAAGATCATCTCATATGGCAAAGTTTCAGACCCTTGAAGTGACTCACTCATGCTAAAGGAAGGAGCTAGAATTCATCGAGGTCCTATACAAAAGACGGCGCTATGTTTCCCTTAAATGCTCACTTGTTATTTGAGAGATTATATCTGTTAAAACAAAATATACGTTAGCCATCCATCCCTAGCTCCCAAATTATACGGTCTTATTATTTGCATTTCTTTTTCCAATTAATTCTTGCTTCAAGGATCCACCTCAAGGCAGGCACCTTCTTTAAAAATTGGATTCAGAGGAAAATCAGATTTAGGACTTGTGGTTGGCATGGGTAAGTGTTGAGAAATGTTCCCTTGGCTTGCATGAAGGAAAGAATATGGCCATCCGGAACCTTTTTTTTTTTTTTTTTTTAACAAAACAAACAAGCCCTTAATCTTCCCGTGGTACTCAATTTCTTTTTGTATGAGTGTGGGGCTAGCACAGCCCCTGTGAAAGAAATATAAGGAAATAGTGACGAAGAATGAGAAAAGGGACAGCTCTCAGGGCTGTCCATTGGGTCGCATTTTTTACACAATGCGCACGCGTGTATAAAAACGCTCACATTTTCTTGCCACCCCTCCCTACCCATGTACCTGGTGCCATCAACATCCACCGATCCCAATACCTTTTCTTGGCATAGCCGACTCACACAGACTTTCCATTTCTGAGGCAAGAATGACTCTATCTCTTACATGCATCCCTGTCCCCAATCCATTTTGTCAATATGTTTCCTGACCACCAGCTTCTCCTTTGTCTCCTTAGGGCAAGCGTGGAGTCTGCTCCTTTGGTGTCGCCCATTGCTAGATAGGACAATGCTGGGCACACAGGTACTCAAGACACGCTTCAAGAGCAAATGCCAGTGAATACATTTCCTACTCGTCATCGAAATTCTCAACCTGGATGTCCCCCGATACTGACCATCATTTCCTCAGTGATGCCTGACATCTTCTATGGATATCACACGTACAGAGACTGCCTCAGGACCTCAGAACAGTCTGTATGTACAAAGTATGACACTTAATACATTTTTACTTCCTCCAGTTTAATCCCACCCCGACTCCAATTTCAAATATGATATTTTATCCCATCTGCTGATGTCAACATCTAACAATGCTGAACCTCTCAAGCAGGGAGACAAGGGACAGTCCCGTCGCGGTAGCATATTTACCACGGTAGATGGTGAACTCAGCAGTGTTTGCCCATTACCTGTCGTATATTTCTAGGGGTCATTCACAGATATGATCGTATTATTATCATGCAGGAGGTAAAGGGAACAGAGTTAGGTGTCTGCCTGACTCAACTTTGTCCTAGAAAAGAGTGTGAGCTCTTGTTTCCCTGATTTTTAAATTTTTTTTAAATGTTTATTTTTGAAAGAGAGACGGAGAGAGGTGGAAATAGAGAGAGAGCATGCACGTGCAAGCAGGGGAGGGGCAGAGAGAAAGGGAGACAGAGGATCCGAAGCGGGCTCTGTGCTGACAGCAGAGAGCCCCGTGCGGGGCTCGAACTCACAAATGGTGGGATCATGACCTGAGCCAAAGTCGGAAGCTTAACCGACTGAGCCACCCAGGCATCCCTCCCTGATTTATTTAAAAGGCACCTCAGGGCTTTTCTCTCCACATTTATCAAGGCTTCGAACGCGGTGGATGAGATATCTAAATGTGTTTTTGTGCCGTTTATCCAGAGGGAATATTGACTTCTATGTACAAAAGAAAAATCTAAAATTTAAGTCTTATACAATTTTCGTGTGATTATTACCAGGCTCAGCAACACAAAACATGCATTCCCTAGCAGTGTCAGGGAAAACCTTAATTTATCCCCAGGCATCTCTGGGATGCCTGTCAGTTGGAGGACGACATTATGGTCCCGGCCAGGATGGCCCGGTTTCACATCCTAAACCACATAATCTTCACCCACTCCCCGAAGTAAAATATCTGGCAGAAAGTGGGGGAGATTGGTAAGCAAATGTATTCAAAAGAGCTATAGGATTAGTCACATGATTTAAAGCAGCATCAATAATTGAAAAGTGAAAAATCGTACTACCAGGCATGAGTTAGCCTCGAGTAACCAACTGGATGAGAGGCATTTTATGTGCCCACATGTGTCCAAGGATCTGCGGACAGTCAGGATGCATAAAAGAATCTACTGGTCACATATTTCCCCTGGGTTCCTTTAGCTCCACTTTTTTTTAAGTTTATTTACTTTCAGAGGGAGAGGGAGAGCACGTGTGCGTGCACGCACACGCAGGGGAGAGGGGCAGAGGGAAAGAGAGAATTTTAAGCAGGCTGCACGCCGAGACCCGATGCAGGGCTTGATCCCGTGATCCCGGGATCCTGCCCTGAGCCCAAATCGAGAACCGGACGCTCAACCAACTGAGCCACCCAGGCGCCCCTTCAGCTCCACTTTTCTGCCATTGTCTTCCCTGCTCTCTGCCAGGACCCTGCGCGTCTGGACTCCGTTACCGGGGCTCCCATCCCCTCTGGCTCCCGGTCGTGTTTGGCCAACAGAGAACACCTACAGATGATCGGGGAGAAAGGAAAGTGAGGTCAGGGTATCTATGCTCCTGGCTCCCTCCTTGAAGCGTTCCCTCTGGCTGGCTACATCCGCAAACCACCTTTTCCGGGTGGCCACCTCTCTGACGATTCCAAGACTCACTCTTTCCAAATTCCGGCAACCTTCGGGCCGAGCCCTAGCAAAAACCTGGTGACTCCTGGTTACAGGTTACTGCACTATCCTTTGTGGCTCCCCTGTACCAACTTTGTCAATAAATCCTCCTTCCATTATCCTTTTGTGAGTGTGTCAACTCTTTTCCTGCTAGAACTCTGACTGATACACCTACATACTATGGAAGGAAGGGAAGTGCCAACCATTGACAAGATCAGTGTGGAATTGTGGGAGCTGAGGTCTGGGTTGGGGGATGCTGGCCGGGAGGTGGGGGGGGGGCGGTGGAGGATGTGGCCGGGAAGGCTAGTCGAATATTTTATAATTCATGATTGCCCACTGTCATTGGTGTGCTTATTTATTGCTCTACTCGTAGGCAGAGGGCAACAAGGTGGGCACATGGGGCCAAGAGAAAGGGACTCAGTCTCCTATGTCACACCTCCTTCCAGGGAAATATGTCCTGAGCACGTAAAGACTCTTCATTGATGGAGCTTCCCCCGAAAGGAGCTTAAACCAGCTTCGTAATGAAAAAGTGAGCGTCTTTTGGAACTCTTTTCCTTCAATCTTTTTTTGTTTTTCTCTTTGTGCACTTCTCTCGCTGCACTCCTCCTGCCCTCATGCTTCCCAGACATCCCGGCCTGTGGTCAAAGGGGAAGCCCAAGCCCAACAGACCATTCTCCTGGGGTTAGGGGTTCCCCGTACTGCAGTCATGACACAGTGAGGGAAAGTTCTTCATAATTAGACCCCTTGTGGGCCTGTGACGGGAAGAGACTGGGCGTCTGTGGGAGTCAGGTCCCCCAGGTCTCTCTCTCTCTCTCTGCGTGTCGACCCCCACAAGTCCAGGACCAGGGACAAGTTCAGGCCGCCTGAACGCTGAATCACAGCAACGCACGCCCGTGCCTCCTTAAATCTTTTAGACCCTGTAGGAAAAAGCCAAGCAATGAAAGGTTATAAGCTATGTTTATGGTAGAGAGACGGCACTGGAACACTCTGAGACAATGCGCCCGTGGATTTACGGAAGCGGAGAAGTGGCAAATCAGCTGACAGGGCCAGACGTTTCGTAGAAGACCCTGAAATGAAGACTTGCCAAAGATGATCTGGGCCAACGTGCCATCTCCAGGTAGGATCACATTTGTTCCACCCGACTCTGTCCACTGTAGAAGATCTTCAGAGAGATGGTGAGATGACGGTCTTTCTTACTCTCCAGGTCTGCACGGAGACAGAAACGGGGAGCTAACGGTTATTTTTGTAACCGAGATTGTATAAGTGGTGACTATGAGGTAGGCCAGATCAACATTCAATCTCTAACAGATTGTTTTTCTTCCTGTCTCGCCCATCCAGCACTGGAATTCAGGAAGCAGACACCTGCTTCATGTTTAAAAATATATATATTATGTCTGGGCTGATGAGAAAATGTCCTAGGAGGAATTTCTGGAACTAGGACGCCATCATTTTGATGCCTCCTGGCTTGATCTGTCTATAGATCATCTTGGTTAGTTTTTTTTGTTTTTGTTTTTTTTTTACTACACTGTATATCCAACATTTATGTGGATATGACATATGATTTCTTGAGTGGAAAGTGTTTTCTAAATAAAATTAAGGAGGGGGGGCGGGTGGTGCCTGGGTGGCTCTGTCTTGATTTCAACTCAGGTTACGATCTCACAGTTTGTGGGTTCAAGACCCACATCGGGCTCTCTGCTGACAGTGTGGAGTCTGCTTGGGATTCTCTCTCTCTCTCCCTCTCTCTGTCTGCCCCTCCCTCCTCCTCTCTCTCTCTCTCTCTCTTTCTCTCTCTCTCTCTCCCTCTCAAAATCAATAAATAAACCAGAAAAAAATTAAGGCTGTATTTTATCATGACGTGGAAATATAGAGATTTGAGGTTGGACCCTGACTCTATCACCTAACATTTCTACCTTAGGACTTTGTCATCTCACTGACATGGATTTGATGCTCCCATGAGGGGCTAGAAGTAAAGGATGACAAGCGGCGGCTTCAGGTAGAATTAAAATCCTACCATTTGCACACGAAAGATGGACGGTCCCGGGTGCATTAATCAGGACTCTGCCAAAATAATTCTGTGTTCTAAACGACTCCAAAACTTGATGATTTATAACTATTCGCATTGATTCCTACCTGGCTCGGGGATCTGAAAATCTTCCAGATTTTCAGAACTAGCTACAGTTCTGAAACTAGTTCTGAACTAGCTATAGGTCAGCTGTGCTCAGCTCCAAGCTTTGACTCGGGTTCGGGTTCGCCCCCTGTTTCTCTGGGGCCAGCAGCTACCTGGGGCACACACACATATACACACACACACACACAAAGGAATGAGTGGAAATGCACAATACCTCTTAACGATGTCAGCTGGGAGCTGACACCCATTCACTTCTACCTACATTCCATTAGCCAAAGCGGGTCACATGGTTAAGGCCAAAGGCAATGGGTGAGGGATAATCTTTCCTTCCCAAGAGGCACTGCAAATCCCCATCGGCAAAGGGTGTGGATGTGTAATTCTGTTACAAGAAAGGAGTTAAGAATTAGGAATACAAATCCAATCTACTACCCCATTGGCCTTGATCATCTCGTTTATCTAAATTCAGGACAGCAGAGAGAGGTCTTCAGGTCCCAGAGATCTTTTATTTACCCCGATGCAGCCCCAAATAATTCCACATCAGGCTTCAGCTTCCTCAGTGAAATAGATTTCTTAGCTCTTCTCAAAAGTTCTCATACAAGAAATTTGACGGAAAACCGTAGAAATTTCCCACCGTGGCTGGCCCAGAAGGCCTGGCAGTGTCGGTGACTGCCAGAAATGCAAATCGCCAGACTCACATCAATAGAAATCAGGAGTTTCATCTCTAACTCAAAGTTGACCGAGTCCTCTTGAAATCTGATCTTTGTTCCTACGTGCGTAAAGATGCACATCCAAGTGTGAATTGGGAAAATCACCAAACTACCCTTCTCAGAAATGGCCAGAGCCCTATGGGATATTCTATTTCGGTTCCCATTTTGACGCTTAGAATTATGGGTTGCAGGGGAAATGTTGGCACAATCTGAACTCTAGCTGCACGCTCTATGAGAGGCCTCACGTCTGTAATTTTCTCTTTTGCATATAATCTGCCAAGACGCATAACCATAATGTAAACTTCCTTGATTTGAGTTTATAAACTGGATGTTTTTGACAAACTCTAAGACCTGTAGGGGAATCACTCTGTCATTAAAACTCGGTTTATTTAGTGAGCCATTAGTGAAATAAAGGGTGGGAGAGAAGCTTAGCTTGTATCTGTCTTCCAAGACTCAACCCAAGAAATACAATTCCCTTCAGATGGCAAGACTTTCCTTCCGTGGACAGTCACTCACCAAACCTGTGAGAAACCATCATGGGTTGGATTCAGGCTGAATGATGACCATGACTTCATCCAGCTGCCTCACTCACTGTCACACCAGATAGCTTCAGCTGAGTGAACTTCCTGGACAGAGAAGGGAAGAAAGGCTCGTACAAAGAAGCTACTGGCTGCGGACCGCCGTGATCCTCTCTCAACAGGGACACAGGCTTAGAACTACTCCTGAAAATAAAAGGGTTGTCTCCAAAGGTTGTGGAAATGATCTCAAGCATGAAATAAAGACTTGTTCAGAGCAGATACGGTTCTGTTTATGTGATTGCGATAATTAATATCCTCTCTGGAAGGCATTCCAGGGTGTTCTATTGGTGAAAATTGATTTTTTTTAATGTTACAAGATGAAGTTAGCGAAAAATAGCTTTCCCTTTCAAGAGGAAGTGGAAATTTTAAAAGGGATGTATGGAATCAAAATTGGTCTTTGCCCCAAAGGTGAGTTTTAACATTCTACATTACCAACAGTGGGCATTGCTGTAGGTGGCCATCATCCAGTTTACCAGAACTTCCTGGGAGAATTGTTCCCCTGGTTGGTTAGCTCCTTTAAAGGGTTCCTTCATTCGCATTTTAGAATCTTGAACTATGAAAGAAAGCTCATTATTTTAAATTTTATATAAATGTATTGGAATAATGCTCTTGACAGGCAGAGGACAGCAGAAAGAAATGTTTCTTTCCTTGATTATACCATGCTAGGGATCCTGTATTAACTATTTACTACTATGCAACAAATTACCCCTGCACTAAGCGTCTTAAGGCAACATTTACATTGACTATAATTCACATTTATTATTCATTAGGAACAGCAGCGTGTATTAGCCCACAGTTTCTGTGGATCAGGAATCTGGGCAGAGTGTAGCTGGATCCTCTGTCTTAGGACCTCTCACAAGGCTTGCTTGGGGAAGGTCTATGTCTGAGCTCGCTCAACGTGGTCGTCGGCAGAATTCGGGTCCTCAGAGGTGATTGGACCGAGACCCTCCCTGGCTGTTGACTGGAAGCCTCCTTCCGTCTCTTGCCAAATTGGCGTCTCCACGGGGTAGCTTTCATAAGCAAGAAAAGAAATCGTTCTTCTTGTAACTTAATCTCAGAAGTGACATCCCACCTCCTTTGCTGTATTCTGTGTACTAGGAGCAAGTCACTAGGTCCAGCCCTCGCTCAAGGATGCAAATACTAGCAGGTGGAGAGTATGATGGGGCTTTTAGAGGCTGCCTGACACAGAGCTTTTAGCATTTACTAAAACGTGGCTTAAGGTAAAGAAAAAGTCTCTATTTAGACAGACGCTAGAACTTGAAGACATAAATGTATGTCATCCCTATTGAACCAGACAAGTTACAAGGCTCTAGACATTCCAACAGTGATATATATCCTCACTGAAAATATTTTTCGGGGCGCCTGGGTGGCTCAGTCTGTGGAGCGTCTGGCTCTGTCTCAGGTCATGATTTCACAGGTCGTGGGTTCGAGCACTTCATCGGGCTCTCTGTTGTCTGCGCAGAGCCTGCTTCGGATCCTCTGTCCCCTCCTCTCTCTGCCGCAACACCCCCCCCCCCACCCCACACCACTGTACTCTCTCAAAAATAAATAAACATTAAAAAAATTGTTTAAAAATTTTTTTTCAAATCGATTTTTTAAATTCTTGTTGAGGGTTGCCTTTAGTGCCTGTGGGTCAATCATTTTTTCCTTTGCAGGTGGATTTGAATAATAGAAAGAATTAAGAGCTATTCAGGTAAGTAAGGTTAGTGATCAAGGTTGCCAATGCCGGTTTTTAGTCTTGGCTTTGGTAAATATGAAATAAAAAGACGGATTTCCATATGTGGCTGATAAATTGCCCCGGGAGGCAGTGCCTGAAAAGGATTATTTTGATTTGGCCTTCAGCTGGATGTTTAAAATCTGAAGATTTTCAATCTGCGTCCTTCATAGCTACGGTTTATGTGTTTACACATTTGACTTTGCACCCGATACTCTGGGGCAAATAGAAAGCATGAGGCCATGTTGGGACATGGAACAGAAAGGGGCACTAGGGAGAGACCCAGAGAAGACCCGAGTGGGCTCCAGAGTGCACCCCCACCCCACGAATAGACAGGGTGCTTTTCCAGCACAGAGGGATTGTCCACACATGCATCTGAGACCCCCTTCAGGTTTATCGTTAGCGAGTCAATATGAGAACCCCCCCATAGCCACTATCCTTAACCTGGTTGGGAGGAGAGAGGAGCAAAGTGACATTACGTCACAACCGAGGGGGACTACTCTTGGCGGGGGGGGAGGTCCCCTCCAAACTCAGAATCTTCAAGATTACAAACTGTTTATGAACAGAATGCTTCCCGATGGTTAGATAGATGTCTCAGATGTTGTCAAACTTAGCGAAGCTGTTATTTCCATTAAGCTCCATTTTCCTAGGTCCGAGGCTGGAGGTGATGAGCTGGGCTCTAGTTGTGTGCCGACTCCTCAGCCCGTGCACTATGACCTTGAGCTCCATCCTCCTGCTTCCTCCGGTCACCCCTTCTCCCTCCCCCAGACACCTCTTTCCCTCTCCCCAAACCTAGGGAGCGAGCCGGCCCCACCGAGAGCTCCAGCAATGACTCTCCTGGGTAAAGAATTGCATTATTGCCTCAGGTCAAACCCTCACGAAACACGGAAGCAGCACTGCCCGCGGTCACGGTAACAAGCTTCTGAGCACGTCCTACGTTTACCTTCATAAAATTAAGAAAACCGATGACCCTGGCCGGCTTTGATGTCTTGATTCCTTTCGACACCATTTCACTTTGGTGATGAGCCCTCCCACTCTTCAGAGACCAGGATCTCTCACTTTTTGTGGTGGGCTGACATCAGTTGCCCCTCACGACTGACCATCCCCCTCTGCATCTGTGTCCTCCTGTAGTCTCCTCCCACGATGCCTTTGAGTTTGGGCATGTGATACGTGACCCGCTTCGGGCCATGGGACATTAGCAAACAAGGTGCAAGCAGAAGCTGGATAGATACTTGTGTCCTGGGATTTCTCTTCTTAGATATCTTCTTCTTATCTTCTTATCTATGCTGTGATGAAACCCAGGTCAGATGGCTGGAAGGACGTTGAGAGGCCACCTTGGTCATTCCCACCTCCACTGAGCTCCCAGCTGAATGCAGCCATAGGAGTGACCTCAGCTCTGTGGCACGGAGCCTAAGGTGGCCCCGGCGGAGCCTTGCCGACCCAGAGAATTGTGAGAAATAATAAGTCATGGTTGTTTTCCACCAAGTTTCAGAGTGATTTGCTATGAGGTAGAAGGTAACCAGACCACTTCTTCCCTTCCCCAGCCACAAAACGGGCAAGTATAAGACGTTAGTCTTTACGTTTGGGGGTTGATGGTCTGATTATAGATGGCCTGAAGGTATCTCAGCCAGTAACTGAAGCTCGCATTTCTAATGGTGGATTGGAAGGTGAGCTCATTTGGGGAAGGGTCTCTTCTTCACACGGATATAGTGAGAACAGGATTTCTCTCTGGGAAGCAGCCAGGAAGAGAGGGGCTCCCTTGACCCTCATGACTCAATTCGTCCCTTCTTACCTTTTCTACTGACCAGCACCCATCCTTTATTTTCTTTAATATTTATTTCTGAGAGACAGAGAGAGACAGAGAGAGGGAAACAGAGCGCAAGCAGGGGAGGAGCAGAGAGAGAGGGAGACACAGAATCTGAAGCGGGCTCCGGGCTCTGAGCTGTCAGCCCAGAGCCTGATGCGGGGCTCAAACTCACGGACTCAGGTCAGGATCATGACCTGAGCCGAAGTCAGACGCTTAACTGACGGAGCCACCCGGGCGCTCCAATCCTTTATTTTCCTTAATACGCAATCTTTTCACCCATTGTGCATTTTCTATTGCATTAAAAGATGTTCTCCTGGTGATTGCCTCGGCTTGCTCTTCCGGGCCCATGTTCCTCTCCTCTCTGTCCTTCTCTGTGTCTGGAGGCTGATCCGTACGGTGCCGCATCAGTGGAATCACCCAACCTCTGGCTTCTAGTTGGGTCAGGCCAATGTGAGGCACTGACAGGAAGTCAGAGGGCTGGAGGCGAGAGGGCAGGAAACGTATTTCACCCCCTCCCTACCTCCGTGCCAAGCCACAGTTTCCTTTATCAACACTAGCGTTAGGTAGCTCCTCCCCTACAGCTGTAGGTGTCTCTGGGTTCCAGGAACAGGGCCCTCCACCTGCCCCTCTAATTGTAGGGCGGTAATGGTTTCCCACTTTTGTTAGTACTTGGGGTGCGTCAGCAACCTTCATGGTTCCCTTAACCCTGTCCGCCATTCTGTAAGTAGTTCTCTTCTCGTCAGTCGTCCCTGGAGTGTGTCATCTGTTTCCCGCAGGACCCCAGCTGATCAAGACTTCAACTGACAAACACTCTGCATTTATCTTTAAACAATTAAAAAACATTTCTTATTAATTGGAGAGACGCATAGCTGTTAATAGCTCGTCACCTACACAAAGCCAAGAGCCCCCGTGTTGAGCTGGTATCGTTCCAGCCAAAAGCAAAGTTGCGTTGCAAAGTGGAAGGTGCCAAATGGCCGCCCGGTGTCTCCAGAGGGTAAGCAGGAGGGGCCCCGTCCCGGGGACGAAGTCCCCAGGACTGGGAAGAGAAGGGGTTTTCGCAGTTCTGTTGGGGGTGGACGTCTGAATTCCATCTGGCTGGGGGACTGTGCTCTCCTAATGGACCATGGAGGCCTGGGGCCAGCAATATCTCACAGGCAGATGGAGGGGATCAGGGCCTTCAAAGCACTTTGAAGAATCAAAGAGGTATAGTGGCCATGGGGCCGCAGGCTGGCTGACACGAAGACTGGCTTTCAGGTGTCCAAAGAGGACAGACTCTAAGCTGACACAAACGAAGGATGCTGGGCCCCTTGCCAATCTGGCCCTTATGTCTTTTGAAATTTAATTTGGAGAAAGTTGATGTGAGCGGTCTGGATCCCTGAGGGTTGTAGAGTAGATTTTGGAGAACTCCTTTGTATTGACTGCTTTTTTTTTTTTTTTCCAATTATGGAGATGGTTATGGTTTTATTCAAAACTCTCTTTCGTGTGAAACAAGATTATATAAATACATGGCGAGTCACCTAAAATATCTTCGGTAAGTCACAAGCCAATCTAGAAAAGGAGGGTATATATTTTAAAGCCCAGCTGAGATCACTGATCTAATCAGGCCCAGCCACGGGTGGGTCAGGGAAAAAAGACAAGTTCAATTCCTGGAGGTTGGGTTTTCGCTTTGACGTTCATGTGTAACACACAGCGTTGCAGGATAGGGAATGTGAGAGGATATTGTTAAATGTTGGGACAGGAAATAAGGAAGAAAGGAAAGAGGGAGAGAAGGACAGGAAAAAAAATTATTGAGAAAAATAGGAAATATTTTGCATAGAGAGGTTACCCAAAAATCTCTCTCTAGAAACATGGCCACATCCTCCCCGTGGGGATCATCATGGCAAAAGAATATGGGCTTGAATGTCTGCTATGACGACCCTAATCCTGCTACTTTCCTCATTTCTTGATCACTTCTGTAAGGTCTTGAATGATGCACTTTTTTTTCCTTTATTTCCAGACTACAAATTAGAACTTCCAAACTGGACACAGGGAATGAAACTTTGAATGTATAGAGGTGTCGTGGCCAGAAGGCAGTGGGGGCAGGGGTTAGAGCCCAAGTCCAGGCTTTTTCAGCTACTCTGCATTGTCTTCTAAATTGGAGATGGGAAAAAAAAGTTGCGGGGGTGGGAATCAAGTAATTGGCATTTTGGGGGAAGTTGATTTATGTAAACCTTTAAATATTTCCTTTTTAGAAACGTCCTACTATTTTGTTTATTGATATGAACACCAACTCTGTATGTTTTTTTGTTTGTTTTGTTGTTTCTTTTTTTTAGTAATTTGAGAGAGAGAGTGCAAGTGTGAGCATGGGAGAGGGGCAGACAGAGAGAGAGAGAGATTGAGAGAGAGAGAGAGAGAGAGAGAGAGAGAGAGAGAAGCTTCAGGGGGCTCCACACTCAGCACGCAGCCCGATGCAGGGTTCGATTCCCACCACCCTGGGATCATGACCTGAGCCGAAAGCAAGAGTCAGACGCTCAGCTAAGCCACCCAGGCACCCCTGTATTGGTTTTATTAGTGACTTTTGACTATAGACAAAGCATTTAATTAGGAGATTTAATTAGGAGGGAGTCTTGTTCCGCTAAGTTAGTTGGGTAATCCAACCTCTTTCTATTCCACCTTCCCACTCCTTGATGGGCTATTTGAAGGGAACAGCCTTGCTTCATTTCAATTAGTTTTAAGATATGTTTTCAGCGCCTGTGTATCAAGGCATTAACATCTAAATCTGCAGAAATAAAATGATTTAGATATTCATGCATGACATTTGGAATGAATTCCAGGACAAAAATCTCCTCTTCCTGCTGAGAAAGCATGTGGATAAATTCGAAGATGCTAATTTACATTGGATATGAGAAGTAAACAAACCCCCAGCATGCCGTGAGTTGGATCGAATTTTCTTCTCTACCTCTCCGATGGAGACAGTCTTGCTCCATTCACCATGTCAATATGAGGTGATCTATTTTTGCTGCCTCTCTTTTCAGGGACACAGAGAGACACCATCCACACGGCACAGGGGAATTTGCTCAGTCCGTTCTGGGCATATAAATCTGTGCCAGATCAATAAAGGGGAGGGGAGGGAGAAAAGGAGGTCAAATGACCGAAAATGACAAAGTGTCATATGCTTGACCTACTTGACCTCCCGTCTTTTCCTTATTTCTGGTCTATTTCTTATTTAAGATCATGGCCCATGACCTTTGCCATGGAAACAGGGTCCGTGGGGCAAGGTGTATTTTGAATGTATTCTTCATCCCGGATCATATGAAGTGCAGGTTGGTGAAACAGGTGCCGCAGAAATCTGCTTCTGAAAACGAGTTGGTAGTTCCTTCTGGATCATTTGAAGCAGACAGAAGCAAAGACTTGGTTAGTCATGTAAATCAAATTACAGGTGTGAGGACGAAGCAGTGGGAGTCTAGGTGCGCGTTAATGAGCATTAATGTCTGAGGAAAACAGTGTCAGTTTATTTATTTATTTTTTACCATATGTTTGACTTTCAAAGCCGCGCATGTGGGAAAATTCACGGGACGCTAGCACGTGTGAGTGCGGTAAGATTCACAGTCAAAGGGGACCTGAGTGATGAAACCACTGGGGTACCATCCACTCTGCTTTCTGCTCAAGAGCAGCTGGCTGGGGGGTGATGCAGAAGATCAAGCAAAATACGTTTGGTTCCAGGTGAAAAGCAGAACTAAAGCTGTATCCCCGACATATTTGCAGTTAGGATGGGCTCGAATCTCCAGGCAATAAAAATCCCCGCTCTGTGATGGCTGCCGATTTCCGTAGTATAAATACTCCTACCGTGGTCAGTTCCCAGCCGCCAGCCCGGCCTCGCCCGATGCAGATTTGGGAAGAAATGTGAAGCTGGCTTCAGGACATCGGAGTGTGACCCTTCCCTCCTTCATCCCCAAGCGCTCCCCTTGAATGGGGTGCTCCGCTGAGTGATACGAAATTGACCAGGTTCCGTTTCAGAAGGAAAATGACAGATCGACCCTCTGGATATTTTTGCTGCCGCTGGCTTCTCTACCTCAAACATTTTTCTCTATCCATCTTTAGCTCTACTCCTCCTTTAGGTCAGTGTAGAAATCTTCCGGGGTTCCCAACCTTCAAGTTAGGCGAGGTCCCCCCTACCACTCTGGGGTTCCTACCCAGATATCATTCTGTTGTAAGAGTCTGTTTACTGCCCCGAGAGCTCCTTGAGAACAGGATCTGATCTCCTTCGGGATTATATCCCTGGAATTCAGCACAGTGCCCAGCACAGAGGAGGGGGCTTAACGAATTCTTCTGTATTGATTGAAGCTGGGAGGGAGAGAGAGAAAGCCTCAAGGGAAGGATGTTGAATAAGCGCTCTCAAGCTGCTTCCTCCGAGAAACTACAGATAAGCCGTTGATAGAGTCACAAAAACACTCTTGCGGTTTGAAATGTGTTAATTTATTTTATCACTTTGATTACAAATCATTATTTAGGTATCTCAGCATTTCCATGAGGGCTTTATCATGCGGCTTGGGACTGAGATTTCTTGGTGTGAAGTCTGTTCCTTAAACTTACAAGCTCTGTAACTTTGGGACCCCTCTGTAGTTTTTCTGTTCCTTAATGTCCTCTTCTGCAAAATGGGGAGAACCATAGCGTGCAGATCACAAGAGGGGTGGCGAGAAAGGAGGAAACGGTGTGTTCAGCATATTACCTGAATATTTGGCTGGTGATTAGAGCCTAATAAATGTTAACTAGTTCTGATAGATTCTTGTTCTCCGGATTTTCTGTCAATTGATTTGTTTCACTAGGAGGAAAAAAGGTCTTCCGCTAGCCATAAAAACACCTAACTCAGGGATGCAGCATACGCATGAACAGCCCGGTGGTCTGTTCCTTAAACTTTCCCTTTGCCTGCACCACCCCCCCCGCCACCCCCCTCCCCGCCGTGACTGCTCTAGTCAGTAACTACAGTGCTGTAACTATGGTGCTGGGCCACCACCTCCCTCCCTTCTTGCCTTTTCGATTATGCGCATCTTGGGGCGCCTGGGTGGCTCAGGCCGTTAACCGTCCAGCTTCGACTCAGGTCATGATCTCGCGGTTTGTGAGTTCGAGCCCCACGTCCGGTTCCGTGCCCACAGCTTGACGCCTGCTTCGGATTCTGTGTCTCCCTCTCTCTCTGCTTCTATCCTGCTCTCTCTCTCTCTCTCTCAAAAATAAACTTTCAAAAAAAATATTAGATTATGCGCATCTTGGTTCACTGCACATCGGGCGATCCTGCTCCTCCTTTTCGTTCCTTTTGGCTTCGTCTCTTTCTGTCACTCCACATGCCCTCTGTCGATTCTCCCACCTGGAAGCCCCCTCAATCATCCTTTACCTTTTCTTTTCTTTTCTTTTTTGTAATATTTACGTATTTTTGGGAGAGTGCCAGCGGGGGAGGGACAGAGAGAGGGGGACAGAGGATCCGAGGTGGGTTCTGCACTGACAGGCTGACAGCAGCGAGCCCGATGTGGGGCTCGAACTCAGGAGCTACGAGAGCAGGACCTGAGCCAAAGTTGGACATTCAACCGACTGAGCCACCCAGGTGCCCCACTCTTTAGCTTTTCAAATGCTTCTAAGTATGCTTTTATCCCAAACCCCAGCATTTGGAATTAAAAGCAAAACACATGTTTAAAACTTTTCCCACAAAAAAGTGGTGGCTCAGCCAGTTAAGGGTCCAACCATTGGTTTTGGCTCCGGTCAGGATCTCACGGTTTCGTGAGTTCGCGCCCCAACTCCGGCTCTGTGCTGACAGTGCAGAGCCTGCTTGGGATTCTTTCTCTCTCTCTCTCTCTCTCTCTGCTCCTCCCCCACTCGCACTATCTCTCTTTCAAAATAGATAAACTTAAAAAAATTTTTTTAAATGTGGTGCTGAAAATACCCTAACACGATTCTAACTAAAATGTACCATTATTATCAGTGTCGTTTTTTGGGGGGTGACACAGAAGAACCTGGAAACCTGAGTGGCCAATAGCATTGCTTCTAGGGGAGAACACAAACTATTTGTAAATGTAGAGCTCCTTGTCTACGCTGATGATCAAGTAGTTTAAATTACGGGTTTCTTTTGTCATTTGGTGTCTTTTTAGACCCAGGGACGCCTGGGCAACGAGAGATTGCCCCAAGCATCATACATACGCTGAAACTCAGGGTACAATCCTTGCAAGGGACATGGGCTTTTCTACAAGGAAACAATCCTTTGCTTTTGTAAGATAATCTGTTCAAGACGTGTGGAGAGTGAGTACAGCAGGACCCAGCAGGATGTGTGTTTTGCTGAATATCAGCGTGTTGATCCCAGGCACAAAGCTTATCTGCTTTGCTCAAAAAAACATATTTCTGAGCTTTTGTAAAATTGGATGGCAATCAACAAGGGGGGCTCCATGCTGGCTCACCGTGAATGCTGTTTAACTGGAGAGCTGGTTTATTGGAGGGGCACCTGCTGTTTAGAAGTCCAAACTGAGTTCAACTATTTCTTATCCAGGGACCTTTAAACTTGTTTTGTTTTGTTTTGTTTTGTTTTTGTTTTAAACTTCTCTCAGTGCAGGAATAACCCCTTTATGACTTCAAATACATAGTTTACTGTATAAATGAGATAGTCATGACCTTAAACTGAGACAGTGATAGGCTGGCCAGAAAGTCTATGTAAGGAGTGGTATCCTGGGCTGGACGGTTCTTACTGACAGTTACCTGGAGAAGAAGCATTTTTTTTAGATCAGAAGCCCGGTCTGAAAGCCAAAGTCTTAGGTAGGTAGAAGAAACCTGGTATGTGTAATCAAGTTCCCTTGAAAAGCCCTGAGTGATGGGCCACTGAATACAGTTGGGCAAGTTGTTCACTGAACAAGGGTGCCTGGTTGAGGGAGTAAGTAGAGGCCGAAATCCACGCTGCCCTGTGCTAAGACAAGAACTTGCAAATCCACAGAGAAGGCAGCTTTGTCAAGTTCACAAAGTGCCTTATAGGCTACCCAAGGCCTTGGGGGGCAGGCTTCATGACGGCATGAGCCACATGGCAACAGGAGCAGAGATATAAAAGGGTAAGGCAGGAACTTGGCAATCTGGGCTTCAGTACACAAATTCCACCAACACTGTGCATGAAGCGGGCTAGGGGCTAATCGCCCTGGAAACGCACAGCCCAAACCAAGGTCAAAAAAACCCACTATGGTACCACTGTGTTTATTTCCTCTGGTTTTCCTTAGAACCGTGTAAAACTTTGACAGAAGTTCCAGTCAGTCTTTACCGCGTTTAGAGGAATCATGGGAACGGTTTTGTTTGACGTTTGGGTCACGCTATTGGAGAGTCATCTGGCCCCAGGGCCCAGACACGTGGTATGGAAGTAATTAGAATTTCCACCTTCACCGACACCCCCTCCCAGGGGGCCTCATAGACTTCAGCCTATTTAGGAACCTTTTGGTCCGATTTTCTTTTTCTTTTTATTATTATTCTTTAATGTTTATTCATTTTTGAGAGAGAGAGACAGAGAGCATGAGCGGGGGAGGGGCAGAGACAGAGAGGGAGACACAGAATCTGAGGCAGGCTCCAGGCTCCGAGCTGTCAGCACAGAGCCCATTGCGGGGTTTGAACTCACGAACTGGGAGATCATGACCCGAGCCGAAGTCGGACGCTCAACTGACGGAGCCACCCAGGCGCCCCTGATTTTCTTTTTAATTAAGGGAAGTCAGTAGAATTTCTTTATGTGTTTTGTGGAGGAATGCCGAAGACCCTCCAGCGAAGCCCACAGGCGATTCTCTTTGGGGGGAACAAGATAAATTGTCCAGAAAGAGGGTGATAAGACTTTCTGCTTTTTGCGTCAATCTTCGAGAAATCCGACAAAGCTGCAACATTCATCTCAGCCTCTCAATAGGAGGCTCGGGAGCTCACTCTAGCAACCACCTGAGGGGAAGCCAGCCATTTAGGTGACTTCTCCTCATAAAGCCGTGGGGGAAAAAATGGCCTTTTTTAGTACCATTGAGGCTTCCGGCAGGGCCTGAAGTCATCACACGGTTGTCAAGCCAGTGAACAGAGTCAACCTTTGGAGTGAGGACGTGACTTTTCTCTTCCCCAGGAAGACAGGATATCTCTGAGTTATCTTATCATGGCGTCTCAGAACGCTCAGGAATTTCAGAGATGAAGGTGAATAGCCTGTCTTGTGAAAACCGCCTACGGCCCACGGCCCACGGCCCACGTACAGATTCCCTGGACTCGGTAAGGACTGCCTTCAACTTTAACCGCCTTTAAGTTAGAGTACGTTGCTCTAAGGCCAGAGAAAGAACAGGGCTTTGGCCTTCTATCGGACCCACACTCCGTGTGCACCACGGCCTGGGGGAATGCTAGAGCGCCCCAGGACTCCCGCTTTCCACTTCTTGTTTTTAATTTTAAAAATGAGAACATGTGTAAAAACATTACAGTGAAACGCACCTGACATAAAATTGACCGTCTTAGTCATCTTCAAGTGCCCGGTTCGGTGTTCAGCACATTGACATTGTTGTGGAACCATCACAGCCCTCCATCTCCAGAACTCCCCGTGGCTTCCCAAACTGAAATTCTGGGCCCGTTAAACAATAACGCCCCATTCCTCTTTGCCCCCAGCCCCTGGAAAAGACCACTCAGCTCTCTGTCTCTATGAGTCTGAGTGGGTACCTCATAGAAATAGAATCATATGGGGGCGCCTGGGCGGTTCAGTCAGTTAAGTGTCTAAACTTCGGCTCAGGTCATGGTCTCACGGTTCGTGGGTTCGAGCCCCACGTCGAGCTGTCAGCGTGGAGCCTGCTTTGGATTCTCGCTTATGCATTCATCTATCAATCAGTGGACACTTAGGTAGCTTCAACCTTTGGGGTCCTGTGAATTGCACTGCTCTGACCATGGCTGTAAAAATATTTCTTCAAGACCCTGCCTTCAGTTCCCTGGGGTATATACCAACAAGTGGGATTGCTGGATCATATGGTAATTCTATTTTTAATTTCTGAAGGAAATGCCCCGTTTTGCATGGTGCCTGTACAACATCACTTTCCATTTGGACGCAAATATCCTCTGGGTCCCTCTTAGGAGTTTCCACTCATGAAGGATGAAAATGATCATCTTGGTCGTTTACAACTGTCTTTGCCTCTCCCTCCGTCCTCCATTAAAAATGCAGGACACCTGCGGAGAAGATTAGCTTCAATGGCACGTTTGTTTCTTGAATCGGGAGGAAGATGTTAAAGTCCCAAGAGTGGTACAGGTCGACCCATGTTTTCTCTCCTTGGGGGTATTCTGACCAAGACTGTTGTCTTGGTAATAATCCCTTGATTTTGCCCTTAAACAATGGCTCCTTTTATTTCGGGATCGCAAAAGACTTCCCTCCCAAGGAACTATGATGGTTATCATTTTATGATAGTGGAGGAACCGAAGAGTAGAATCTTTAAATGACTCGCCCGGGATGAGTCAGGGATGTGGTGGCCGAGCCAAGAAGGAAAGCCGAGAGTCTGCGGTCCCCTGTCTGAATCCCCAGCCTGCACTTGTTCTAAGGAGCACTGGCAGGTCCAGAGAGGGCCGTGGTTTCCAGAAGCTGCCCTCTGAGGGACCAACAGGTGAGCATTTGACGCTGGGCTTACGCTACAGAGGACAGGAGCGTCTGACCTTGAACAAAGTAGCTCAGAGGAGATTAGTTTCCTGAGGGAGGAGGAAGGGAGAACTCTCTTGAGACTGTTATAAACAAGTAAGAAAGCGAGCCAGCTTCAGTTTGGCAAAATGATGCTCCTGAAATCCTGCTTCCTCAATTAAAATGCATGTTTGAGGGTTAAGAATAGTACCAACCAATGAAAAGTTACGGGTGCATCCTGGCTTATCGGAGCATTCCAGTCTGGTAAAAGTAAACACGAGTGATAGGGGTCAGCAACGCGGCCAAACATCTCTGGGGCCCAGTGCGCCCAGACCCCTGGTTCTAATAAAAGTCTCTCTTCATCCTGTTGTGCGAGAGGGTATACACGACTCCCCAAGGGAGTCCGTAAAATTCCTCTGACGTGCCTACAACCTCCTCAGATTCAAGTGTTTTGCGTTTCCTAGATTATGCAACAACAGGAACAAAAACTGCACCCAGCTACATTCACATTTGCTCCTTCTCGGTGACACGCTGGGTATTGGATAGAATTCGCAGTGATACAGAGGAGGACCCACACTCCTTTCTCACAGAAACACTGCATAAACAGAGCTGTAAACCTTCCCGACGAACCTATCGTCCTTTCTATTGTATGTCTCTGGAAAACGTTCAACCCAGTGGGGGTCATGTAGGCTCTGGAAAAGTTACAAACTGGTTAGACCTTGTCCTTTCGGTGGCCATGCAGCAGTTAGAGGAAAGCAGGTCGGCTCTTCCAGACTTTTCCTGTCGTATGTTCCCTATGCACGCAAACAACCAGAGAATGCTTTGAGTGATTCACTTCAATAAGGGTATTGGGGGCCACAGGAGTCTATCTCTGGTACGCAAATCCCCCATAAAAGATACCCTCCAATGGGAGAACTTCCTATCTTTTGAGAGAGTTTAGGCAAAGTTTCTGTAGCCACAAGAGAGGCCCGAACAGAGACAGTCCCAGGGCAATGGAGACGGTGCCCTGCAGGCCCCTCATGTTGGACAGACTCGGGGGCACGAGAGGGGAGCAGGAGGTGTCTCTATCAGCGGGAACTAAAAACAGTTGGAGACTGTGGGTGGTATTGCCCCTTCTCCTTTGGCACGCCCGTTCAAGCTACACGCTTTTGTTTTGTTGTGTTTTTTTTTCAAGGCTGTTTGGGGTTTATTCTAACCTCCTTTTAAGTTAATAACAATGCTGTGTTTGGAAGATCAAGAAAGGAGGGAGGGAAGGGAGCGTGTGTTTTGTCCCTGGGTTTAAACACCCTGCCCCTGAGTCGCCTTTCTTTCTTTCACGTCATATTCGATCCTGTGTTGCAAATCACATCCGAGAAGACGAGCCAGTGGGCTTTGGAACTTACTCTCTGTGAAACTTGTGCACTGGCGGTTACCTGACTGACCACAGCGCAGTAAATCTAGAGCAGTAAATTGGTTACATTAGAACGCCCCACCCTCCAAAAGCCTTTCGCCAAATGTACAGCCGTATGAATGACGGCGGCCTTGTCGTAAGTCCAGAATCGGTCACCATCCCGCAACGCATTATTAATTGCTTCCCAGCTTGGGGTGAGCCAGGCTTTCCATATTTATTATTTATTATTCTGATGATTCTTATTTTCTTTCACCGAAGCCAAAAGAACAAAGCAAAATGCATCCAGTGCAACATACAGGATGAGGCATCCGGGATCGCGAAAGCCTGAGAAAATGCTGATGTGTCACTAAATGTACCCGAGCCTTTTCCTTTTCCTTCTGGTTTTAAAGATGTTCCTCCACTTTGTGGCGATTGCGTGTGATTTATGCTCCCCAAGCTCAAAGAGGAAAACATCCGTTTTCTCCAAATTATTTTTATACTTTCTCCCCCCTCCCGAAGAAAGCCTTTTATATCTCTCTGCCTTCACAAAGCCCTTGGAACCCTTAAGGAGGGCGAGAATCAGTACCGACTTAGCTTGGAAGGTAGGCTCCCTATGGCACTTGTATAAAACGGGAATTGGACTCTCCTCGGAGTATCAAAACTCAGACTAACCCACAGGCTGTCCACGCCAGGGCTTTGCAGCTCAGGCTTAAAGGTTATTTCTCTTCTCAGCAGCTCTGTTCTCCTCATTGGCCTAGGACGTCCAATGAGAGCCAGGCTAACTTTTACGGAGCCAGCCCAAATCACTCTCCAAGAAGAAAGTCATGTGAGAGAGCTCCGACAACGGGGGCGACTTCTCCCTCCCCTCGGCTTCACTAGGACACGGAGAAGCTATTAGTGACCCGAGCTGTCCCCAAATGGGAATCCAAACAACTAGCTTGTCAGGGAAACGAGCCTGACTGGGGTCAACGGGCTCCCTATATTTTGGTTCCTAAGTGCTCTGCGTTTCTTTGGTTTCTGCTCCAATTAGTCCATCGTGGTATATATCTCATGTAGAGGACACCCTCGTAAATCTAAACTGGAAGGCAGAATGTGGCATGACCGTTTGATTATGGGAAGAATCGGTTTGATTTATGAGGTATTATGACCCAACGAACCGTAGCGTCCTTTTCTTCTCTGCTGCCTGGCTTAACTGTGCTGGCGATCAAGTCGCTCCCCTCACAATCCCTTCATAATCACAGGATTCAGGGCCTGCCTCTAGAAGCAACATGGGTCAGGGAGAGAAGGGTGGAGAGCCGGAGGAAGAATTGCTCTTTAATTACTGCCTATTTGAATATTAAATTATTTCCCCAAGAAAACAGCTAGATTCAGCAGTCTGTGGCTCGGGCCACATTTTTCCGTTAATGCGACTGGGAGTTCTGCTTGGTAAGAACTCTGAGAAAGCCCACGCTTGAGTAACTGTCCTGGGAAGTCTTGGGAATCAGAGGCAGGCTGCCATTTCCAAAAGGGACATCATTACAAAGGCCTCACGATTTCATAGCTACTCAAAAGGACTCTGGTCTAGAGAGCACGTCGAGTCAATTACGATTCCTCTGAGAAGACGCACTCCCATGTATATATATTTCTGGCACTGTGAATGGCATTTTGGGGGAGGCCAGCGATTTCTTTTGCTGGGGATTCTGGAGCAGGAATTGACTTTGCTTCGACTCGTAGGGCTAGTGTAGGTTAACCCAAAGTGGGGGAAACTTCTGCTCAGGTGAGAAGTGGACTATTACATGAGTGGCCCACCCAGGGACGTTGCTTTCAAAGGAAGTTGGACCATGTGATCTGTGCTGTGCCAAGGGTCCAGCCCCAGGGAATGCTGGGAACTTCTGGTCCAAGAAAGGCACAGGCCAATAAGGGCTAGAGTGGGAGCAAGGAGGGAACCTTCTGGGGCCAGCAAATGTGTCTCTCTTTGCGGGGGGTGTATGTTAGAGCAAATGTCTAAATCTAAATGGGCACAGCAAACTCAGGCCTGGCCAAACGTGGGGCGGGTAGGTGATGAGGCTCCCAAGCAGCGGCATTCGTGGTGTGCATTTAAGTGGACACCAGTGAGCCTGAAAGATGGGACCAGGCTTGGGGAAAGGGGATGGCAGCTCCATGAGGATTAGCTGGAAGCTCCATGAGGGCACGGGTCCTATGTTTCATTTACACACTCCCCTGTGCCAGGCGGGGCTGGGCACACATTAGGGGCTCAATAATAATGGGTGGAGGGGCGCCTGGATGGCTCAGTCGGTTGAGCCTCCGACTTCCGCTCAGGTCATGATCACCCCGTTCGGGAGTTCGAGCTCGGCATCAGGCTCACTGCTGTCAGCCTGTCAGCACAGAGCCCGCTTCCGATCCTCTGTCCCCCTCCCTCCCTGCCCCTCTCTCTCGTCTCTCTCTCTCAAAAATAAATCAACGTTTAAAACAATTATTTAAAAAAATAAAAAATAATGGGGGGAATGAATAAGATGTTAACAGGATGACATTAGTTGAGTTAACGCACGTCAATGCTCATTTAGTTAATGCCTGTCCATGGCCCATCGTGATTCCCCCCTGGCATGGCTACTTATAGAACAAGAGGCTACATCCAGGCCTTCAAACCAGTGCTGAGGGGGCTCCCCCATCAAGCCAAGCCTCCATTGATTCCAGGATATAGTGGGGCCCAGCCCACAGGCGGGTGGGCATAAGACTGGCGGGGACCAACAGACACACACATTCAGGCGCGAGCAAAGTGTTCTCCCTCACTCCTCTGCGGCCATGGAGTTCAGAGTTGAGGTTTTTGAGTCCGAGAGGCAGATTCGCATCCCGGCCCCGCTGCTTATGTTTTTGTGTGGCCCCAGGCAAGTGACAAAATCCTCAAAGCTTCAGATCCCTTATCTGTAAAACCAGGAGGGTAATAACACTTACCGAAGGGTTGTGGTGTCATGTTCAGTAATTGCACATGCTTACCTCTTCCTCCTTCCTTTACCTCTTCCGTTGGGCTGGCAGTCAGCCGAAGAGCTAAGCTCCAGCCGGCTCAAGGGAGCTCCAACTCCGTCTCATTCTCTTTTTGGGACCAGTGGCTAGTCAAGGTCCACCCAGTGGCTAGTCAAGGCATGCTCTTCTCATGGTGTCGGAAACACAAGCGTGTAAGGCCAATCACACAGGCGCGTTTCAAGCCCCCCGCTCAAGTCACATTTGCAAACATCCCATTGGTGAAGCATGTCCCATGGCCAAGTCCAAAGCCATAGTGTGAAGAAATACGCTCTGTGGGGAGAACCACAAAGCCATACGGCTAAAGTCGTAGTGACAGGAAGGGGTGAAGATTCAGGACCAATAATCAGAAAGCATTCCCTGATGATGCCCCAAGATATTAAATCCCACCCACATCAGCACTCAACCATACCAGCTTCTAGATATCAGTGTCCTGGGCTCCCCACCGGACTAGGAGTTTTTCAAAGGGAAAAGTGGTGTTTTATTCCCTTCTCTATCCTCCGCACCAAGCACAATGCCTGGCACATAGTAGGTATCTCGTGAATGCGTGTTGGTTTTCACCAATGAGGGCATGTTTGTGCTCGTAAGTGGGTGGATGTTCATTGCCTTTGTTTCCTTTTTCTTCATCAGTCTCTGGGCAAGCAAGGTTTAAGGTGATTGGGACTTTGGAAGTCGCTGATGAGCCCATCCAGCATCATTAGGGACCCGCGTCCCAGACAGCACCCTCTGCCGTGAATGGCTCATTGGCCTCCTCACTGGTTGCCTTCATTCTCACTCCAAAGCTCCAGTTCACCTTCTAACCCATCTCACCTTCTCACACTCAGAGGCAAGTCTCTGTTTTGTTTCACCCTTAAATAAGGAAAGTATTTGCTTCTCAAATAATCATAGTTTGTAGGCAGCCTGGGTCACTTAACCACAAGTCTTTTTAGGGCTCCAGAGGTCACCCTTCTCTCTCCACCATCAAACTGTCATCCATCAAGAAGGGCGAAGCAAGTTTTGGGGGGACAGATCCAGAGAGTATTTGAGCGATGACCAGAAAATATCGGAAAGTCACATACCTTTCAGCTCTGTCTCTCTCCAGAATGGGATCCCACTAACAGTTTCTGACTCCCTACGCCCAATCCACAGAGATTTATACAGTTTTATTCCCTTTTTGTCTTAACCCTTAATCCCATTACCCCAGGAGGCCGCGAAGCCCTCAGGCACCTCCAACTGAAGTCTTGTCCTGAAAGCCCAGATATCTGAAGGCAGACAGCAGAGTAGGCCCCTTGGATGATTACATTTGATGCGTGCTGTTCACGGATCCACCAAGGAAGCCGAGAGTTGTTGGCTTTGTTATAAAAAACATCGGGAGGGCTCAGTTTACTTTTTTCTTCTTTATTGGATTTCATAATAGTGGACAGTTCTCTGCTCTGTCATAGATTATTTGCTTTTCTAAACACACGTTTTACAGTAAATTAAGAAGCATTTTACTCAATAGGACACTTTCTGAATTTCCAATGGGAGTATTTTTGCCCAAAGGGGAACTCGTATTGTCAAAGTTGTCTTCATGAATTGCACTTGAGGTCAAATTAAAAACAGTCTTTGGAGCTCAATTACAGAATCATAGAAATCATAGGCCTTGAAGGAAAAATAGCTCTTTTACTTCCTAGAAAAACAGTCAAAGTTGAACTTCTAAAGGTTGAGCCGGATTCGACTGAAAAAATGGACCAACATTGTAACAAAAGTGCCCCTGACACTTTTTGGGGGCCCAGTTAAGAGCTGTTGGGGAGAGAAAAGAATTAAAACACAGGGGGGGACTGCTCTTCAGAATCCATAAGTTACACACTGGAAGCTGCCAGAAAAAAATACCAGACTGTATAGTGTGTTCTAGTCCAGGGCTCCTTAAACTTGAATGCACATACAAATCACTTCTCATTCAAAAGTTCTGGGGTGGGGCCCATGATTCTGCATTTCTAACAAGCTCCTGGGTAATGCTAGGGTTCCTCGTCTGTGGCCCGCACTTTGAGTAGCAAAGTTCTAGTTATGGAACATACAGGAATCTTGGGTAGGAACGTAAAGGTGAGAGAGATAATGAAGGTAAAAGTGGTGAGGAATTCTTCACAGAGGAAGTACGCACAGAGGAAGATTCTGGAACAATGTACACGTAACAGAGCCTAACGTCTCACAAAAGATTCTCGCTTAGAAAGGCCCCGTGAGGCGACTAAAAGAATCCTAGAGTGAATTATAAACATGGTGCCCCTTAACTCAGGTTTGTTCATGCAAACTCTCATTAAATTGGTGAAATATAGAATTGATTCTGTTCCCACCTAAGAAGATAAGGTCCCAATACGATATATATATATATATATATATATATATACACACACACACACACATATATATAATACACCATAGTAATACGTATATATGTATAGATGAGATATAGTATATATATAGATATATAATATGTATATTATATAGATATAATATTTATTTATATAAATACTTTTTATATATGATATCTCAAATATAGTGGCCTCACTACCCACCTAAGACCAGTTACAATCACATAAAGTTCTGAACTTGAATGCTGTTTGGTGGGGATTGTCTACTAGGAAAGAGTGATAGACTTCATAATTTGTGTTTTAATTTTTTTTTTTTTTTTTGAGAGAGAGAGAGAGAGAAAGCACGAGCAGGGGAGAGGCAGAGAGAGAGAGGGACAGAAGGTCCAGCGCGGGCTCTGTGTTGACAGCAGTGAGATCACGACCCGAGCCGAAGTTGGACGCTCCACCGCCTGAGCTGCCCAGGCGCCCCCATAAGCTGTGTTTTAAACCTCATAATACGCTTCCTCAAAAGTTATGTGACTTGGGACATTATAAAAGAAAACCAGAGAGGACAGAAACTGTTTAAAAGACAGAAAGGTTTTGTTGATTTTTTTTTTTTTTTTTTTTTAGAACATTGACTCTGTTTAGCCCTTGGAAGGGAATTAGAAAGGGACTCTGTTTCTTTCTATTATTTGTGTTAGTGAAAATACCAGCCTTTCCCTCCATCACACATGCTAAAAGCGTTGAGTAAATATTTGAAGAATATCTGTGCGAAGGAGCACCAATTCATTACCCCGTTGTCTTTGTCTAAAGGAAAAGGATTTAGACTGGTTGAAGGGAAGAACATTTTAGGCAGGAGGGTTCAGGCAGCGGTGGTAGGAGTGTTTGCTGAGAGCTGGAAACGGGTTGTGGAAAGTCAGATTGCCAAAGCAGGTTGTGGCCAGATGGTAGGGAACCAGCTGCATGCCTCGCTAAGAGTCTGGATGTTCTTTAGGTAAGCACATTTTTGATCCGGAGATGAAATACAATTCGAAAAGGGCCATATTGAAGTACTTGGTACTTGGCGATGCTTTGCCGTGGGCCATTTACCCACTTGACAGCTCCTCGGGGAGTTCTAAGGGAGGTTCCCTAGGGACGGGTGTCCAAGTTCAAGGTAAATGCAATCGCCGACCGCCGCGAGAGATAGGCCAGTCCCTGGGGACCTTGGGACCAGACTCAAACCAGAGACTTCTCCATGGGCCCCACGGACTTACGGAGGAACCGGTTCTCGGCTGGGGGGGTTGGTGGGGGGGTGGGGGCAAAATGCCCACCAGGTCCCCGAGAGACGAGGTGGGGGGCGGGGGGGCATCCATATTTTTCTCATTAACTTATTCCTAACATGAAGTATTATGTCTCGCTGAGGATGGTGGAAAATATTTCACTGAAGCCTTAAGTTGGAAAAAAAAAAAAAAAAAGTTAAGAGGTTTTTTTCTGGTTTTTTTTTTTTTTCCTCTCTATGACCCCAGGCCAGAGAAAAAGTTTGTCACTGAATGTTTATGAGAGGAATGAGCCAGAAGAGCAGACACCGCCAAGTCCCTCTGACTCATTACGGAGCTCAATTAGTGGGCAATAGAATTTACCTAGCACCCCCCCCCCCCGGGGGTGGAGGCGGTGGGGTGTGGCGGGCAGCAGCGGGGAGGGGAGGGGGGGCGTCTGCCGGGAGCAAGGTGGACGTGGCCCTTTTCAAGGGTATCAATTGAGCCCGCAGAGTGCGATGGCAGGAGGCGACCCCTCCGAGGAAGAGCCACGGCTGCGTGCCTGCCAGTCCCTTCTGAGCTCCACGGGGCCACCCGTCTGACCCCACCGCCTATAGAGCTAACATGAGTAATGTATCAGCAATGTGAGAAGCCTCCGATCCCCAAACCACAGGGGAATAAATCAGCCAAGGTTGGCAGGAAGTGGAAGAGGCGGAGATTTACTGCCGGGGCTCCCCGGGGCTGGGCGACACCGCCGTCGCCCCGGGAGACACCAGCTTCTGCCTCCCGCGGGCC
This sequence comes from Neofelis nebulosa, assembly GCF_028018385.1. Lineage (NCBI taxonomy): Eukaryota > Metazoa > Chordata > Mammalia > Carnivora > Felidae > Neofelis > Neofelis nebulosa. Next base: position 39,059,620 of record NC_080800.1, read on the forward strand.
CGGGGTGGCACCTGCACCGAATGTTCTTGGGCTCCTGGGGAAGCAGGGCTGTTGGCGACGAGGAGCGTCCTCACGGAGAGATTCTCGCTTCAGCTCTTTTCACCCGGACGGGCGCGTTTCGTTCTTTCCTTCACTCACTCGCTCATTCGGCTGAGATCGTTGCTGCGGGTCAAGTGCTGTGAAAGCACGGGGGGGGGGGGGGGGCACACGACGTCAGCCAAGACCCGGGGGCCTGCCCTCAATGGGCGTTCAGTAGAGAGGGTCCAGGGATGGTCTGAAAGCGCTGAGCTCTAGATTATTCCAGAAGGGCCCTTGCAAGGGTCCGCTCCAGACCACAGGGCACTTTAAGTCCTCCTTGGGCCGAACTGAATTTCTCTTCTGGCTTGGACTGCACGAGAGGTCCCTGACGGCTTCATCGTAGGAGAGAGGAGGAGGTTGGGTGGACATGAGCCTAGAACTTTCTGTGTGTGCCCTCCTGTATGACTAATGGGACGTATGGCTCTCTACACGGAGTCCCAAAATTGAACCTGGGCCAACGTATATGAGGCTTCACTACCTCCTCTGACCAAGCCTGACCTTTGTATACCTCAACCCCTGTGCCATGTTCCCCCTCGAAGCAGCTCTGGCCTGCCTTGGCGGTTCTGTCAGAGGTTAACACTGGCCCCTCCGTAATAGATATCACGACTGCTTGATGGTGAAATGAGAGAAATCTAAGCGTGAGGGACTGATGTTCACACTTGGACAATAAAAATAGTATACTTATTACAATATCCCTGAATAGGAGTGTCTCAGAAGGAACGTTCTAGTTCCATCTTAATGTGACAAGATAATTTTTGAGGTACTAGTTTATGCACTCCCTCTCCCCACGCATTTTTTCTTTTTTCCTTTTCCTGCTGCCAGCAGACAATCAGACTCTGGGCTTCTTCGTCTCAGAGAAAGCTGAAGTGGATTATGTGGAGGGCCACTGGGAGCACAGGAAAAGAGGGGGGGCGTCCTTAAAGGCAGCTGGAGAGGAGAGAGCCAGGGAAACCCAGAAGGGGCCACATTTGGTGGTTTCTGAGAATAGAGGAGGCCTGCACTAGGGGGAAGGCGCCAAGCAAACCTCAGGAGAGGACTGTGAAATGCCATAGGGAGGCTTGCTCCAGTCACAGGGGCTCCCATTCCAGAAAAGAGTGCTGTGCTCCAAGCATCTCTCGGGGAAAATGGGAGCATGGGGCCCGTGAGGAAGGGCTTCTCAACTGCAACAAGGGTAGACAGTTAGCCCGAAGACTTAAATGTGTGTGCGTGTGTGCGTGTGCATGATCCCAAATATCTTGTCACTGGTACAACCACAGGACCTTTGCATCACCCTAGGAGTAGTGGTAGCTTCTAAAGGTTTGGATTTCCTATCAATCCAAGATGATGGGATTACAGTAGAAATTAAATTGGTTTAAGTACAATTAAGAATTGCAATGTTTCTACGGTGTGTGCGGGTATCTACTGAGCCATACCTGCTCTTCTCCCCAGGTCCTTCTCTCCTTCCCTGTTTTGGCCGGGGTGGGGATATCAGGCTTGGCACTCAGACCTATCTTAGCATAAAGCCTGCTCCTATGAGGTAGAAAGCTTCATCTGAATAAAAGCTTTTCTGGAATAGAACCCTTCAGAATGTATGTGTAGATTTTAGGCTCCATGTCTCCGTTGTCCTCTCCCCCTCCTCCCCCCCTGCTCCTCCTCTTCCCCCTCTTCCCCCTGCTTCTTCCTCTTCTTCCTTTTCTTCTTCTTCTCCTTCTTCCTCTCCTCCTCCTCCCCTTCCTCCTCCTCCTCCTTCTTCTTCTCCTTCTCCTCCCCCCTCCTCCTCCTTCTTCTCCTCCTCCTCCTCCCCCTCCTCCTCCTCCTTCTTCTCCTTCTCCTCCCCCCTCCTCCTCCTTCTTCTCCTCCTCCTCGTCCTCCTTCTACTTCTCCTACCCCCTCCTCCTTCTCCTCCTCCTCCTCACCCTTCTCCTCCTCCCCCTCCTCCTTCTTCTTCTTCTTCTCCTCCCCCTCCTCCTCCTCCCCCTCCTCCCCCTCCTCCACCTCTCCACTCTCCTTCCACTTTTCCCTCTTACTCTTCCTGCCTTTAGCTTCAGGGTTTATGCTCTTAACCCTTATACTATGCTCCTTGTTGTCACTTTGAAATACCAAGAAACGATGGTCTAGGCTGCCATGGAAATATCTCCAAGAATCAAGGTGCAGAAGAGTGTGTATGGAATGATTCTTTTTTTGTATAAATAAGGGTAGAGATTTGGATGAATGGATGGATAGATAGATACAGACGGACTGATTGGTTTCTTGGTATATGCCTAAATAACCTGGGGGACAGGGAAGGAGAGACAAAAATGTGTTAACAGCAGTTAAGAGAGAGACACTGGAGGCAAAGGGAGGGAAATTGTTTGCCTTTACATTTGTTCATTTCTGGGCCGCTTGAATTTGCTAACCATGTATCTGCTTTACTTTTTTAATCTATCTACCAAGATTATAGAAAAAATGAGATTTTATAGAAAGCCTCTGGTTTTACTTTCTTTTCTAAATATTTTTTTGTGCGTACAAGTTACTAATAAGTGAGTCCCCTCCCTGAAAGAAATCTTGCACTATGCTTGTCAGATAATTTTAACATGCTGATCCCACCCCCTCTAGGCCGGGGGAATTCTGACATGGTCTGGAAGACACCCCCAATGTCATGGTTGGCTCTGGCAGGGGGCGGGGATCTAACATGCTCTGGATGCGAAGAGGCCTGTGTAGCAGATGGAAAAGACACCCTGTTGACTGCGTCCATTTCCCCCCACCCCCAAACGCTCAAAGGCCGAGGCTCTGGTGAGAGGGGCTGCGTGACAGCATCCGGCAAAGACATAGATGCCCAAAGGACAGAGGGGACAACCTGTCTTGTTTTGCCCCCAGACTGTCCCAAAGCCCCAGGGTTCCGGGCAAACAGTGACAGTTGACCCTACCAGTGGGTGTCCTCACAGAATCTTAGACCTAGAAAGGAGCTTGGTGACTAATTCAATTTTCTGCCTACCTGAAAATTAAGGAACAAGTTATTATTAGCTTCGATTTGTTTCGGATGGAAAAGGAAAAGGGGTGCGTGTGCATGTGTGTGTGTGTGTGTGTGTGTGTGTGTCTTCAAGAAAGAGACAAAGAGAAGGATTTAAAATGAAGAAAGAATTGCTTTCTTCATCTAACAATGATCTGCAGAACACCTACATCATTCTGGGAACTGTGCTCAACACAGATTTGTTTTAACCTTCCTAAAGAAATCCTTCGAATTTCTCTCATATTTTTCATTTTTAAAGAACGGCACATTAAATAGGCTTTGATGGGGGTCCCTGGGGGGCTCAGTCAGTTAAGCGTCCGACTCTCGACGCTGGGGAGAGAGGCTTTGATGGGGGTCCCTGGTTGGCTCAGGCCATGATCTCATGGTTTGTGGGATCGAGTCCCACGTTGGGCTCTGCACAGACAGCACAGAGCCTGCTTGGGATTCTCTGTCTCTCTCGTTTTCTGCCCCTCCCCTGCTTACGTGCTCTCTCTCTCACTCTGTCTCTCTCTCAAAATAAATAAAAACAAATTTTAAATAGGCTTTGATGATACTTAGTATGCTGGCTGAATTGGTATCTTCCCAGAGGTCATGAGACACACAGCGGGCACTGTATTCTGAGGGAAGAGAAAGAGTGTGAAAAAATGCAGTGTGTGTGTGTGTGGGGGGGGCGCCTGGGTGGCTCAGTCGGTTAAGCGGCCAACTCTTTTTTTTTATTTTTTTATTTTTTTTTAAATTTTTTTTTTTCAACGTTTTTTATTTATTTTTGGGACAGAGAGAGACAAAGCATGAACGGGGGAGGGGCAGAGAGAGAGGGAGACACAGAATCGGAAACAGGCTCCAGGCTCCGAGCCATCAGCCCAGAGCCTGACGCGGGGCTCGAACTCACGGACCGTGAGATCGTGACCTGGCTGAAGTCGGAGGCTTAACCGACTGCGCCACCCAGGCGCCCCTAGCGGCCAACTCTTGACTTTGGCTCAGGTCATGATCTCAGGGTTCATGAGATTGAGCCCCGCGTTGGGCTCTGTGCTGACAGCAGGAAACTTACTTGGGATTCTGTCCCTCCTTCTCTCTCTGCCCCTCCCCTACTTGCGCTCTCTGTCTCTCTCTCTCTCTCCCAATCTCTCTCTCTCTTTCAAATTAAATAAATAAACATTTAGAAAAATGCAGTGGGGGCAGAAAGCAGATTGGTGGCTTCCAGGGCATGGGGAGAGGACACACAGGGTAGGGAGTGACTGTCTCATGGGTCCAAGGTTGCTTTGGGGGGTTCTAGAATTGGTGGGGATGGTTGCACAACATGGTGAATATGCTATAAGCCGGTGAACAAAGTGCACACTTTACAGTGGTTAAAATGGTAAACTATGTTATTTGAGTTTCATCTCAATTAGAAGGAAGATTTGGAAAACTACAGTGGGATGCCGTCTGTGCATTGTAAGGGTTTGCAGTTTGAATGCTCGGTTAGGTGGCATTTTGCATTATATTATCTTTTTTTAAAATTTTTTCATATTCATTTTTTAACATTTTCTTTTAACATTTATTTATTTTTGAGAGACAGAGAGAGGCAGAGCATGCACAGGGCAGGGGGAGAGAGAGAAAGATACAGAATCTGAAGCAGTCTCCAGGCTCTGAGCTGTTTGTTAGCACAGAGCCCCACACGGGGCTCGAACTCACGAACTGCGAGACTGTGACCCGAGCTGAAGTCGGACGCTCAACTGACTGAGCGTCCCAGGTGCCCCTGTATTATCTTTTCTTTTTTTAATGTTTACTTATTTTTGAAAGGGAGAGAGATAGAGTGCAAGCAGAGGAGGGGCAGAGAGAGAGGGAGACACAGAATCCGAAGCGGGCTCCAGGTTCCGAGCTGTCAGCACAGAGCCTGACATGGGGCTTGAAATCGCAAACTGCGAGATCGTGACCTGAGCCAAAGTCGGACACTTAACTGAGCCACCCAGGCGCCCCTGGATTATATTATCTTTAACAGCAGGATGTGTATAAAACTTCCTGATGGGATGGGCAATAGTCATGAAAATTGCTTCCGCCATAAAGGGAAGATCTTATGGAAAAGCAATCTTAATAAATGTTTTGTTTTTTTTTTTTTTCCACCTGCTTCAATCAAAATTCTTTTTATTTTTTTTTTTTATTTATTTATTTTAATTTATTTATTTATTTATTTTTTAATATATGAAATTTACTGTCAAATTGGTTTCCATACAACACCCAGTGCTCATCCCAAAAGGTGCCCTCCTCAATACCCATCACCCACCCTGCCCTCCCTCCCACCCCCCATCAACCCTCAGTTTGTTCTCAGTTTTTAACAGTCTCTTATGCTTTGGCTCTCTCCCACTCTAACCTCTTTTTTTTTTTTTTTTTTCCCTTCCCCTCCCCCATGGGTTTCTGTTACGTTTCTCAGGATCCACATAAGAGTGAAACCATATGGTATCTGTCTTTCTCTGTATGGCTTATTTCACTTAGCATCACACTCTCCAGTTCCATCCACGTTGCTATAAAAGGCCATATTTCATTTTTTCTCATTGCCACGTAGTATTCCATTGTGTATATAAACCACAATTTCTTTATCCATTCATCAGTTGATGGACATTTAGGCTCTTTCCATAATTTGGCTATTGTTGAGAGTGCTGCTATAAACATTGGGGTACAAGTGCCCCTATGCATCAGTACTCCTGTATCCCTTGGATAAATTCCTAGCAGTGCTATTGCTGGGTCATAGGGTAGGTCTATTTTTAATTTTCTGAGGAACCTCCACACTGCTTTCCAGAGCGGCTGCACCAATTTGCATTCCCACCAACAGTGCAAGAGGGTTCCCGTCTCTCCACATCCTCTCCAGCATCTATAGTCTCCTGATTTCTTCATTTTGGCCACTCTGACTGGCGTGAGGTGGTATCTGAGTGTGGTTTTGATTTGTATTTCCCTGATGAGGAGCGACGTTGAACATCTTTTCATGTGCCTGTTGGCCATCCGGATGTCTTCTTTAGAGAAGTGTCTATTCATGTTTTCTGCCCATTTCTTCACTGGGTTATTTGTTTTTCGGGTGTGGAGTTTGATGAGCTCTTTATAGATTTTGGATACTAGCCCCTTGTCCGATGTGTCATTTGCAAATATCTTTTCCCATTCCGTTGGTTGCCTTTTAGTTTTGTTGGTTGTTTCCTTTGCTGTGCAGAAGCTTTTTATCTTCATAAGGTCCCAGTAATTCACTTTTGCTTTTAATTCCCTTGCCTTTGGGGATGTGCCGAGTAAGAGATTGCTACGGCTGAGGTCAGAGAGGTCTTTTCCTGCTTTCTCCTCTAAGGTTTTGATGGTTTCCTGTCTCACATTCAGGTCCTTTATCCATTTTGAGTTTATTTTTGTGAATGGTGTGAGAAAGTGGTCTAGTTTCAACCTTCTGCATGTTGCTGTCCAGTTCTCCCAGCACCATTTGTTAAAGAGACTGTCTTTTTTCCATTGGATGTTCTTTCCTGCTTTGTCAAAGACCAGTTGGCCATACGTTTGTGGGTCTAGTTCTGGGGTTTCTATTCGATTCCATTGGTCTATGTGTCTGTTTTTATGCCAATACCATGCTGTCTTGATGATGACAGCTTTGTAGTAGAGGCTAAAGTCTGGGATTGTGATGCCTCCTGCTTTGGTCTTCTTCTTCAAAATTACTTTGGCTATTCGGGGCCTTTTGTGGTTCCATATGAATTTTAGGATTGCTTGTTCTAGTTTCAAGAAGAATGCTGGTGCAATTTTGATTGGGATTGCATTGAATGTGTAGATAGCTTTGGGTAGTATTGAAATTTTGACAATATTTATTCTTCCAATCCATGAGCAGGGAATGTCTTTCCATTTCTTTATATCTTCTTCAATTACCTGCATAAGCTTTCTATAGTTTTCAGCATACAGATCTTTTACATCTTTGGTTAGATTTATTCCTAGGTATTTTATGCTTCTTGGTGCAATTGTGAATGGGATCAGTTTCTTTATTTGTCTTTCTGTTGCTTCATTGTTAGTGTATAAGAATGCAACTGATTTCTGTACGTTGATTTTGTATCCTGCAACTTTGCTGAATTCATGTATCAGTTCTAGCAGACTTTTGGTGGAGTCTATCGGATTTTCCATGTATAATATCATGTCATCTGCAAAAAGCGAAAGCTTGACTTCATCTTTGCCAATTTGGATGCCTTTGATTTCCTTTTGTTGTCTGATTGCTGATGCTAGAACTTCCAGCACTATATTAAACAGCAGCGGTGAGAGTGGGCATCCCTGTCGTGTTCCTGATCTCAGGGAAAAAGCTCTCAGTTTTTCCCCATTGAGGATGATGTTAGCTGTGGGTTTTTCATAAATGGCTTTTATGATCTTTAAGTATGTTCCTTCTATCCCGACTTTCTCAAGGGTTTTTATTAAGAAAGGGTGCTGGATTTTGTCAAAGGCCTTTTCTGCATCGATTGACAGGATCATATGGTTCTTCTCTTTTTTTTTGTTAATGTGATGTATCACGTTGATCGATTTGCGAATGTTGAACCAGCCCTGCATCCCAGGAATGAATCCCACTTGATCATGGTGAATAATTCTTTTTATATGCTGTTGAATTCGATTTGCTAGTATCTTATTGAGAATTTTTGCATCCATATTCATCAGGGATATTGGCCTGTAGTTCTCTTTTTTTACTGGGTCTCTGTCTGGTTTAGGAATCAAAGTAATACTGGCTTCATAGAATGAGTCTGGAAGTTTTCCTTCCCTTTCTATTTCTTGGAATAGCTTGAGAAGGATAGGTATTATCTCTGCTTTAAACGTCTGGTAGAACTCCCCTGGGAAGCCATCTGGTCCTGGACTCTTATTTGTTGGGAGATTTTTGATAACCGATTCAATTTCTTCGCTGGTTATGGGTCTGTTCAAGCTTTCTATTTCCTCCTGATTGAGTTTTGGAAGAGTGTGGGTGTTTAGGAATTTGTCCATTTCTTCAAGGTTGTCCAATTTGTTGGCATATAATTTTTCATAGTATTCCCTGATAATTGTTTGTATCTCTGAGGGATTGGTTGTAATAATTCCATTTTCATTCACGATTTTATCTATTCGGGTCATCTCCCTTTTCTTTTTGAGAAGCCTGGCTAGAGGTTTGTCAATTTTGTTTATTTTTTCAAAAAACCAACTCTTGGTTTCGTTGATCTGCTCTACAGTTTTTTTAGATTCTATATTGTTTATTTCTGCTCTGATCTTTATGATTTCTCTTCTTCTGCTGGGTTTAGGCTGCCTTTGCTGTTCTGCTTCTATTTCCTTTAGGTGTGCTGTTAGATTTTGTATTTGGGATTTTTCTTGTTTCTTGAGATAGGCCTGGATTGCGATGTATTTTCCTCTCAGGACTGCCTTCGCTGCGTCCCAAAGAGTTTGGATTGTTGTATTTTCATTTTCATTTGTTTCCATATATTTTTTAATTTCTTCTCTAATTGCCTGGTTGACCCACTCATTCGCTAGTAGGGTGTTCTTTAACCTCCATGCTTTTGGAGGTTTTCCAGACTTTTTCCTGTGGTTGATTTCAAGCTTCATAGCATTGTGGTCTGAAAGTATGCATGGTATAATTTCAATTCTTGTAAACTTATGAAGGGCTGTTTTGTGACCCAGTATATGATCTATCTTGGAGAATGTTCCATGTGCACTCGAGAAGAAAGTATATTCTGTTGCTTTGGGATGCAGAGTTCTAAATATATCTGTCAAGTCCATCTGATCCAATGTATCATTCAGGGCCCTTGTTTCTTTATTGACTGTGTGTCTAGATGATCTATCCATTTCTGTAAGTGGGGTGTTAAAGTCCCCTGCAATGACCACATTCTTATCAATAAGGTTGCTTATGTTTATGAGTAACTGTTTTATATATCTGGGGGCTCCGGTATTTGGCGCATAGACATTTATAATTGTTAGCTCTTCCTGATGGATAGACCCTGTAATTATTATATAATGCCCTTCTTCATCTCTTGTTACAGCCTTTAATTTAAAGTCTAGTTTGTCTGATATAAGTATGGCTACTCCAGCTTTCTTTTGGCTTCCAGTAGCATGATAAATAGTTCTCCATCCCCTCACTCTCAATCTAAAGGTGTCCTCAGATCTCAAATGAGTCTCTTGTAGACAGCAAATAGATGGGTCTTGTTTTTTTATCCATTCTGATACCCTATGTCTTTTGGTTGGCGCATTTAATCCATTTACATTCAGTGTTATTACAGAAAGATACGGGTTTAGAGTCATTGTGATGTCTGTATGTTTTATGCTTGTAGTGATGTCTCTGGTACTTTGTCTCACAGGATCCCCCTTAGGATCTCTTGTAGGGCTGGTTTCATGGTGACAAATTCCTTCAGTTTTTGTTTGTTTGGGAAGACCTTTATCTCTCCTTCTATTCTAAATGACAGACTTGCTGGATAAAGGATTCTCGGCTGCATATTTTTTCTGTTTAGCACACTGAAGATAGCGTGCCAAGCCTTTCTGGCCTGCCAAGTTTCAAAGGAGAGATCAGTCACAAGTCTTATAGGTCTCCCTTTATATGTGAGGGCACGTTTATCCTTTGCTGCTTTCAGAATTTTCTCTTTATCCTTGTATTTTGCCAGTTTCACTATGATATGTCGTGCAGAAGATCGATTCAAGTTACGTCTGAAGGGAGTTCTCTGTGCCTCTTGGATTTCAATGCCTTTTTCCTTCCCCAGTTCAGGGAAGTTCTCAGCTATAATTTCTTCAAGTACCCCTTCAGCACCTTTCCCTCTCTCTTCCTCCTCTGGGATACCAATTATGCGTATATTATTTCTTTTTAGTGTATCACTTAGTTCTCTAATTTTCCCCTCATACTCCTGGATTTTTTTATCTCTCTTTCTTTCAGCTTCCTCTTTCTCCATAACTTTATCTTCTAGTTCACCTATTCTCTCCTCTGCCTCTTCAATCCGAGCCGTGGTGGTTTCCATTTTGTTTTGCATTTCGTTTAAAGCGTTTTTCAGCTCCTCGTGACTGTTCCTTAGTCCCTTGATCTCTGTAGCAAGAGATTCTCTGCTGTCCTGTATACTGTTTTCAAGCCCAGCGATTAATTTTATGACTATTATTCTAAATTCACTTTCTGTTATATTATTTAAGTCCTTTTTGATCAGTTCATTAGCTGTTGTTATTTCCTGGAGATTCTTCTGAGGGGAATTCTTCCGTTTGGTCATTTTGGATAGTCCCTGGAGCGGTGAGGACCTGCAGGGCACTTCCCCCGTGCTGTGGTGTATAACTGGAGTTGGTGGGCGGGGCCGCAGTCCGACCTGATGTCTGCCCCCAGCCCACCGCTGGGGCCACAGTCAGACTGGTGAGTGCCTTCTCTTCCCCTCTCCTATGGGCGGGATTCACTGTGGGGTGGCGTGGCCCGTCTGGGCTACTTGCACACTGCCAGGCTTGTGGTGCTGGGGATCTGGTGTATTAGCTGGGGTGGGTAGGCAAGGTGCACGGGGGCGGGAGGGGCAGGCTTAGCTCGCTTCTCCTTAGGTGATCCACTTCAGGAGGGGCCCTGTGGCAGCGGGAGGGAGTCAGATCCGCTGCCGGAGGTTTGGCTCCGCAGAAGCACAGAGTTGGGTGTTTGCGCGGAGCGAGCAAGTTCCCTGGCAGGAACTGGTTCTCTTTGGGATTTTGGCTGGGGGATGGGCGGGGGAGATGGCGCTGGCGAGCGCCTTTGTTCCCCGCCAAGCTGAGCTCTGCCGTCCGGGGGCTCAGCAGCTCTCCCTCCCTTTGTCCTCCAGCCTTCCCGCTTTCTGAGCAGAGCTGTTAACTTCTGACCTCCCAGACGCTAAGTCGCGCTTGCAGTCGGAACACCGTCCGTCAGGCCCCTCCGCTTTTGCAAGCCAGACTCGGGGGCTCTGCCTGGCCGGCAGGCCACCCCTTCGCCCCGGCTCCCTCCCGCCAGTCCGTGGATCGTGCACCGCCTCGCCGCCCTTCCTACCCTCTTCCGTGGGCCTCTCGTCTGCGCTTGGCTCCGGAGACTCCGTTCTGCTAATCCTCTGGCGGTTTTCTGGGTTTTAGGCAGGTGTAGGTGGAATCTAAGTGATTAGCAGGACGCGCGGTGAGCCCAGCGTCCTCCTACGCCGCCATCTTCCGGAACCGCGGACCAATAAATGTTTTTTAAAAAGTTTTTATTTATTTATTTTGAGAGGGACAGAGACAGTGCCAGTGGGGAGGGGCAGAGAGAGGGAGAGAGAATCCCAAGCAGGCTCCGTACTGTCAGCTCAGAACCCCATGAGAAGCTTGAACTGTGAGATCCTGACCTGAGCTGAAATCAAGAATCGGATGTTTGAGCCACCCAAGCATCCCTGGAAAAGCAATTTTAAAAGTAGTGAAACTAAAAGATGAATTCTGAAGTTTTCTTTTACTTTTAATAAGGGTTCTGAATTCGCTGACCTGTACCAGGATGGCAAGTAATCATAACTTTTGTTGTTTAGCAGAGATTTTTTATAAAAGCACATAACCTCTTTGAGAGTTAAACATTGACATTTTTTTTTTAATTGAGAAATTGAGTATTGTTTTGAAAGAAATCTATGCCATGGAGAGAGCAGAGATGTTTGGAAGTTTCCTCCATTGTGTTATTTTTGTTGCAGAAAACAATATGCATGGGTGACACTTACAAAAGCTTTCATATGGTCACATTTGTAAAAAAAAAAACATAGAGATGGAATTTTCAGTCTTGTTTACGTATCTCCCAAATGAAGGTATCTCTCAAATGCTGCATCTTCTGCTTGTTTTACTAGAAAAATTTGACATTAAAAGACAGAAATTCACTCGCCAACCTTCAACAAAAATCTTTGCATGACTGATATACGGCTTACAAGAAAGAGTACTGCGATTAGTCAATGCAACCAATGATCTGCTTTTTCCTTTTATTTTTACGTATCTTTGGGTCACCTGGGTGGCTCAGTCATTTGAGCCCCGGCTCTTGGCTTCTGCTCAGGTCATGATCTCAGGGTCGTAGGATGGCGCCCCGGGCGTGGAGCCTACCGGGGATTTTCTCTCTCTCCCTCTGCCCCTCCCCACACTGGTGCGCGAGCACGCGCCCACCCGCTCTCCCCCCCTCTCTCAAAGACATTTTTTCAATTTACGTATCTTTGCCAGTGTCTTTCCCAGCCATGTCAAACCATTAAAGTAAATTCATCAAGTAGATGTCATCAAAATAAACTAAACTTAGAACCAGACCAAAGTGGTAAACCGAGATTTTCAAAAAGTACAAATCATATTCAATTACATTGCTTTCATTTGTAAAGTAATTTTAGTAAGATCAAAGCGAGTTTTTGTTCCTTTCTAATTATAATAAAAATTAGTAATAATACAACATAATAAAAAGTTAATAATAATTAAAATTAGTTTTTACCAAGTGGGATGTATTCCAGGTATGCAAGGCTGACTCAATATTCAAAAACTGATTAATGTAATCCATCATGTCAACAAGCTGAAGCAGAAAAAACATAATCATATCAGTCGATGCAGAAAAAACCTTTGATAAAATCAAACACCACCAGTTCATAATTAAAAGGTCTCAGTAAACTAGGAATAGGGGGAAACTTGATAAAGGACATGTACAGAAAACCCCACAAAACTACAGCTAATATCATACTAATGGTGAGAAAATTAAAGCATTGTCACTAAGTTTGGGAGCAAGGCAAGTATGTGCCCTCTCATCACTCCTTTTCAACCTTGTACTACAAGTCCTAAGTAATACGATAAAAGAGAAAAAGGAAGTGAAAAGTATACAGACTGGCATAAAAGAAATAAAACAATCTTCGTGGGGCGCCTGGGTGGCTCAGTCGGTTAAGCGTCCACCTTCTGATTTCAGCTCAGGTCATGATCTCATGGTTGGTGAGTTTGAGCCCCGCATCGTGCTCTGTGCTGACAGCGCGGAGCCTGCTTGGGATTTTCTCTCCCCCTCTCTCTCTGCCCCTCCTCACTCGTGCTCTCTCTCTTTCTCTCTCTCCCTCAAAATAAATAAATAAACTTAAAAAAAAAATCTTTGCTTGCGGATGACATAATTGTCTGCAGAAAATCTGAAAGAACTGACCAAAAAACCCTCCTGGACCTAATAAACGATTTCGGCAAGGTTGAAGGATACAGGGTTAATATACGAAACTCAATCGCTGTCCTAAATACCAGCCATGAACAGGTGGAATTTGATATTAAAAACACAATACCTCATGCAAGGTTGGTTGGATTGCAAACTGGCACAGCCACTGTGGAGAACAGTATGGAGGCTCCTCAAAAAGTTAAAAACAGAATTAACCCATGATCCGGTAATTGTAGTATGGCATATTTACCCCCAAAACACAAAAACATGAATTCAAAGGGATATATGCACCTCTATTTTGATATCAGCACTATTTATAATAGCTGAATTATGGAAGCAGCCCAAGTGTCCACTGATAAACGAATGGCGAAAGGAGATGTGGCATATATACACAATGGAATACGATTCTGCCGTAAAAAGAATGAAATCTTTCCATTTGCAACCACACGGATGGAGTGAAAGAGCATAACGCTAAGTGAAATAAGCCAGTCGGAGGGAACGTACCACGTGATTTCACTCATATGTGGAATTAAAGAAACAAAACAGACGAGCAAAGGGAAAAAAAGAGAGAGAAAGAGACAAAGCAAGAAACAGACTCGTAGCTAAAGAGAAGAAACTGATGGTTGCCAGAGGGGAGTTGGGTGTGGGGATGGGTGAAGTAGGTGATGGGGGGATTAAGGAGGCACTTGTCATGGTGACTACGGTTGAATCGCTATATCGTACACCTGAAACTAACATTACACTGTACGTTAACTACACTGGAAAGAAAACTGAAAACTTAATAAAAAATAATAAAATAAAATTCTCTTGGTGTAAGAAAAAACCCCCCACCAAACCCAGTACCACTTCCATTAGCGCCTCCAAGAATAAAACCCTTAGATAGAAATCTACCAGTGCATGCATCAGACATATGTGAGGAAAACTACAAAATTCTGATGAAAGAAATCAAAGAACTGAATCAGTTGAAGAGATGTTCTTTGTTCATGGAGAGGAGTGTTCAATATTGTGAAGACGTCAGTTGTCCCCAACTTGATCTGTAGATTCCACACGATCCCGATCAAAATCACAGGAAGTGACTTTGTGGATAGCGACAAAATGATTCTAAAGTTTATATGGAGAGGCAAAAGACCCAGAATGGCCGACACAGTATTGAAGAAGGAAAACAAACTTGGAGAACCAACACTTCCCTATCCCAAGACCTACTCTATGAAGTTACAATAAGGCTGTGTGATATTGGCGAAAGAATAGATAAATAGAGCAGTGGAACAGAAGCGAGAACACAGAAATAAACGCACACAAATATAGTCAACTGATCTTCGACAAAGGAACATGGACCATATATGGTGGAGAAGAGATCGTCTTTCCAACACGTTACTGGAAAAACTGAAGATCCACATACAAAAAAAAAAAAAAAATGGACCTAGACACAGATCTTTTAGCCTTTACAAAATCTAACTCAAAGTGGATCATAAACCTAAGTGTAAAATGCAAAACTATGAGACTCCTAGAAGATAACATAGGAGAAAATCTAGATGACCTTGGGTTTGGCGGTGACTTAGGTACAACGCCAAAGGCAGAATCCCTGAAAAAAATCAGTGATAAGCTAGATTTCGTCAAAAGTAAAACTTTCTACTCTGTGAAAGACACTGTCAAGAGAATGAGGAGACAAGCCACAGACTGGGGGGGGGGGGGGGGGAGATGTCTGTAAAAGACATACCTGATAGATGTACAAAGAACTCCTAAAATTTAACAATGAGAAAACAAAAACCTGATCTAAAGATGGGTAAAATATTATTTGGTGGGTTTTTTTTTAATATAGTAGCATCAGTGAAAATAGATAAAGGATACAAGATATGTGTCTTCAGTATTTCTGACAAATGCATGTAGAACTATTATCTCAAAATTTAAAAAAATGTTTAAGTTTAAAAGGTCTAAATAACTAAATAAATAGGCAAAATATCTGAACAGACACCTACCTCATCAAAGATGTACAGATGGCAAATGAGCATATGAAAAGATTCTCAGAAACTCAAATGCATATTTCTAAGTGAAAGAAGCCAATCCGAAAAGGCTACAGACTGTATACCCCACCTATATGACATTCTGGAAAAGACAAAACTATAGAGACAATAAAAAGACCAGTGGTTGCCAAGGGTTAGGGGAGGGGGAAGGAAGAATAGTGGGGGCAGACAGGATGCTTTAGGGCAGTGAAACTATGGTATGATAATGGTGGATACATGCCATTAAAATTTGCCCAAACGCATAGAATGTACCCAAGAGTGAATCCTAATGTGAACCATGGACGTTGGGTGATGATGCGTCAAGGTGGGGTCATTGATTGTAATAAATGTACAACGCTGATGCAAGATGTTGACAGTGTGGGAGGTGGTAGGTATGCGGGAGCAGGGGATGGATGGGAATTCTCTGACTTTTTTGCTCAAGTTTTCTGTGAACCTGAAGCTTCTTTAAAAAATAAGCTCTATTTAAAAAACAGGATGGCCAAAGACAGTGGAGAGCCGTGATCGCTCCATTTTTTTTATGTGCAACCCATCAGGAAAATGTTTAGAGTATACATCCTCAATAACTACATATTCATCCTTTATAAGTATTGTAAGTACTGAACATGGTCACATGGCCACATTATGTACACAAAGAAAGTGAAAGCAGAAATTTTTAAAAATTATTTTTACAACATCGCCCATTTTATGTTTATATCACCCTTTCAGAATTGCTTAGTGTATGTTTCACTGTATATATAATGAAGTGAACAGATACGCGTACATTAGGAGTGGGCTCCGATTTTTTTTTTTTTTTTTGAACTGAGAAAGGAAGATTCAAGTTCCACCGGAAGCAGAGCCAAGACAGGAATCTGGGTGCAGGGATTTCATCTGGTAGGTGATTCTGGAAGCAAGCACGGAGGAACAGGGAGTGTGAGATGGAATGAAAACAAATTATGTTGTTGAACTGGTTACCTCTGTGAGCAAGTCAAGGCTCAGGCGTAGCAGAGACCTTCTGAGGAACTACCCGATGTGTCTCAGAATTGGAATTGTTCCTTCAAAAGATGGAAACCTGGAGCATTTAGCTTGTGACTCCCATCTCCCAATCGTGGAGGGTCTTTCTCCATGCCCTGCCTTCCCATACCCACCCTCCCAGAGTATTAACTACACACACACACACACACACACACACACACATAATTCTGGACTGTCCTAGATGCTAAGTTCCTGAAAGCGGATAGAAACGGCTGACCCTGGGGGTGGGACCCTGTCAATGCGTGTTCTGGTGCGGGGCGCCAAAAGCATTTGCTACAAAAATGATGTTAAAACGGAAGTTTGGAGATCCTTAGTTTGTTGAAGAAATGAAGGTGGGAGCCCCCCTCACCTTTTAAAGGCAATACGGCCAAGCGAATGTCAACGACCATGTTATCACACCAATTACTACGTACTGTTTACACATGTATTTTTTCCCCCATTGTCCTAAGAGTGGCTCCAGGATGTGCTGACATCAGACTGAACCAGATGAATATTCCAGATCCTTTACTTAGTAGCTAGGTGACTCTGAGAAAGTTATTTTTTTCTCAGCTTCAATTTCACCATCTGTATGCCAGAGATAATAATGCCTAGCCAAAGGTTTCGAGTTAGGATTAAAATGAGATAATATGTGTGTAAAGTGCCTGGCACAAAGACACCAGTCAGTTAACAAGGTGGGGTTGCCCCCCCCCCCCCCCCCCCGCCGCCCTGCTTTATTTGTTTCTTCTACACCTGTACACAGTAGACATACAGCTCGGGAGTTAAAAGTACAAATCTTAAGGCACAAAGTGTTGGGTTCAGAGCCAGGCCCTGCTGAGTACCGATTTCAGAACCTTGAGCGAGATCAAGGTTCGAGCCTTGTTGAAACTCTGGTTTCTAGTGGGTTAATCCACTTCTTTGTGGAAGCATATAGAAGGTCCGGAACAGAATTTAAATATAGTGCCTATCATAGTACCTGATACTTAACATCATTACAAACTACTTCTCGATTTCACTCTCTCTTTTGAGATTCAGGATCTCACAGTGCCTTGGTATACCATTATGGTCATTACTGAAATCTATTTAAAGACACAAAAGTAAAAAGAATGGCATAATAAGCCCCTATTACCTAATCTCAACAAGTACCAATCTTCTTTCACCTATAACCCCCACTCCCTTCTTCTTTTCTCATATTATTTTGCAGCAAATCACAGACATAAGATCATCTTGTCTGTAAATGTTTCAGTATGCATCTCCAAATGATAAGGAT
Source organism: Neofelis nebulosa (assembly GCF_028018385.1). NCBI lineage: Eukaryota > Metazoa > Chordata > Mammalia > Carnivora > Felidae > Neofelis > Neofelis nebulosa. The sequence continues at coordinate 39,076,986 of NC_080800.1, forward strand.
ACTTTAAAAAACATAAGCACCCCACAATTACCATACCTTAAAAAATTAATAATTTCTTGGGGTGCCTGGGTGGCGCAGTCGGTTAAGCGTCCGACTTCAGCCAGGTCACGATCTCACGGTCCGTGAGTTCGGGCCCCGCGTCAGGCTCTGGGCTGATGGCTCGGAGCCTGGAGCCTGTTTCTGATTCTGTGTCTCCCTCTCTCTCTGCCCCTCCCCCGTTCATGCTCTGTCTCTCTCTGTCCCAAAAATAAATAAAAAACGTTGAAAAAAAAATTAATAATTTCTTAAGATCATCAAATACCCTCAAATAAAGCTCAAATCTCCATTTATCTCCTAAACCTTTTAACCAGTTTTGTTTGCACTAGTATCTAAATAAAGTCAGGGGCGCCTGGGTGGCTCAGTCGGTTAAGCGTCCGACTTCAGCTCAGGTCGCGATCTTGCCGTCCGTGAGTTCGAGCCCCGCGTCGGGCTCTGGGCTGATGGCTCAGAGCCTGGAGCCTGCGTCCGATTCTGTGTCTCCCTCTCTCTCTGCTCCTTCCCCATTCATGCTCTGTCTCTCTCTGTCCCAAAAATAAATAAATGTTAAAAAAAAATTAAAAAAAAATAAAGTCAGCATGTTGTGGTTGAATAATTTGTCTCTTCAATCTCTTTAATTCTGTATGTTCCTCCTCTCTCTTTTTTCTTGTCCTGTAGCCATCCCACAGGACAATGGCATTGCTGATGGCATTGCCGTGGTCTCATTTAATATGTCTTCTGCCTTCATACTTCCTGTAAATTGGTAGCACGGTCTAGAGATTTTTATCAGATTCAGATCTGTTCTTTTTTTTAAAGTTTATTTATTTATAACTGAGAGAGACAGAGAGAGTGAAAGCAGGGAAGGGGCAGAGAGGAGAGGGAGAAAGAGAATCCTAAGCAGGCTCCACTCTGTCAGCACAGAGCCCGACGTGGGGCTGGAACTCATGAACCATGAGATCACGACCTGAGCCGAAACCAAGAGTTGAAGGCTTAACCGACCAAGCGACCCAGCTGCCCCACCACGTTTGTTCTTTTTGATAAGATTACTTCATAAGTGTATGTGTGTGTGTGTGTGGGGGGGGGGGTGTTCTTCCATCAAGAAGGACATAATATCTGGTTGTCTCTTTGTGATATTACCAGCCATTAATGATCAATGCCTAGATCCACGAATATACTAGGTGTTGCAAGCTGATATTCTAGGCCATAAATAAAAATGGTAGAAAAGACTCATTTGCTTTGTTAGACATGTCTTTCATAAGTTAGAAAGCCATGGAAGGGTGAACTTAAGCAGGACGCTTTGCGTTATCCCAACATCCCTTTGTTCATGATTTTTCAACCTGCTTGAATCCATTGAACAACCTCCGGGTCCAGATTCAAACATTTCCTTAGGATCTGGAACAAACTCATCATTAGACATCAAACATGTAAACATGTTCTACATCCCCTGGGCCAACCATTTCTGTCATTCACTGAAAGGGGATAGTTCATTGGCATAGCATGAAGTGTCCTTTTTCAGCATTCCAGGGCTTTCCAACAAGCCAACTGTGGGGGAGAGGGCCTTGCCATCAGATAAGTCCTTATTTTACATCTTCACTAATGACCTAAAGTAGATCAAACTAGCCGTGAATGAATGACCACTGAACTGGAAACAAGGACAGGCCATGTCCGAGATGGGGACCATGATAACAGCGTGTTGTGGTGTTGTGCATCGGGCAAGTTCATTTTCTAATGGTCTGGGTATATGGGACTGGACCAGACCTGTGGTCTCACTCCAGGATACATGGAAGTGACTGGCCCACCACCTGGAAGGAGGTCTGGACTAATAAAGTTGTATGGGAATAATAAAAGTGCAAATCTTGCATAACAAAAACTGAAGGCGAATGGCCCCAGAAATTACAGAACTGCACCTGTCATTTCTGGTTTTCAGAAAAGACGGGAAGAAAATTGCAGCAAGATAAGCTGTTAAGTCCTAAGAAGAAAATGGATACAGGAAAATAATCTTCCTAGTTTTGTCAGAAATTTACGGGACAGGATTTCTCATCTTAAAATTGCGGGATAACGTATGTAATTGTTCTCGACTTGAAAGAGCCTTTGACTTTGTTGTGAACAACAGATGCATTAGCAAAGTGGAAAAATCCATGTGGTCCAAACCACACAGTTACTGGGGAGGGCACAAGCTTAAAGTTCGTACTCAGAGAGACTCATTATGAGTGGAGTGGCCATCAAACAGCAGTCTCTTGGATGTGCCACGCACCTGACAAACGCCATTAATCCTGACAACTTTGTGAAGTCGTGATTATTATCTCCATTTCATTGATGAGACAACTGAGGTTCAGAGAAGCTGAGTGCCTCACCCAAGGTCCCTCAGCTAGTAAGTGACAGATCTTGCTTCTAAATCCTAGATCTGTCCATCCAATCCTTTATACTACTCTGCCTGGTGACATTTTGGAAACAGCACCGGGACGCAATATTCACAGAGTATCTTCATCTAAATTGCCCATCAAGACCCAAGGCTGGACAAATAAACGCAGTGCTCTAAACAGCCATACTCTACTACCCATGGGGAGGTAGTACATAACCTCACACTTGAATGCACGATGGCCCTGAAGGTCAGTCTTGGATCTGTTACATTTTTAGCCTTTCCATTAGTGACCTGGGGGACAGAACAATAAGTCTGCTCAACATGTTGATGTTTATACATAATGGAATTTGCGTATGGAGAATTCCAGGGAAGAAGCTACCCAGAAAGCTGGGGACCAAGGCATTGAAATACTCTAGTAAAACTCGGGAAACACCCAGAAAACAAGAGGAAGGAGATCAGTCCTGGGTGGCTCAGTTGGTTGAGCTGACTTCGGCTCAGGTCGTGATCTCACGGTTCGTGGGATTGAGCCCCGAGTCGGGCTCTGTGCTGGCAGTGCGGAGCCTGCTTGGGATTCTCTCCCTCCCTCCCTCTCTCTGCCAATTCCCTGCCTACGCTCGCTCGCTCGCTTGCACTCAAAATAAATAAGTAAACATTAAAGAAGAAACTAAAGTAACCGACGTGAGAAATCTCAGTAAGTCTGCATCGCCCAGAAATCCGAGAGGATTCCAGAACAGGGGCAGATGTTAGAGAGGTTTTCTGCTTCCCCCTTCGGTAGTCCAGGGGTGGGCTCCCTACCAACCGCGGCACCCTCGCCTTACTGAGCATGCCAGTGGGTACCGTCCGAGGAAGCTGGCAGCAGGCATGGACCCATAGGTACATGGGCCTGAGAGAGCCCCAGAGGCTGAGGACGGGCCTGGCTAGGGAGAGATCTTCAGTCCAGAGGAAACGGGACCCAGTTTGGGGCCCCTGAGAGAGAGACTGAACTGAAGAGTAGGGGGGAGGGAGTAGAGCAGGACAAGGATCTGGCTTCTGGAACCCTCAGCACCAAGACAGAGTCTGGGCAGGAGGCAGAGTCCAGCTCTCATGGCAAAGCAGGAGGAAAAGGAAGGTCGTTCTGAGTGCATATGGCCTGAGCGGATAAATCCAGTTGGCCCTACTATTGTTCAAGTTATCTAGAATCGTCCTGGATTGAACGTTACAGCGACACCTCCCAAAGGTTAATGTGCACAGGAACTGCTTGGGGATCCTGTTAAAATCAGGACTCTGAGATGAGGCCTGAAATTCTGCATTTCTGACAAGGTCTCGGGTGATGCCCATGCTTTTCTGGCCCACAGATCACACTGGGGCCAGCAAGAACCTCCTGAAGATGCACTTTGTGTCAACCGTCAGGTGATTGGGATGACTCCTGGATGTCTTTAAATATCTGTTTCCTCTGACTCTGGGCCCAGATGAAGACGAGGGAAATAAGAACCCCTCTCCCCTCCCCGCCCCCCTGCATACACACCACCTTAAAACCATGGGAGCCAATATTCTACGAGGCATTCTAAGGACCCCACTCCTATTTATTCTGGGTTTAAACCACAGCCATAGATAGTGTGGCAAAGAGATTTACGGCTTTTAATCTTCTCATATAGCACAAATGCTAAATACAGTGTAATATATGTGACAGGAATTAGCCCAGAATTTATTTAAGACTTTATCTTCTCAGTTCATATGTCAAAAGATGGCCATTTCCAATTATTTATTAGGAATGTGATGTTTTTCAAGGTGGATGCATTACTCTCGTTATCTGCTTTCAATTAGCTGAGAATTTACCATGCGCAGCCAAATGTCCATTCACCAGCAAATTCCAGATTCCTGGCAGTCTGATTAACTTCCCAGGGCTCTTCCTTTATAGTTTGAATAAATGAGGCTGTCTATATCTCAGGCTTGCTTTGCTTATGGAAGGAAACAGAATAGGCTTTGGAACTGAAGCAGAAGGGGAGGAGGAGGTGGAGGAGGGCGGGGACGGGGAGGAGGGAGAGGAGGAAGAGAGAAGAAAAAGCCTCCAGCCATCAGGAGATACTATGGAGATAAATACCTACCCTTAGACCAAAAATGACTCCACACTAGAGTTTTGTCAAAGCCAGCAGTTTGGAAGTGCAGTGCCTTCAGCCCGGGGTCGAAACCTTGAACGCGGCATATCATTCCTTCCGTGGGACCTGGTCTCGTGGGAGACGCGTGAGCCTTGGAACCGACGAGGCCTGGCTCTGCATCCCCAGCGCAGCCACTTACAACGGGGCGCGTCTTCTAACCTCCGTATTAGAGCCTCGGCATTTCCTCGTCTGTAGAATCACGGCAGTAATGAACTTGCAGACGTGCCATGAGTTCAAATGAAATCATGTTTATGTAACAACAGTGTCAGCTAAGGTAACCCCGTCCTTGAGTGTCAAGACCCCAGAGCACCCCCAGTCTCTCTCGGGGGGACAGAGGGATGGGGCGGTTAATGTCCGTCCCAGCCGCGGTTGGCCGCAAGCTCTTCCTTCTCCTGAGTCGGTCCTGTTCCAGATCTCCCACTGCGTGGGCAACACGGATCACGCAGGGTCACGCGAGTGGCCGATTTCATCACCGAAGGTCTGGGGAGAGAGAAAAGATTTGCCTCGTAGCAGTTCACACTCTTAAAACCGAATTGGTGCCGCCCTACGCTTCCAAAGTTCCGTAGCCGTTGTTTTGTCAACTATGACGCCAGCTGTCCAATATGTGACTGGGCCCTCTTTTGGCCTTCTCTCTACCTCGGGCTCTGTCTCTCTGTCTCTTCCCTTCTTCTCGGGCGGGTGGCTAGGAAGGGGCAATGAAACAGAACCTAGACTGGCTCACATGCCCTCACGCCGATCGGTCTGGCTCTCCTCCGCCTGGCGCCAACCCCACTTTCAGGAGCCCATCTTGGGCCTGAGTCTTGACATACCTTCGACTCTTCAATAGGCCGGTTGAGGAAAACACAGCTCCTCACTCTCGGGGATTGCTGTCCGAGTGGTCCAGGTTACTGTGCTGAAGCTGACCATCAGCCAGGGCCACACGGTGCCAAGCTCGACGCACGTACAGGTACTGACCAAAGGTGGCTCTGTGCCGTGACGCTGGCCGAATACCACCCCTGCCTCCCACAGAAACGGCAAGGCTGCCGAAACGTGCCTCCGTCCCAATTTTCCGGTTGCCCAGAAATCGTGGCATGTCTCGGTCATTTCTGTTGTGTCTCCTGAGAGGTCATTTTCAAACTGGATCCCGCCACCCTCTCCTAAACGTTTTAGGCGCCCTGTTTCAATTTCCGAGACCTTGGATGTCTCGCCGGCTTGTTTTAGTGGATCACGTCATGTTCTTGTTTCATGCATCCGGTTTCTTCTCTTGATCTATTTAGGAACCTTAATTATTGCTGGACGTTTTCCTCCTAGTCATTGTTATTGAATTTTCTCTAGGTGCCTTCATTTCAGGAGTTGACTTCTTTGGTCGAATTGCCTTTCTTTCTTCTCTCTTTTTTTTTTAAATTTTTTAATTTATATTTGAGAGAGAAAGAGACAGAGTGTGAGAGGGGGAGGGGCAGAGTGAGAGGGAGACACAGAATCCGAAGCAGGCTCCAGGCTCTGAGCTGTCAGCACAGAGCCCGACGTGGGGCTTGAGCCCACGGACCGTGAGATCGTGACCTGAGCCGAAGTCGGACGCTTAACCGACGGAGCCTCGATCGAGCTGCCTTTCCGTGCCTCGGTTTCCTCACCTGTAAGATGAAGATCATAACCGTACCTGCCTCTTAGACTCACTGGGAGGGTCAGACACATGTACAAGGAATGTGCCTAGCAGGCCATGTCACATTTAGTAAGCCCTCAGTGACCGCTATTTATTATTATTGCTATTTCTGCAGCTCTTACTATTATTGCAAGACGCTTCCTCCAGGAACCAAACTGCATATTTCTCCTTCTCCTAAAAGCAGCCCCAAAAGGATGCTCCTGGCCGTGAGCCGGCTGCTGCCAGTGCCCATGGCAATTCTCTCCACTTGGCTGCTTTTATTTGTTGGCCTTGGTTACAAGGGGACTCGTTCAGTTAGCTACTCACCACACATCTGCACGGCTCGGGCAGCGAAACCGGGGACTTGTAAAATCTGTCGCTGTTAACACAATGAATCTTGGGTGCGCTGAATCACCAGGGAAGCTTGCTTCGAATGGGGGTTCTAAGGTGCTGCTCTAGCCAGTCTGGAGTAGGGCCCAGAGCCCTGCTCTTTTGATAAGCCTCTCCAGCAGATGGTCTCCCAAACCTTAAGGCACCAAATAATGGATGGGTTGTCTTTTCCTTTTTTCGTTTTTTTTGAATTCTTTAACACAAGAGTATCGGAAAAATGAAGAACCCACAGGATAAATGTATATTTCAATAATATATTCGTTTCTATCTCAAATACTACACTCACTGCATTTTTCTTCAAATGCCAGATATCTTTGAAGATGAAATAGCCCTAAACTTAAAGCAATGGGTCCAATAGTTAATCTGAAAAAAAGTTATATATATATATATATATATATATATATATATAGTGTGTGTGTGTGTGTGTGTGTGTGTGTGTGTGTGTGTGTGAATATATGACAATAGCTATATTGCAGAACACCCAAAGAGTCTGGAAAAACAGAGAAAAGAGTGTAACTTGATAAATACATAAGTGCATATACTCCGGAGCATCCAGCAAGTCTAGAAACATTTGGACTACTTGATAATAGATTTATCCTATGTTTCCTGGATGATTGGACATCTTGTAGAAAGTCATTATGCTAGTATAATTAGATGAGCCAAATCTATCAGGGCTCACATCAAGTCTCCTTCCTCCTTTCCTCCCTTCCTTCCTTCCTTCCTTCCTTCCCTCCCTTCCTCCCTCCCTCCCTCCCTCTCTCCCTTCCTCCCTCTGTCTCTTCCTTTTCTTTCTTCCTCCCGCCTCCATTTCATTCTTTTTCCTTTTACAATCACTTGCTGAGCCCTTAAAATATGCACAGCACCGGGGCGCCTAGGTGGCTCAGTCGGTTAAGCGTCCAACTCTTGATTTTGGCTCAGATCATGATCTCACAGTTCGTGGGATCGAGCCCCTCACTGGGCTCTGCGCTGACAGCATGGAGCCAGCTTGGGATTCTGTCTCTCTCTCTCTCTCTCTCTCTGCCCCTCCCCTACTTGTGTGCTGTCTCTCTCTCTCTCTTTTGTTAAATAAATTAATTAAAAAATAAAATAAAATGTATACAGCACTCTGCTAGACATGGGTATAATGGGTGTATTTGTGGAGGGAGGTGTTATAAAAAAAAGAAGACAGAGTCCCTGCTCTCAAGAGCTTTCTCCTTAGGGTGTAAAATACAAATAGGTCATACATTTAAATGTTATTATAAGCCAGCATCTCAATTAAGTGAGTGGTTCAGAGAATGTGTGCTATAAAATCCTGGGGCAATGTCCGGGAGGGTCCAGATCATTTTCAAGCCCTTTCTTTATGCTGTGTGAAAACATTCTCTATCTCCCCATCTAGGGTATCATCACACAGAAGTCCAACAGCGGCCTGTCCACAAGCCCCACGGTACGGTGAGAAAAACAATTTGAATTTTTCAAATCTCCTATGAAAAAGGATTTTGATTCAAGGGGATTATGCTTAATTCTACACGCCGCGGGTAGCTGGCCCAAGCCCAGGGATGTTCCTGCAGGTGGGGAAGTGAATTTTTCCATATCACTTCTTCTGGTTCTTTTCATGCAGGCGACTTCTTTTGGGAGGTGAAGAGGAAAAGGCAATGTCATCCCTGCTCTCCAGATTATCCTAATCAAGGGAGCCTGTTGAGACAAAGCCTCAGACTTTTAAAGAGATCATTCTGGGTCCCACTCAGCTAGACTTTGTTTAGCTCAGGGCTTTTCCACTTAGGTAGGATTGCCATTTGGGGCGAGGTGAGGGCCCTCCTGTGGTGTAGGATGGTTAGTTGTGACAGCTGAAAAATGTCTCCAGACATTGCCAAATATCCCCTGGGGGTCAAAATTTACCCTGGGGAGCAAAATCACCTCCCGGCTGCACACTGGAACCACTGGGGATGGGGGTGCTTTAAAAAGTGCTGGTTCCGGGGCGCCTGGGTGGCTCAGTCGGTTAAGTGTCGGACTTCAGCTCGGGTCATGATCTTGTGCATGGGTTCGAGCCCTGCCTTGGGCTCTGTGCTGACAGCTCGGAGCCAGAGCCTGCTTTGGATTCTGTGTGTGTGTGTGTGTGTGTGTGTCTCTCTCTCTCTCTGCTCCTCCCCTGCTCGCACTCCGTCTCTGTCTCTCTCTCTCTCAAACATAAATAAACATTAAAAAAAAAAAAGATTTTTAGAAAGTGCTGGTTCCCGGGACTCACCCCCCCTCCAGAGTGTCTGATTTGATTGGCCTGGGGGTGGCCCGCACTTCAGGATTTTTAAACGCTTTCCAAGAGATTCCAATGTGTGCCAGGGTTGATCTCCGATTCAGCCACCAATGCTAACTCGGACAGGGACCCGCACTCAGATTGGACGCCCAATGCCGTGCTGACCTGGTAACTCCTCCGTCCTGCATCCATCTGGCTTAACCGGTTCAGTGTTAGCGCCCAGTCCGTGCTCCCGGCGCCTGAATTCAGACTGGCCTCCTTTGGTCTCTCAAGTTAAAACATGACCTTCTCCGTAACTGCCTGTCATTCACTTATCATGTCTCACCAAGGAAATTCCAACATCAGCATCGGGCCAATGGGGGACATAATTGGGGGGCAAGGCGATCTTTATGACAGTTCCTCCTTATACCTCAAGAAGAAGCCTCTTCCTCCCAGTCCGTGTTGCGAGAGTCAAGTCCATGCCGTGCATGCCTGGGTGCGCGTGTGTGTGTGCAGGAGAAAGCTCCAAAAATAAAGCAAAGAGGGAGACGCCGTACCTTCTCCTCTTCCCTTGGAATGTCCTCAGACTAGCCCTGGGCTGGCACCACACCAAAATACCGAACACCCATGCTTCCATTTTCAACCACGCGTCTCCTAAATGGATTAGAGCAGCCACGATCTGTTGCCTCCTACTCACTGATCCAGCTAGTCTGACCCCAGCTCGCCATCCGACAGAAATGTGCACTCATATTACCAAAAGATAAGTGCTAGAACGTTCACAACAGCACTCTCCATGATAGTCAAAACTAGGAACTCTACCCGAATGCCCATCAACATTAGGATGGATAAATCGTGATGTACTCATACAAAGGGGATACTATACAGCCAGGAGAATGAAGGGTCTGTCACTTCGTGCAACCTCTTGATGAATTTTACTGGCAAAATGTTAAGCAGTAGAAACCGGACCCAAGGGCGCCTGGGTGGCTCAGTTGGTTAAGCATTTGACTTCAGTCATGATCTGGTGGTTCGTGAGTTCGAGCCCCACTTTAGGTGAGCCCCACCTCTCTCTCTCTCTCTCTTTTCTCTGTCCCTCGCTCCCTTATGCCCTTTCTCTCTCTCAAAAAAGAGAAAGAAACTAGACCCCCAAAAAGGGTATATATTGATTGGATTTATGTAACGTCCTCAAACAGGCAACTTTTACCGATACTATTAGATGTCAAGATAGAAGTCTCCCTTGGGGACAGGGATAGTGAGTGGGGAGTGTTCGAGGAGGCTTCTGGGATTCTTCCAGTCACGCTTTATTTCTTGATCTGGTTTGGTTACGTGAGTGCTTTCAGTTTGAGAAAATGTATCGAGCTGTACATTTATAATTTATGTACTTCTCTGTTTGTCTATTACACTTCAATAAAATATTCAAAACATAAAAATTACCTTCTCCTTCTCAGCCGCTGCCTCCTCTCTCTCTCCAGCTGGGAGGTTGGGGGCCTTGACATGACACTGACAGAAAGTCGCTCTTGTCTCTGCCGCTGTCCCACGTCACCACTGTTGGCCTTTGCTCAGGTAGCCGTGCACAGGCTCGAAGCAGACAGCCCAGAACCGAGTGGACTCGGCGTCTCACAGCCCTGCCTGCTTGGACAAAGACAATTCTACTGACCATCGACATCCCGAGACTGCAAACAGAGCCCAGCTCCAAATTGGGCAAAAAGCTGTGGGATTTTTTTTTTCTTTTAATCTAGATTGTTTATCCCTAAATCAACAAGCTTGTAGCAATGACAGAATCAGGCTGTGGCTCAAGGGTGGGATCCACTGGTGTGGCCTTCACGACTCCGCCTGTCACATGCCAAGCTGCACATCATCTCTGTCAAGGGCTCTGCCCATTGCAACAGCGAAGTGTGCTTTCCCCACAGATGATACCATTGTATTCGTCCCCACATCTGGGTGATATTCTGGATCGCACACGCATGTGAATCGGGTGTTTATTTTACTAGCAAAGTATACCTGCAGCCTACATCGCGTATGCTGAGCAGCTGTTGGTGACTCTGAATTGAGACTTGGGTGAGGAGTTTGTAAACCCAGGAGGTTCGTCCTTAGCAAGAAGGATCCCAGACTTTCAAATTCAATAAATCTGGACGCTACGGAGAGCAGAGAGACATCATTACAGACAGATCGTGGTCCAAAATCCCAGCTAGTCATGATTGGGGAAGCAGATGTAAGCCAGGATGATTTTTATAGGTTCCGATAGCCCCTGCCGGGTGGGAGGGTCTGCTAAAGGTCTGATTAGGCCACTGAGCAATTGCAAAGATCGCAGGCGTCACATTGCTTGAGCCTGCCGGGAGGAAAGGGATGGGATTAATCTGCTAAAGTCAATCGTTTTGGCACAGCTTTATGTATCCAGACATTCTGAAATCCAATTATACAATTCACCTAAGATGCTGCCCATTTGGGACAGGTGTGGCCCCCCCCCCCACCTCACAATGTATCCAGTTGTTATGCTAGTCATTCTGACATCGGGTGGGGGGGGGGAGAATATTTATGTATGAAATGCTGGGAATATAATAATGAAAGATAAAATTCCGGCCCTCGAGACGTCCATTGTCAAGTTGGCCCGGTGATTGGCTACTACATAAGAACCGCCCCCCCCCCCCCGCCCACCCCACCCTGAAACTTAGGGCTTCAGTCTAAGAACGCCCAGGGTAACTTAGTTTGCTGAGACTGCCATAACGAATACCATAGATGGGGGGGCTTAAAGAACACAAAGTTATTTCTCACGGTTCTGGAAGTTGGAAGTCCAAGATCAAAGTGCTGGCAGATTTGGTTCCTGGGGGGAGCTTCTTCTGGTTTGTCCTATGCCCTCACATGGCTTTTCCTCTGTGTGTGCCCAGAAAGAGAGACCTCTCGCTCTTGCTCTTATAAGGGGACTGATCCCATCATAAAAACCTCATCTAAACCTAGTTACTTCCCAAACGCCCAATCTCCAAATACCATCCCTGTAGGGGTTAGGGCTTCAACATATGAATTTGGGGGCACACAACCCAGCCATAATAGGAACCATCCCATTTTCCCAGGACCGAGGGGATTCCTGGGATGTGGGACTTTCAGTATTAAAACCAGGAAAGACTCAGGTAAGCCGGGACAAATTGGTCACTTCTCCCTTCCCCCCACCCAAATGTTATTTTGCTCACAAATCTGTAACATGGGTAGGGTTCAGAGGAGGGACTTCATATGTGCTCTACTCATGGTGGGAGGGGGGGGACTTGGAAGGGTGGGGGCTGGAACCATCCAAGGCTCACTCACATCTGGTGGTTGATACTGGGGAGACTCAAACAGCTGGGGTCTGGGACAGTTGTTCGTCAGGCATCTCTCTCCGTCTCTAGGTGGTCTCTCCGTGTGGTCTCTCTAGCACGGTGGCCTCCAGGTAGCTGGAGTTCTCACATGATAGCTCTGGGATCCCCCGGCCCATTTCCCAGGCAGAAGCTGTGTTAGCTTTTATGACCCGGCCTCAGAAAGCCGCATAGCAGCGTTTCTCCTGGATTCTATTTATCAAGGCAGTCACAGTGGTTTTCCAAAGCTTCAGGGAGAGGAGCAGTAGACTCCATCATTTGATGATGGATTAACAAGGACATGTGGGCATGCAACATACTGTTGTAGCCTTAAAAGTTTTTCGTTTTTTTTTTTGTTTTTTTTTTTACAATGTGGTAAAATACACATGACATAAAATTTACTATCTTAACCAGTTTTAAGTGTGCGGTTCAGTGGCATTAACTACATTCACGTTGTGCAACCCATCTCCAGAACTCTTTTCATCTTGCAACACTGAAATTCTGTACCAGTTAAACACAAACTCCCAATTTCTCCTCCCCCAGCCCCGGCAACCGCCATTCTACCTTCGGTCCCTGTGAACTTGGGTACTCTAAGTACCTCATACTGGTGGGCTCGTACAATATTTGTCTTTTTTGCATCTGGCTTATTTCACTTAGCATACTGTCCTCGAGGTTCACCCGTGTCACAGCATGTGTCAGAATTTCCTTCCTTTAGAAGGCAGAATAGTATTCCATTGTATGGGTAGACCACCTGATGCGGCCATTTTGGATACACCAGAGGAGGACAGAGACCAATAAACCCAGTTACAGCACATCGGGATGAGGACTGTGACCAGAACACCACAGGATGCTCCGAGGGCACAAAGGAGAGGGAGAGGCTTCCTGGAAGACACGGTAGGTTTTAGGTAGGCTGACATTGTGAACTCTGCCTTTCAGGCGGGGCAAAGAGGAAGCACGGGGGCCCCGGGGGCAAGAGCGAGCAGGGTGTTTTGGAGGTCTACTGGCAGAGGGCAGGGCAGGGCTGTCCAGGTCGGGTTGAGCTCAAGGGGATGCCATTCACAAAGATGAAAATGGCGTCCTCGAGAATGGTGCTGTGCTCCACCTGCCCACCCACCCTCAGTGCTCCTGTGAAAGAACACGCGGGGAAGAAAGCAGGTTGCTAGAGCTCAGATCAAGGAGAATCTTCTACTATCCTGAGGGTTGGGGGATTTTTCCTGGAGGCAGTAAGAAACCACCAAAAGATTTTCAGTGGGGAGGAAGGGGAACCCAAATCAGGAATTACTATTACTAATTGAAGTCAAGGTGCCATCGTGCCCTGGGGGATGGATCTCTTCTAGCTCTCTATTTTTATCTCTAATGACTATTTCGGATTCACCAATCATTACATGGAAGCCTCAGAAGGCCTGATCCCCAGGTGAGATAAGAACATTTGCATTCTAGTCATGGGAGGAAGACCACATACAAGCAAAAGAATGACTGGGGTAATTACAGATGATCTGATAGAGAGTGACTGGGTGGGGGTAGGTGATCCAGGGAAGGGCTCTCTAAGGAGGGGATTTTGGGGGTGTGGCCTCCATGACAAGTAGCTATGTGAATCTGAGGGGAAAATTTTGCAGGGAGGGACACCAGTAAACATCCCTGATGTAGATGTCTGAAAAAGGGATAGGAAGGGATGAGTTGGGGAATAAGTAGGAGCTCTGTAGGCTAGGCATATTAGACAAAATGACTAAGAAGCCACCGGAGGGTTTGAGGTAGGGGAGGGACATTATATCGATGTTTCTCAGACATCACTTAACATCTTCTTCTCAGCCTCACTTGTCCACTGGGCCTTTCACTAGTTTTTCCGCGCTCTCTACCGTGGTGACGACCATCTCTGTATGAGCTCTGTGATTAACATAACATAGACACACTCCAACATCACCTCACCTCATGCCTCCTCCATGTGGCTCTCACCTCCCCCTGGAATTTTCCCCTCCTCGACAAGGAGGCATGTGTAGTGCAGGGAGTTGATATCTGACTGGGAGTTGATCTCTTTTGACCCCCAGAAGACAGGAGTTGGTAGATTCCGACCCCCCTTCCTTCCCTTGGACAGATGGTCTTGAGATGCAGTCCTTACATGACTTCTTGGAAGCCAGCCCATTAGCTCAAGCAATCGGCGTCACTTGATACGAAAAAGTGGCACCCTCTATTGGCTTTCCATCCTTCCCTGCCTCACTTCCACCATCCCTCGCTCCAACTTCCCGGGATTAGACATCCTAATAGCATAGTACCACATAAGCTTTACCACAGACTCTATTCACTAGGGAGCTAAGACAGACATATGCAGATTTGCCCTTTAAAAAGGTCACTCTGGCTTCTGTGTGGGTGGATGGTGATGCTGGGACGAGTGTGGAAATTATGAGGAACGCATGAAGAAGCTTTTGCAGTTGTCCAGGCGAAAGACGATGGCTCCTGAGAGGAGTGGATGGTAGTGGAGATGGGGGGCGGGTAGACTCGTGATGTATCTTGGAAGCAGAGCTGACAAGAACAGCTAATGGATGAGATGTGGCACGGGAGAGAAATCAAGGCCGAGTCCTAGGTTTATGGCTTGGGCAACTAACCAATGATGGTGCCTTTTACCAAACACTGGAAAAGGAGCGGGCTTGGGATACTTTACTTGTTCACCAAATGTTGTGAGAGCCTCCACTATGTGCTGGTGAAGAGGCCTAGAATATGCCATGGTGCCATAAGGATTATTTTGAGTTGAAGATATTGGAGAGTCCACAGCTGCAGTAAGAGATTTTTTTTTGCTAAGCTTCCCCTTCTTCCTAAACACAATGCCTCCCCAAATAATTCAACTGCCATAAATCCCTCTGGAGTTTCACAACCAGGAAAGATTGACTCTTATCACTGAAGAGAGAAGTCAGTACAAGTCAGCGTCTGGATAAGAAATCACTTAAACAGACATTGTCATAGAACTGTCGTATCTCCCATCTATTTTCCTAAATTCCCATTTGTTTTTCCTAAAAGTCATCCATTCTCCCAGAAGTGCCCCCCTGCTTCTCCTCATCTTCTGTGAAGGTGGTATTTAAAAATCTTAACCACCTTGGGTCACGTTTCTTTGTAAGCTCCTGAGCATAGGGACTTATTTAGATCCGCTTTTTTTCCCTGTTGCTAATCTGTCTTTTGTCCGTTTCATTTGCAGGCCCCCAATCTCTAAACCTAAGAGGGTGGAGGAAAAACTGTGAAAATACCACGAGGGACATCAAATGTCACCTCTGGGGAGGAGAGAAGGAGTCAGGGGAAAAACCTAGGAGGAGTTCTAAAGGATGAGATAGAATTATCCAGAAAAAAAAAAAAAGAGCAGGAAAGAGGTGATGAAGGTAGCAGACGTAAATACGCAGGAATGTGAGAAGACTTGGCCCATGGAGTTAATGTATGGGGGTGGGGCAGAAGGGAAGGTGAAAAAAATGAAAGAATAATCTCAGAGGCAGAGAGGCTAGCCAGCCACGTGAAGGGCTTTGGGAGCAGGCTGTGGTGGTTGCTGCCTTCTAGCATAACGGCCAAGAAGGGCCACTGAAGGGACTCCCGGAACCATTTGCATATTGCACTATCCTGTCCTTTTGTACCTGGGGTATTCTCAACCTGGAACATTCTCCCCCACCTCCGCTCCCGCTTCTTGTCAAAGTTCTACTCTTCTTCCAAGGTCTTGGTACTTGGTTCTGCCCTCTCTGCTGGCTCCCCTCCCTGCACCCCCCCACCCCCCGCAAGCCATAGTTCACTGCACCCCACTGCTTCTCAACTCCAGGAAGCCATGAGCTGGGCATGCCCTCGGCCTTCCTTTTCCCTCCCAGGCCATGAGCTCCTTCAGGCTTGGACTCCCTCTTTCAGCTCAGAGCCCAACCCGAGGCGTGGAAAATGGAGAATCTGCTCAGTAATTGGCTGAAATGCCCTTGAAATGCGACATGAGTTTGAAACCGTTGGGGAGACACCGCCCATTTCCCCGGGAAGAAAACCAGTCTATGAAGTCAGATGAGAGGAGACAGGGAAGAGTCATCAAGGACGGTCGAAGAATACCTCCCATCGGCCTCCCCCCAGGGACACTGAGTCCAACTGCCCTTTAGCCTTTGTACGATGGAGTCGGAGCTAGCTGTTGGGCTCAGGCCAGGGATGTAGGCAGTTACCCGCACAGACCCACCAGACCAAGACCACCAACCTTTTTTCGCACAGCACAAGAAATGGTATCCATTGAAAGGCTAGATGGGTCCTGCCGATGCAGGCCTGGGCTGGCCCTGAACCAATGGCTGCAGGGAAAAGGTGAAAGTTTCCATGTCTCCTTTTCTGCTGTTATTCCCTCTTGCACATATGGGATTTATTCTCTACAGGTGTAAACGCTACACTGCAAATGAACTCCAATGACCAAGACGTTTCATTGAACAACCTATAGTAAAGATAAAAGCCACCTGCACTGGGGGGAGGCACGGACAGAAAACTCCAAATTGCTCTAGTGTCTGGAACTTCCTGAATGGAATTCTCAAGCGCTTTCTGGACAATTTAAGGAGCTCATCTGTCCGAGGTTGATTAGAACTGTCCACGACTGGGGTCACTGTACTTCAGTCAAACAAAAAAAATGGAGGAAAATAGGACTTCCTGGGAAGGCAGAAACAAAACGGAATCATAACTGCCCCCGGTGGATTCAAATAAGGTGGAATTTTTTTTTTTTTGACGTTTATTTATTTTTGAGACAGAGAGAGACAGAGCATGAACAGGGGAGGGGCAGAGAGACAGGGAGACACAGAATCCGAAACAGGCTCCAGGCTCCGAGCTGTCAGCACAGAGCCCGACGCGGGGCTCGAACTCACGGACCATGAGATCATGACCTGAGCCGAAGTCGGACGCTTAACCGACCGAGCCACCCAGGCGCCCCAAGGTGGAATTTTTTAATTCTTGTGCAGAATCCAGTATATATATACACATACATATGTATGTATAGATATGCATGCATATCTATACGTATTCATATATATCTATACATATTCATATATATGTATACACACATGCACATACACACAAACACATATAATTTCCCATTTAGTCCACTATGGAATCCCAGTCTAAGATCATGACCCTTCCAAAAACAAAAAAGAGCAATGTAACGGAGAGACTTTTATGGTCATCCATACTTTTATGGTCATCCTTATGGTTGACCTCATAAAATAATGTGAGTTATATACACGCATGTACACACAGGCCAGATTCTCAACTTACGTAATTCTATGGGAATTCACAGAGTTATATTGGTTGAGAATTTGGCTGCAGCTACCCCTATTATAGAAATTCCCATCAGCTAGAGCCTGAGATGAGGCTCCACACACGTTGCCACAGAGCTTCACAGGCTGAGAATCTGGCTGACAGAGCCCGGAATAATGTCCATCCAAACATCAACTTGGATTTTATCTGGCCTTGCTTTCCAGAGCGGCTTGCATGATGGAATGAGCAAATGCCTTTGGCCTCTGGAGCTGTATGAATTCGTGTGACCCCGTATGGGAAGCTCCGGGCTGTCCATCGTGGAGGGACACAGTCCCTTCCCGCCTCGGTCTCCCTGCCTGTGAATTGGGTGGGACTATTAGCTGCCTCTCTCCCTCCTTCTGAGCATTCTCTGCTGTTTATGAAAGTACGGTTTGCAAACTAGGACTCCCGGAAAACAGGCATTAAGAGAGCTCAGTCTGGCGTTGGTTGCCAGGGAAAATGCATTTATTTGCTAGGTTTAGCAAGTGCCAACACCACTAATTGAATTTGTGCCAAGACATGCATTTTTAAAAAATGTTGTTCTGTTCCACTCATTATTTATAGAACATCACCTAAGGGCAGTGCGTACTACAAGCCAAAAATCTCATCCTGTATTTTATCAGAAACCCATTGCGGGGAAGGGGAGAAGGGAGGGGGCGGGAAACAATAAAACGAGATTTCTGGAAAAAGCTAAAAAAACGTGTCTGATGTGTTTTGTCTGGACCAGCAATGCCCACAGGGCGGCTTGATAATAGGCTCCAAATGCAAGGGGACCGGAGACCAGCTGCCCCCTCTTGCCCCTCAAGACAGAAGAACGAACCTCCACGGCAGCATGTTAAGATGTAGGCTAGTTGGAAGGGAAGACTTTAATGGGGAATGTCACCAAGTACGAGGAAGAGCATGGGAAAACTTTGAGATGACAGAGGTGTGCCATGTGTCCCAGATAGTCTGAGGGTAAGAAGACAACTCAACGTATCTTCAGCCCTAAGACCACAGACATCCCTAGAAGTCACTGCCACCCCGGGGAACTGTCCTGGTCCAGGACAGTTTATCATGACACTAGGAACATGGGTTTGGCCTTGCTTTGAATGCCCCACTTGGGCAAATTACCTGACCTCTCTGTGCCTGTTTAAGCATTCATAAGATGGAGATAATCACTCGTTCAACATGACTACCCCACCAGGCACTGGGGGGGGGAGGGGGATATGGTGGTGAATGCAACAGACAAAAAAGTCATTCCGATTCTAATGGGGGAGGTGGATTTATTGTAATAATAAGGTGTAAAGAAGTAAATTATACGGCATGGCAGGTGGTGCTAGGTGCGGTGGAGAAAAATTAATCAGGGCAGGGGAAAGGGGTAGGGGAGCTTCCGGTTTAAGTAGGGGAGTGGGGAAAGGTCACATACTGAGATGGCATCTTCAGGGGAAAGTTCTGAAAGAAGTGAAGGACTGAGCTAAGGAGGTGGAGTGGGTTCAGGGACAGCCCCCCAAAGTTTTATATCTGTTTCCTAATCCCTGGAGCCCGTGAATGTGATTTTATGGGGGGGGGGGAGGGAAAGGTCTTTGCAGACGTGATTAAGTTAAAGATCTTGAGATGAGATCATCCTGGATTAGCCTAAATCCAATGGCCAGTGTCCTTATAACAGATAAGGAGGTCACAGACAGAGACACAAAGAAGGTGGCCACGGTAAGATGGAGACAGAGATCGCAGAGATGCAGCCATGAGCCAAGAAACACCTGGAGCCACCAGAATCTGGTAGAGGAAAGGAAGGGACCTCTCCTAGAGACTCTAGAGGGAGCATGGCCCTGTGAAAACTGGATTTCGGACAGAAGCTTCCAGAACAATGAGAGAATCGATTTCTCTTGTTCTAAGCCACCAAGCTTGTCGTGCTATCATGGCAGCCCTAGGAGACTAAGACAGAGGGTAGCAAAAAAAAAAAAAAAAAGAAAGAAAGAAAAAAGAATGGTTAAGCAGAGAGGACAGCAGGTGCAAAGGCTCTGAGGCAGGTCTTTTGCCTGTCTGCTTGGGAAAGAGCAAGGAGGCCCGTGTGTCTGGGGTAGAGGGAGTGACGGGGCTCTCTGCAGCTGAAGCAGACTTTGAAGGAGTTAACGGCTGAAGGAGCTGGTGGCAACTCCTTCCTGAAAGAGGCAGCTGGGTGGTGCACCAAGCAGCGGGTCTAGTGAGAATGTCATTGCAAAAACGATGATGGTTTGGACCAGGTTGGTAGGACTGGGAGGTAATGGGATTCTGAGTTCCTTCTCAATGTAAGATAAAGAGGGAGGATCAAGAATGCCCCTGAGCTCTCTGACCCTCCCCTGTTCATGCTCTCTCTCTGTCTCAAAAATAAATAAATGTTAAAAAAAAAATTAAAAAAAAAAAAAAAGAATGGCCCTGAGCATTTCGGTCTGAAAAACTAGAAGAATGAAGCCACCATAACTGACAGGTTAAGGCATTCTGGGGAAGAACGCTTGTGGGACAGGTTTTGGGGGAAAGCTGGGAGTTTGGTTTAGGACAGGCTGGGCTTAAGATACTTGTTTTTATTTTATTTCATGTTTATTTATTTTTATTTTTATTTTTTTTGAGAGGGAGAAAGCAAGCACAAGCCAGGGAGGAACAGAGAGGGAGACAGAGAGAATCCCAAGAAGGCTCCGTGCTGTCAGCACGGAGCCCAACGCGGGGCTCTAGCCCACAAACTGTGAAATCATGGTCTGAGCTGAAACCAAGAGTTGGGTGCTTAACCAACTAAGCCACCCAGGCACCCCTAATTTATTTATTTTTAACCATTCAAGTAGGTGTGTAAAAGTATCTCACTGTGGTTTTCATTTTCCTTTCACTAATGATTGATGATGAGTTTCTTTTCACGTACTTGTTTTCCATCCAAATATCTTCTTTGGTGAGATGGCCATTAAAATCTTTGCCTATTCTTAATTGGGCTATTTATTGAGCATGGAAAGTTCTTTATATAGTCTGCTTACCAGTCCTTCATCAGACATGTGATTTGTAAATCTATTTTCCAAGTCTGTAGTATCTTTTTATTCTCTTAAAAGTGTTTTTGGCAGAGGAAAAGTTTTAAATTTTGATGAAGCCCAGTTTATCATTTTTTTTCTTTAAAGATCATGATTTTGGTTTTGTGTCCAAGAAGCCTAATTCAAAGTCTCAATGATATTCTCTTTTATCTTCTTATAAAAGTCTTACGGATTTAGGGGCGCCTGGGTGGCGCAGTCGGTTAAGTGTCCGACTTCAGCCAGGTCACGATCTCGCGGTCCATGAGTTCGAGCCCCGCGTCGGGCTCTGGGCTGATGGCTCGGAGCCTGGAGCCTGTTTCCGATTCTGTGTCTCCCTCTCTCTCTGTCCCTCCCCCGTTCATGCTCTGTCTCTCTCTGTCCCAAAAATAAATAAAAAACGTTGAAAAAAAAATAAAAATAAAAAAAATAAAAGTCTTACGGATTTATGTTTTATATTAGGTCTATGAACCATTTTCAGTGAATTTTGGTATAAAGCTTGAGGTATAATCGAGGTACATTTTTATTTTTTTTGCATATTGGGTGTCCAAGTGGCCCAGCACCATTTGTTGAAGCGCTGCTCATGTTTTTAATCTTTACCTTCTTTTCGTTTTAACATTTGCCTCTGGTTCTTCAGAGTGGATACTTTATCTTCTTTCTCTTGTGTTTTTTTTTATGTTTATTTATTTATTTGGAGAAAGAGAGAGACAGCAAGCATGAGCAGGGGAGGGGCAGAGAGAGAGAGAAAGAGAGAGAGAGGGAGAGAGGGAATCCCAAGCAGGTTCCATGCTGCCATTGTAGAGCCCGACGCGGGGCTTGATTTCAGGAACCGTGAGAACGTGACCTGAGCTGAAACCAAGAGCTGGACGCTTCACCAACTGAGCCACCCAGGTGGATGCTGTTGAACTCATCCAGTGACATTTTGTTTTTTAATTTAAGATATCATATTTTATGTCCTAAAATTTCAGTTTGGTTCTTTTTTTTTATAGTTATTTTCCTCTCGAGCATTTCTGTCTTTCCATTCATTTCAAGAATGTTCACCTTTATGGAACACGGCTATGACAGCTGCCTCCATGTTTTGGCTAATTCCAACATCTGCATCATTGCGGTGTTGGCCTCTGTTTATTGTTCTCTCCCTTGAGAATTAGTCAGATTTTCCTCCTTCTTTGTATGTTGAAAATTTTTAGATTGCATCCTGGACGTACTGACTATTATGTTATGAGACTGGGTTCTGTTGAAATCCTCCTGAGAATGGAATGTCAATAGATTTTATTGTTGTTGTTGTTGTTGTTGTTTAAAGCAGGAAATCAACCCAGTTAAGAGCACAAGTTTTGTTCCACTTTCTGTGGAGCAAATATCATGTTTCAAATATCATTTCAGGATTCAATCCTATTGTCTTTATTCTCCCAGTATATGTGACCGTCAGGAGTGTGTTTGGGACTTGGAAGTGCTTAATATCACGGCTCAGTTATCAGAGATTTTCCTGTGCTTTTGGGTCTGTGCTGTTCATGCACAGCTTAGGGATGAACCCAGGATTTGTATCAGTTCATACACAGAATTAGAGGGATTCCCTTTTTCCACCTTTCTTCTCGTTAGGATTTTCTCCATGTTCTCTGTCTCCCACTTTCCCCTTTCCCCAATTCCTTTGACCAGAAAAATGGATTTTTCTCAGACTCTCGGCCCTCCGTCCCTCCAACACACTGTCAGACAATTCTGCATCACTGGAACCACCCTCGGGGTGAAGCAGCAAGAAAAAAAAACAATGGGAATTCCTCCTACATTCTTCACACGGGGAGGGGGGGGGTCCCTCTTCCTGGTTCCGCTAGTCATGGAGATAAGGTTCAGGTGCCTGAACCACCACCAACATAGTCACCACAGCAGAATTTTCCATTGTAATCAGTAGGAGAGATAGACTAAGTGAGCTTACTCCATCTTGGCTGGCCCTGGACGTTCTGGGAATTTTGTCCATGTGTGCATGCATGATATTTATTATATTTCACTCATTTAGATTACACAGTTATGATATTGAAACAATTATTATGGTTAAGTGAGGTCACCAAAGGAATGGGTTTAGATAGAAAAGAAGTCCAGGGGCACCTGGGTGGTTCAGTTGGTTGAGCATCCAACTTCCGCTCAGGTCATGATCTCACAGCTCGTGAGTTCAAGCCCCACGTCGGGCTCTGTGCCAACAGCTCAGAGCCTGGAACCTGCTTTGGATTCTGTGACTCTCTCTCTCTCTCTCTCTCTCTCTGCCCCTCCCCCACTCATGCTCTGTCTCTCTCTGTCTCAAAAATAAATAAACATTAAAAAATTTTTTTAATAAAAAAAAAAGAAAAAAAGTCCAAGAATTGAGGCCTGAAGCACTCCAATTCAAGGTCAGGTAAATGAGGAAGAATGAGAAGGAATAACCAGAAAGAGGATGAAACCTCAAAGAGCCAACTGTCCAAGAGTTTCAAGGAAGAGGGAGTGATCCACTGGGTCAAATGCTGCCAATAAGTAAAATCAAGGCTGAGAATTTGGTTTTGGATGATCCTGATGGTTGTGAGGGGAATTCACATCAGATGGTTCTCACGGACATGAGCCGCTGGGTAGAACAGCTCAGTGAGCGCCCAAGAAGAAAGTATCATGCAGTTCCTGAGTGTCCCTCACCCCTGCCTTTGCCATTTTGTTTCTTCACCTGGTATTCTCTCCTCTGCTTATCCATCATGGGAACCAACTTGGATCCCACCTGTTCTCTGAAAATGTTCCTGTACTCTAAACCTCAGAGAACTCCCTCCGTTCCGGAGTCCCCTGACTCATATGGCCTGTGCTGCAAAACTACGGAGGGCAACACGGCATGGTGAAGCTTGCCTAGATTCCAGAGTGAGACTGCCTGCCTTCCATTCCAGCTCTGCCATTTACCAGCTGGGTGAACTTAGGGAAGTGTTGGGGAGAAAAACCTTTCCTCCACCCTTCAAGGTTCTTTTGGCTGGTCTAAGAAATAAATTGACACGAGACGGGTTCACAGGAGAAAATAAAATTTAAATTACATAAAAATAACATTACCTTTGAGGGCCCCATAAGAATATGAGGCCCACAGGCAGTCAAGCAATTGAGGTTTACACGCCATCCAGAGCTGAGGAGAAGGGGGTAGGGGTCTAGGACAGGAAGGTAGGAAGGAAGGCAGTGAGGAAGAGAGGGAGAAGGAAGGAAGGAAGGAAGGAAGGAAGGAAGGAAGGAAGGAAGGAAGGGTAGAAGGGAGGGAGGGAGGAAGGGAGACATTGCACAGGAAAATGAAAAAGAGTAAATGTCTGGTAAACAAATGTTTGCTGGGCTATCCAGAAACATCAGAACGCAGAGAGGAATTTTAACAAATGGGCTTTGCTAGATTCCTCCCTGTCCACCACACCTAGTTTGTGTTATACTGTGGTTATCTATGGTGATGGCGCTCTCCTGGAGCCGGTCCTCGATCTAAATTCCTTTTGGCAGTTAGAGGAGAGGCAAAAAAAGAAAAACTTCTTGAGTCTTTTTGTTTCTTAAAAACAATCAGCCTGAGCAGAGGGGAGGTGGGTGGGGGGATGGGTGAAACGGGTGATGGGGATTAAAGAGTGCAGTTGTGACGAGCACCGGGTGACGTATGGAAGGGTTGAATCACTATACTACAGATGTGAAACGAATATAACACCGTATGCGAACTATACTAGAATTAAAATGAAAAAAAAAAAAAAAAAAGAATCATCCTGAAATAATTCACTCGCCAAAGTGACACATTTTGGACTGGCAAGTTTTGCTCCCCTACAGAAGCCACTTCGCCTCTCCAAGCTTCCGTGTCCTCATCTTTGAAATCAGGCTAAACACAACTGCCTCGTCTATGTTGTCGTGAGGAATAGCTAGGGGATATATATTGAACTTTTGGGTTCAGCAGACTGGGACCTTTTTCGTCCTCTTTCCTGCTGCACGACTTAGCATTGTTAGCACATGTGCCAGTCTCGTCTTCCTGATAACTTGACGTGCTTCCTGAGGGTAGGGGTTACGCCTCAGTGTGCCTGTCTAGTCCCTGAGGCCCCGAGTGGTGTCCTGGGCTCCACAGAAGTACCTTCCAACCCGGAGGGTGAATTATAACCTGTCATAAAGAAACAGTGAATTGGAAGGAACTAGATAAAACCGCACTCACTCCGTGTTAAATGACCCCCGAAAGACACCATCCCGTGTTTCTTGGGACCACAAATGTTGTTCTAACAAGGGAGCGATTCCTTCAGGGAGACGGTTGACCTTTTTTTACGGAAAGATTAACTGATAGTGAACCAACGGTACGCGGTGCTTCTGTCCTACATCAGCCGCACCTCAGGACTGGATCGAGTTTGGGTACGTTGGTGTTTACTGTGATTTATCAGGAGCCGATCTGGGGCGCCTGGGTGGCTCAGTCAGTTAAGCCTCCGACTTCGGCTCAGGTCATGATCTCGCGGTCCGTGAGTTCGAGCCCCGCGTCGGGCTCTGTGCTGACAGCTCAGAGCCTGGAGCCTGTTTCGGATTCTGCGTCTCCCTCTCTCTCTGACCTTCCCCCGTTCATGCTCTGTCTCTCTCTGTCTCAAAAATAAATAAACGTTAAAAAATAAATAAATAAATAAATAAATAAATAAATAAATAAATATCAGGAGCTGATCAGTTAGTCAGTTGTTCCCTTCCTGAAATAAAGTGGAAAAAAAAAAAATCAAGCTAACTTTCCATTCAATGGAAGGTATTCCAAATAGCAGTTCCCTTCGTGCTCGGAGACTCTGGGCATGATCATCCAGTATGATGTGGTTGCTCTCCAAGGGCACGTGTACCTCCAATCATTTAATGCTTCTGTTTGGCTGTGAGTGTGTGTGTGCGTGTGTGTGTGTGTGTGAGAGAGAGAGACAGAGAGACAGAGACAGACAGAGACAGAGAGACAGAGAGAAGGACAGCAGGTTGCCGCAATAAATCAAAATCCCTCATACCCAGAGGCGCATTCACTCTCCCACATTCCTTTATTGCAGGATTATTATTATTATTCACACAAAGAGACTCTAAGTTTGTTTTCCTGGGTCAGGAAAGGCAGGATTGGACATTTAAGTCCCCTGAACAAAAAAGGACGAAGAGTGAAGCCACATCGGGAAAGCAAGTGGGGGGCGGGGGATGGGGTCTCTGAAGTCAGCAGCTCACGCAGGTATGGCTCGCCCTAGAGATTGATTCCGTTCACAGGAAATAGCACACATCTCCAATCCTCAGACATACCACCTTGCCTTTCTGATTTCATCCGGCCGTTGTAAGCCTCAGACTTGGCCTTGGTTTTTCAGTTTCAAAGTGACTACGTTTCTAACCAGAGATCTCTAGGGGCGTAAGGGTTGCATTCTCATCTCCAGCCTCCCGCAGTGAGTTACGAAGCTCCTTCAAACCTCTCTCGGCAAACGTGCAGGATGGCATGGGGGATGGGGGAACTTCTGATACATACGTTTTTTTGTCTAATCCGCATTTTTCCTAAGGCTCCCTCGATGTTACTTTGTTGCACTGGGCATTAGGAAGATTCTGAGGCTTTCATGTATTTCTAAAAGGGGCACTTTTGGATAGGCCGATAATAGTTAACGAGCCTGCAAATACGTTAGTTTTTCTTCTCATTAGCCCTTAATCTCGGCTGCGAATTTAGACTTCCCAAGAGGGAAGAGCCAAGGGTCGGCCTGGGGCATTTGCTTGGGTTGGCTTAAGATGGGCCCATACAGCCCCTGGATACCTAGTCCTGAACCGTTCTGGGTAGAGTAACATGGGAATGTGCTTATAGAGAAAAGCAATCTAAAAAAAAAAAAAGTGACTGGGTTTATTTATTAGAAATTAATATGCCTCTGTGGGGACTAGTTTTGTGACAAGTTGTATCATTTGTAGGACTGGCTGGGGGTCCGTACACCACAGCTGTTCATTTTCTCAGGTGCTGAGTATTCCCCACGAGACAGTCTTCATCCACCGTTAACCTCATCCCTGATGGCCTATATTAATTTATAACTGTGGGGAATTGCAAAAATGCACTACGTTTCACAGAAGCAAGGCATGCTCTTGCAACCCTTTTAAAGTCATAATAAATTAAGCTGCGAAGAATGCCCATATTTATCTTGCATCATTTTTCTTATGCTACCTTAATTAAGATATGTCTTTGGGGGATTAACTTCTGTTAGGAGAAAGCAGAATTTTAAAAAATAGCTTTGTTTCACTTCAGTGAATAAAGAGTAGGTGCTGTGGGTTGACCAGATGGTAGGGGGAGATGGGGGGCTCGGGCCTGGGAGTCTCGTTCCAGTTCTAGCAAATACTACCCAGGTGACTTGGGTGTTATTTTCCCCCTCTGGGCCTCATGTCTGGCAAAAGAAGTTGGACCAGCCTGTCTCTGGGTCCCTTCCCCGGTTCTTTGACACCCCCCCCCCCCCCCCGCGGGTTGATAACCAAGCAATCAAGCCAATCGCTGCCATATTTGTTCACGTCCATCTTATGATGGATGACTTTTATAGTCACCAAAATAGTTAAAACCTATGTTCGTTTTTAACGACTGAACTGAGTAGGCCACTCAGCGTCCAGATCGATTATTCCACAGCTGGTTGTTATGACAGCCAGAAACATTGCCGCAAAAACCAAGGAGTCCATGGAGAGAAATGGACACAACCAGAGGCCCCTCTGTTATGGGAGCTTTAAAGGGGCCAAGCTGGCCCTATTCCTCTTTCTATCTGATACACGGTTTTGTGCTTACTCATTTCATAACAGCTTTATGTTTAATCTACAAAGCAACCCCCGCGAACTCGCAAAGTCCCTTGGTGTAGCCAACCATAGCTTGTTCTTCAAGCTAATTATTTCTCTCTGTTTATGAAAAATATCTACACGCCTCGTAAATTCTGGTCCATGTACATCTTTATCTTCATTAATTTTATGCAACGTAGCTCGAGCAATCATTCAATCTCTCTGGCTAAGAAGGGCTTCCCAATCACAAAAGATTTCCCCTCTTCAGTTCCTCTTGCAAAGACATACTCCCCCCCCCCCCACCAAATCAAAGATAAATAACACCGCAATCATTTCATCCCAGCTCTTCTTCAACAGGCCACACTCCACCAGGCAGGACGCTAGCCAGTCAGAAATATTTCCTCACCACATTGGTTCTGTTTGATTGGTCATGGGTTTATGCAGTTCCTGGCACAGGGAGGGCCTTTTCCTCCTCTGCCAGGTTTCTTTCAGACTTGCTACAGCCTAATTTCAACTCTGGCTTGGGAGCCAACCCACAAAACTACCTTTCCAATTGCCCCTTTTGGCCCAGAGAATGTCATCCAGTTTCCAGTGAAGGCCTCAGTCAAAGGCCTTGTTGTTCTGGGAGCTGGTACCCCGGTGGGATGGGCCATTGCCAACCACGTCTCCCTCACCCACCCTAGCCCTGGGGACTGTTGGGGGACTTTGAGTTCCCACAGGCCCATAAGCAGGCGCTGAGAGTCTGGGATGCCATTGGACAAGGTTACAGGGCATAATTATGGGGTTCTGAAACTCATGACTTATAAAGACCCTGGTCAAGCTAACACTGAAAATAAAAAAAGAAAAGGTTTTCAAGCAACAGCAAATAATAATAATATGGATTAGGTCTCAAACTAACACAAACTAATTTCAGATTTCAGGCCACTTAGCAGGAGACCTCCTATCCATCTTCCCAGACTCTGTCCCTCCCCCTCATCCATACACAATGTTCCCTTTCTCAGGAAGTAATTTCTGTTAAAAAGCTTTTATTGCCCAGTTTATGGGGATTTCATTCTCAGATTTACAATACTTCTCAGGCTCCACACACATAAGCCATGGGATCTTGATTTCTGAAGGGGGAGTAGCTGTCGCTGTCTCCTGAAGAAGACATCAGATTTGGCCAATGCCCCAATTACTCCGGGGGAAGACTTTGTCTCTGGAACTGCAAAAGGGGTAATGCTCAAGATGCCACGTGGTCAGCGGTGGCTGAACCCCGTATGAACCAAGTCACCTGACCCTGCCCCTCTCCATCCCTGCCCCTCCCGTCGCCACTCCCACTTGCTAGATAATGGGATGGGAGACATCAGGCCAAAATATTTATTAAGCACACTGCATGCAGAACACAGGGCCAAGGCAAAAAGAGTGAGGAGAAGGGTATCAAAACTCACAGCTCGGGCCTTTATAGTTTCTCACCAGATGCTCACCGTAGCCCGATAACTGGTCTCCATGCTAACAACTTCCACTCCACTCTGTAATCCAGTGGTTCTCAAACATTAAGGGGCATCAAGTTCACCTGGAGGGCTTACAAAAACACTGGCTTCTGGGACCCGACCCCAGATTGCCTGATACAGCAGGTCCGGGTGCAGGCAAGGATTTGCATTGGTAAAAAGCTGCCAGACCATTATTAAAAAGTTGCCAGATGATTCTTGCGTTTGTGGTCTAGGGACCATGCATGATTTGAGGACCACTGCTCTGAGCCACTCTTCTGTTTCCAGAATGATCCTTTAGCATTGGGGTCTGATCAGACACTCAGCACCCGGTCACCATGGAATAAAGTCTCACCCCAACATGACATTTAGGGCCTCCACCATGTGGCCCCAGTGGGTGTGTATAGCTAAAACCTCACACATCCCCTGTTCTAGCTCTTAGACTGGGTTCCCTCAGAAGCAAACCCTGAGACGAGGATAAGAAAAGAAACCAATACAGGCTGAGTTGATGAGGAATTTACTACTATGGGCAACTGGGGCTCAGTCTCCCTGGGAGCCTCTGGAGGACAGCCTAGGGCACACCTCAGAGTTACTTTGCCCGAAGGGTGAGGGGCCTGGGGTATTATCCCCTAATTTCTGTTGGTCGCTGGCTGAGGGCTACTTCTAGACCCATTAACTGCCCATCACTTCCGGCTTGCCCCAGAAGCCAAAGAAAGCCCTCAGGCAGAGGTGCTTGAAGTAGGAAGCCATCAGGTCTGAGCACAAGGGAGCGGTGAGTGGCGAGGGCTCCTTGACGGGGCACCACCAGCTTCTGTTCCAGAAACACAACCCATCTTCTTAAAGCCCAGCTCTTCCCCACATCTCTTCCGCATGGAAGGGCCCAAGCTTGCTTTCCCGTCTGGCTCTCTGGGAGACAGATGTGTCAAAGAATCGATCAGGTGATTCTTTGGGGCTTGGGTGGGCAGCACCCTTGCTTGGGTGACCCTCGCTTGGGTCGACACACAGAAGTCTGTGTGACCAGATGAAGTTAAGGAGCCTGGGGGGCAGGTAGTGAGTAAAAACAGGAGCACCGAGAGGGCCATGGGTTCAATCTTTTGAAGTCACCCTTTGTGGCCAATTTTGAGTCCTTTCACCATTTTTAGGCCAGTGGTGGCCACCTGCCCTGCGGGGATCACGAAATACAATAGAACGGAAGAGAAAATAGTAGAATTAGATCATTCTATTGCCCAAACGAGAAGTCTTTTTCCTATGGAATATGTGTGACACATTGTGCAAATTTAGGGAGTATGACGTGTCACTTTGATTCACTTACATACTGTCATATGATGGCCATTGTATTGATATTTATCACGTTATACAATTAGAGTACAACATTGTTGCCTATATTCATCTGTGGCTTATTTACTACTCATTGTAAGTTTGTACCCTTAAACAGCATCAATTTTATCCCCTCCCCCCGACTCCCATCCCCTGGTAACCACCATTTCATTATTTTTTATGAGTTTGACATTTTGGGATTCCATATATGAGATCATGCAATACTTGCCTTTGTCTGACTCATCTCACTTAGCGTAACACGCTCAAGGTCCATCCGTGTTGTCGCTAATGGAAAGATATCCTCCTTTCTCAAGATATCCTCCTTTCTCGTGGCTGAATAATATTCCATTGCCAAACAGGTGGTCTGAAAGGGTGTAGGCTGGAGGGAAGGACCCGTACATCACTCGTGAGTGTGGTCACTGAGGCCACCTGGCACTTTGGTGAAGATTCCCCTCCTTCTCAGTCTTTGCCTCAGGCGTTGAGCCCTTGATTTTCAGACAGACTTCTTTTTCTACTACTGGGGTCCTGAGAATACAGATTGATGCATAGCTTAAAGTGACTCAGAGTCGGGGGCGCCTGGGTGGCTCAGCCGGGAAAGCATCTGATTCTTGATTTTGGCTCAGGTCATGGTCTCACGGTTGTAAGATCAAGCCCTGTGTTGGGCTCTGTGCTGACAGCCTGGAACCTTCTTGGGATTCTCTCTCTGCCTCTGTCTCTGCCCCTTCCCCACTCACTCACACTTGCACGCACACACCAGTGCACAAGCTCTCTCACGTTCTCTCTCTTTCTCAAAATAAGTAAATAAAGTTAAATCACATTGATGTACCTGGGTACAGGCAAGAAAGAATAATAAACAACAAAACATTCCCATTTGATGTTATATAGTAACTTCATATTCACTATATTAAAAAAATAAATGGTCAAAAAAATAAAATAAAAAAAAATAAATGGTCTTCTCTTAAAAAAAAAAAAGTTTTTTCCTAAGGGCATCTTCTGACCGCAACAGTCTATGTTCACAAAATGTGAGTGAGGGGCAGGTTCATATCCTCATTTGTTTTTTATCCCCTTATCCTTTTTCATCACGGTTGAAGTGATATATGCATGAACTTTGCAAGGCATAAGAAAATATCATTTACTTGGCGTGATTTGGGGGGAGAAAAACTGAAATATATGAAACGTCACTCAACCGCATTATTTAGAAAGAAAAAAAATCAGAGACACTAATTGCCCATGATGGCTATTTATACAATGCACCACTAGAGTGAAGGGATACTGGCCGCTCTTGAAATAGGCATTTAAATTTGATCCAGAAGGCAACCAGGGGAGCCAGGAAAGACACATAATCTGCGAGGTGACATGTTTTCTCTGCCGAAAGTTCAGCTATTGAGCTAGAAACCTCAAGTGGGCAAACTTTGTCCGCTTTCCTATGTCATTCTCTTGCTTGATTTCCTTCCCTCAGATGCCCACTGTCCAGAAGATGACCCCTAAGGGTCTCCAAATCCACTGGGCAATGACGCCTATGACAGAAACGCACCTCTCTTTCCTCCACATCAACCAAAACATACTTGTTCTACGTCTTAGTCTTCAGAAGTCAGCTCTGTGATTAATTAGCTACCATCTACAATCTAATAAACAAATTCCCAGAAAGGTCATGGACTAATGGTGGTACAAGGAGAACCCATCAATTTCCGTCCATCTGGGTATCACATCAGAACGTCCCATTTTTCTTAATGGATCCTGTTAGTGTGGACCCTAAAATTGAAGTCAATAAATGCACCAAAATAAACACAGTTTTAAGGACTCTTAGTGTTTTAAGGACTTTTATCAGTTCCCAAACAAGTTGTGATGGGGATGAATAGGTTTAGTTGCCAAATCATTTTGTTCATGATGTTGAAATTAGAGGATCCCTTTTTCTAAAGGAGAAAGGTCTACATTCACAGTCTTCCAAATATACAGGACTGCTCGAAATTCTCAAAAATAAAAAAATCTAGGGGCACCTGGGTGGCTCAGTCAGTTAAGCGTCCGACTCTTGGTTTTGGCTCAGGTCATGATCTCATGGCTCGTGGGTTCGAGCCCCGCCTCGGGCTCCGTGCTGGCAGCACGAAGCCTGATTGGGATTCTCTCTCTCCCTCTCTCTCTCTCTGCCACTTCCCACGTGTGTTCTCATTCTCTAAATAAATAAATAAACTTTAAAAATAAAATAAGATGAAAAATTTAAAAAAATCTAAAGGAGTCACCGTGGAATTTTAAGTTTCTAAAATAAATTAAAAATAGATTTTGATCTTTACCTGATGGGACGTCAGTTCTAATTTCTACTTTTCATGCCGTTCCTTTAGGGAGTATCCCTGAAATGGCACGGGGCTCTCGAAGCCGTAAGAAATCTCTGTTTTGACCCACTGCCCAGGCAATATTAATTGTCATCAGAGTAAAACACACGGACCGGTTTGCGCCCACCCGAATCGGGTTATGTTAGGGTCCTCCGAAAACATAAAAAGCCTATGCCCACCCCTACGTGACCCTCACACCAAGAACACCGTTCCTTCACCGCCAAGGAAGATGCCGTGGCCAACTTCGTAACGTAGGATTACTTTGGGGAAGGGAATGGAAGCCAAGTTCAACAAGCAGTACCTGCAACGTACCAAGGGGCTTTCCTAGACCTTTATCTCTCACTTGTTGCAAACACTTGCACAGTGGGTATTAGAATTCCCCACGTCTCAAAAAGCCACCTCGAAATGAAAAAATTACTTGCCATCTAAATTAACGAGTGACTGTACCAAAATTGGCTCCCGGACCCGGGCTATTTCCTCTAAATTAGTGGTTTCCCAGCACCACCTGAGACCTAGTTAGAAATGCACCTTGTGGGGAACCTTGCTCCAGATCTCTGGGATGAAAGACCCAGTTTCAGAAGCTCAGCCATTTGTGTCTTTTTTTTTTTTTTTAAGTTTATTCATTTATTTTGGGAGAGAAAGAGCAGGGGAGGGGCAGAGAGGGGAGGGGAGAGAGAATCCCAAGCAGGCTCCACGCTGTCCGTGCAGAGCCTGACACAGGGCTGGGACCCACAAACTGTGAGATCATGACCTGAGCCAAAATCAAGAGGCAGGCGCTTAACTGAGCCACCCAGGCGCCCCTAACTTCATTCTTTTTAACACTGCTGTCAACGTTCTGAATATAGGTAAGACATATATCCTGAAGAAAATATGAAATTATAAAAGTGCAAAGGAAAAGTGAGAATCAATGAGTTCTTGATATAAAATTTTGAACTCTGATTTTTTTTTCCCCTTTAGTATTTATATCTTAAGTAACTTCCTCAGATAGTTAAAAAAAAAAAAATGCTTCATAACGTTTCTTAATAGCTGCATCAGGGGCACCTGGGTGGCTCAGTCAGTAAAGCGTCTGACTCTTGCTCTCAGTTCAGGTCATGATCTCAGGGTTCGTGAGATCGAGCCCCAAGGCGGGCTCTGCACTGACAGCCTGCTCTGATACTCTGTCTCTCTCTCTCTCTCTGCCCCTCCCCTGCTCGAACTCTCTCTCTTTCTCTCTCTCAAAGATAAATAAACATTAAAAAGTTTTTCTAAACAATAGCTACAGCATATTGTTTCCTTGTATGTACTGAAAAGGATTGAATCAACCCCTCATTGTGGGTCATTGCTGCTAGTCCCATATCTTCCCTATTTTACATAGTGTTACAAAGATTTACTTAGTGAATAAAACTTGGTCTGTACCTCTGATTCTTTTCTAAAAATGCCTTACTAGAGTATGGATACATTAAGGCTCTAAATGGATATTCCCCTATTGCTTTTCAGAAAAATTGTACCATCAGAAATGAGGGACAGCACAGATTCTTTGTTCTCCTCAGCAACAGGGCAATTATCACTTTTTACAATTTATGACATTGATTTCATTAGAAATAGAGCCTTCTTGACAGTGTTTTAGTTCTATTTGATTACATTTAAGGTTAACTACACTTTTTGATTTGTCAACAATTTTTATTTCTCTGTTTTAGGACGGAGCTCTTCACTTGTTTTCCATTAGTTCTGGAACATTCCTTATCATATTGAGGATCAATCTGATAAGCTATTATTTGTTGATCTGTTTAAAACATTTCCTGTCTAATTTTATGTTTGTGATGTTCCAATGTTTTAATTTCATTATCAAATCTATTAATCTTTTCCTGTTGCTTTCAATTTTCCCTACATTTGGAAAGTTCTCCATTCAGAGTATACCTAGTCAGTAAGTGTTCAATTTTTATGGTTTGGATTTTGACAGTGAACTTGAATCCACTTACAATTAATGTTCAGGTGGACTATTCAGGTTTCTTTTCTGAGGGGTTGTTTTTCATTTTTTTTTTAATTTTGTTTTTAATGTTTATTTATTTTTGAGAGAGAGACAGACAGAATGCAAGCAGGGGAGGGGCAGAGAGAGAGGGAGACACAGAATCCGAAGCGGGCTCCAGGCTCTGAGCTGTCAGCCCAGAGCCCGACGCGGGGCTCGAACTCATGAACCGTAAGATCATGACCTGAGCCAAAGTCAGATGCTTGATCGACTGAGCCACCCAGGAGCCCCCGAGGGGCTGTTTTTCTATTCAATGTATCGAATACAGTGGAATGTTATTCAGCCTGTCACACGCTACAACATGGATGAACCTTGAGGATATTATGTTAATATGTTACCTGAGGAATCTAAAGTAGTCAAACTCATTGAAACAGAAAGTACAATGTAGGTACCAGGGGCTGAGAGGAGAAGGAAATTGGGGAATGTTGCTCCATAGATGGAGCTTCAATTTTGCAAGATGAGAAAGTTCTAGAGACCCGTTCGACAACAATATGCATATAGTCAACACTATTGCACTGAACAGTTAAAAATGACTAAGATGGTAAATTTTTATGTTCCGCATTTTTTACCACAATTCAAACAAACAAGCAAATAAAAGCAAAGAACGCCATGATCCTTCCACGATGGAAAAAAAATAAAACAAGACCAAGTTTATTAGGAAATTATTTTCAGCAAAAAGTAATTGTGGCACTCTGCCTCATCAAAGTTCAACAGATGGGAAATATGTTTCCACTTGTCAATGTTTTTTATAAAGACTTTTTAGAGGCACCTGGGTGGCTCAGTCGGTTAAGCGTCCGACTTCGGCTCAGGTCATGATCTCACGGTCCGTGAGTTCGAGCTCCGCGTCGGGCTCTGTGCTGACAGCTCAGAGCCCGGAGCCTGCTTCGGAGTCTGTGTCTCCCTCTCTCTGACCCTCCCCCGTTCATGCTCTGTCTCTCTCTGTCTCAAAAATAAATAAACGTTAAAAAAAAAACTATAAAGACTTTTAAAATGCAATTATTATTCTGTAAGTAACACCTTTATTTAAATGTCCAGAGGAAGAAACCAAAATTCAAAAGATTTTGCTGAATTCCAGAATCATCTATATAAATTAGTCACCAAATAATGTTTCGTACAAGAATTTCAGAACAAATTGTCTTTTCGAAAACAACATAAAAGAATTACCTTATCCTATCTACCTCTCATTCCTGTTAAATATTTTATGATCTTTTTTCATATATTACCCTAAATAATATCAAATAATAATAGTGACACTGATCACCCTTCTTCGTTTAGGATTTAACATGAATACCCTTCATTTTTCACTGTTAAGAAAGATGTTAGCTACAAATTTGAAATGGACCTTTCTATCTTGCTAAGAAAGCATTCATATACATTGCTAACTTTTGAAATACTTTCATAAAAAATGAGTGGAGTTTGCCTAGTGTATTGATAGCATTTAATGTGCAGATCACATGCCTAATACTGAAGAGTGAATTGTGTC
Source organism: Neofelis nebulosa (assembly GCF_028018385.1). Classification (NCBI taxonomy): domain Eukaryota; kingdom Metazoa; phylum Chordata; class Mammalia; order Carnivora; family Felidae; genus Neofelis; species Neofelis nebulosa. The sequence goes on from NC_080800.1 coordinate 39,112,614, forward strand.
AAGGGGTGCCTGGATGGCTCAGTCAGTTAAGCATTCGACTTCAGCTCAGGTCATGATCTCATGCTCCATGGGTTCAAGCCCCGCACTGGGCTCTGTGCTGACAGGCCCGAGCCTTGAGCCTGCTTCGGATTCTGTGTGTGTGTTTCTCTCTCTCTGCCCCTCCCCTGCTGCTCACACCCTGTCTTTCTCCTCTCAAAAATAAACAAACATTACACAAATTTTTAAATTAAAAAAAAAAGGGAATTGCGTCAAAACTCCCCATTGATGAAGTGACTGTATTTGGAGATTGGGCCTTTAGGAGAAAAGTAAGGTTAAGTGAGGTCATGAGGGTGGGGCCTAATTTGACGGGATTAGTGTCCTTGTAAGAAGAGACACCAGAGAACTCTCTCTCTGTATCTCTCTCCTCACCCTGTGTGGACACGGTGAGAATACGGCCTTCTGAAAGCCTTAAAGACAGCCCTCACCAGAAACTGGCCCTGCCGGACCTCGATCTGGGACTTGCAGCCTCCAGAACTGTGAGAAAACATATTTCTGTTGTGGTATTTTGTTACGGCAGCCCAAGCCGACTAAGCCATCTAAAGGTACAGTATGTTAACTGACTTCTAAAAATTTGCTGCTTTTCATAGCTATGATGTAGCCTACTTGATTAGAACAAGTTATTCTTTTAATATACTGTTGGGTCTGAGTTCATGATTATTTAAGACACTTGCGCGTATCTTTCTGTGTGATGTTGAGTATCATTTTCCTTTTTGCACAATTTTATTTTACCAATGATGGAATGAATGTCATGCAAATTTGGCAAGCAGAATGAGAGCCGGGTCCCATCTGTAGTGTGGTGCTTAAAGGGCCACACATTCGAGAAAGGGATTGCCTACGTCGGAATCCAGTTAACTACTCTGTACCTTATTTTTCTCAATTGCATAATATGATAAAAATAGTAACTACCTAAAAAGTGTTCTAGAGGATTAAATGAGCTAATATATGTCAGAGGCTTAGAACAATGCCTGTCTGGGACAGAGTACTTAGGGAACTAAGTTTTGCTTAGGCTTTTTTTTTTTTTTTTAAGTTTATTTATTTTGAGAGAGAGACAGCAGCAGTGGGGGAGGGGCAAAGAGAGGGAGAGAGAGAGAATCCCAAGCAGGCTCCACTTTGTCAGGGTGGAACCTGCTGCCGGGCTTGAACCCACGACCCTGGGGTCATGGCCTCAGCTGAAATTAAGAGTTGGATGCTCAACCGACGGAACCACCCAGGCACCCCTCTCCTATAATTTTATAAAGCTCCTGCTTATATCCTTTCTTGCAAATATGACTCTCCATTTCATTACACATTATTTTAATACTATAATTATAATATATGTAATTTGTACATATTGTAAGATTTGTTTAGGACTTATGGATTTTATTGCAAAATTTTATTGACTGCTGTCTGATTTCTGATTTTAAACTCGGTTTTCTTCCTCTAGGCTTTGGGGGATTTGGGTCTTTATCTACTTTGTTCATACAAATACTTATTTTATTAATGTATACACACTTCTTTTTATACCACAAGAGGTAAATTCATAGCTTCAGGAAGGGGGCTGGTCACCAGAAAGATTAAGCCTCGATGAGAAACCTAGAACTTTTGGGGCACTGGGTGGCTCACTCAGTTAAGCGTCTGACTTCGGCTCAGGTCATGATCTCACGGTTCGTGGGTTTGAGCCCCGCATCGGGTCCTCTGCTGTCAGCGCAGAGCCCTCTTCGGATCCTCTGTCCCCCTCTCTGTCGGTCCCACTCTTGCTCGCTCTCTTTCAAAAATAAATAAACATTTAAAAAAAAAAAAAAGAAACCTAGAACTTTCAGTTGCAGCCCCAAACTCCCCAAGGTAGGGTGGGTGGCCAGAGATTGAGTTAACAATTGATGATGCCTATGTGATGAAACCTTCATAAAACCCCCTAAAAGACAGGGTTCAGAGAGCTTCCAAAGTGGCCAACACATCCATTTGTCAAAAGTATCACGGCTCCCAACTCTATGGAAACAGAAACTGATGGGGCGCCTGGGTGGCTCAGTTGGTTAAGTGTCTGACTTTAGCTCAGGTCATGATCTCATGGTTTATGGGTTCAAGCCCCACGCCAGGCTCTGTGCTGACACCTCGGAGCCTGGAGCCTGCTTCAGATTCTGTGTCTCCCCTCTCTCTGCCCCTCCCTAGCTCATGCTCTGTCTCTTTCTCTCTCTTTCTCTCTGTCACAAAAATAAACACAAGCAGGTGAGGGGCAGAGAGAGAGAGAGAGAGAGGGAGACACAGAATCCAAAGCAGGTTCCAGGCTCCAAGCTCTCAGCACAGAGCCCGACGCCGGGCTTGAACTCACAAACGTGAGACTGTGACCTGAACCGAAGTCGGACGCTCAACCGACTGAACCACCCAGGTGCCCTCCCTGCAAAAAAATTTTTTAATAAGAAAAAGGAAAAAAAAGAAACTACTGTGCATGGGACCCTTCTGGACCTCACCCTTTGTGCCTCTTTATTGGGCTGTTCGTTTGTGTACTTCATAACATCCTTTACAATAAACTGAAAAAGGTGAGTCAAGTGTATTCCTGCGTTCAGTGAGCCCTTCTAAAAAATTCTTAAACTTGAAGAGGGGATCACGGGACGTGCGGATGCTTAGCTGGTTGGTCTGAAAAGTATAGGAGGCACAGGACCTGTGATTGGTGTCTGAAGTGAGGCCAGTCTTATGGGACTGAGCCCTTACCGTGGTGGGGTCGGTGCTAACTCTGGGCCATTGTTGAGCACACAGTTTGTGTCCAGAGATCCAGGGAATTGGTTTTGTTCATATTCTATATGTTCTGTAGGTTGCTGTCGTTGTTTGTTTTGTTTTTTTTTTTACAGCTTTATCAAGTGTAATTGATATAGAATAAACAGCATTAATTTACTTTCTTTCGCTGTAGATAAATTTGTGTTCCTTAGAATTTTGTGGAAATGGGATCCTGTAATAGAGATGCTTTTATATGTGGCTTTTTTCGCTCTGCATATTTAGTTTGAGATTCATCCATGTTGATATATGTATCAATAGCTCATTCTTTAAAAAAAGATAACTTTATATTTGAGAGAGAGAGAGAGAGAGAGAGAGCGAGCAGGGGAGGGGCAGAGAGAGAAGGAGACACAGAATCGGAAGCAGGCTCCAGGCTCTGAGCCGTCAGCACAGAGCCCGACGCCGGGTTTGAACCCACGAACCGTGAGGTCATGACCTGAGCCCAAGTCGGATGCTTAACCGACTAAGCCACCAGGCACCCATCATGAGGGATATTGATATGTAGTTTCTTTTCCTTTAAGTATCTTTTTCTGGTTTGGGGGTATTGGGTTCTGCGCTGACAGTGTGGAGCCGGCTCAGGAACATCTCTCTCCCTCTGTTGCTCCCCTGCTTGTGCTCTCTTTCTCAAAAATAAATGAACATTAAAAAAGTTAAAGGGGCACCTGGGTAACTCAGTCAATTAAGTGTCTGACTTCGGCTCAGGTCATGATCTCATGGGTCATGGGTTCGAGCCCCACATGGGGCTCTATGCTGAGAGCTTGGGGCTTGGAGCCTGCTTCAGATACTGTGTCTCCCTCTCTCTCTCTGTCCCGCCCCCTCTTGTGCTCTGTCTCTGTCTCTCCCTCTCCTCTATTTCTCTCTCTCTCTCTCTCTCAAAAATAAACATTAAAAAAAAATTTAAGTATCTTTTTCTGGTTTTTATATCAGAGTAATGCTCAACTCTTCGAACCAGTTGTGAAGTATTTCCTTCTCCTCAGTTTTCTGGAAGAGTCTATGTAGAACCCAGTATTATTTCTTTATTAAGTGTTTTGTACAATTCCCCAGTGAAACCATTTTCTTTTCGCCTAAAGAACTACATTAGCATTTCATAGGAATCTTAGAATCAGTTTGCCGATTTCTACAAAAACGTCGGCTCATGGCTTCTCAGCCTTTTGGCTAAGATCAAGTGTAAAACGTCTGCTCACGTTGTCATTGGAATGGCACCGAATCCAGAAACTGCTCACGGTGGACGTTTTCATCTTTTCTATATCTGAAAAAGTCTTTATTTTGCCTTTCCTTTAAAAAGTTTTCAAATTGAGGGGAGCCTGGGTGGCTCAGTTGGTTAAGCGTCTGGCTTCGGCTCAGGTCTTGATCTCGCGGTTCATCGGTTCGAGCCCCACATTGGGCTCTGTTGTCAGCCTGAAGCCCGCTTCGGATCCTCTGTCCCCCCCCTCTCTCTCTGCCCCTCCCCGGCTGATTCTCTCTCTCAAAAATAAACATTTAAAGTAAATAAAATAAAAATAGTTCATTGATTTTTATTGCTGGTTTGTGTAACCATTAGCTCATTGAAGGACAGTACGTTGTTTCCAGTTTGGGGCTATTATGAAGAAAGCTGCTATAAATATCTGTATATAGGTTTTATGTGTGAACATATGTTTTCATTTCTCTGGAATAAATGCTCAGGAGTGAAATTTCTGGGTCATATGGTAGTTACACGTTTTTAAGAAACTGACAAGCTGTTTTACAGAGTGGCTGTACCATTTTATATTCCTCCAGCAATGTATGAGCGATCCGGCTTCTCCAATCCAGCCAGTTATTTGTTGTTGTTGCTATTTCTTTTTTTTTTTTTTTAATGTTTACTTTATTTTTTCAGGGGAGAGACAGAGTGTGAGTGGGGGAGGGGCAGAGAGAGCCGGAGACCCAGAATCCGAAGCAGGCTCCAGGCTCCCAGCTGTCAGCACAGAGCCCGACGCGGGCTCGAACTCACAGACGGTGAGATCATGACCTGAGCCGAAGTCGGACGCTTAACCGACTGAGCCCCCCAGGCGCCCCATCACTCTTTCTTTTTAGACACTCTGACAGTATAGTGCATTGTGACTTTGCTTGAGTTTCCCCAATGGCTAAATGATGTTAAATGTCTATTCTTGTGCTTATTTTTCATCTTTATAATCTCATTGGTAAAATCTCTTCCTGTCTCTTGTCCATTTTGTTGTGGATTGTTTGGTTGTTTACTGATGTGATTTATTTATATATTCTAGGTGCTAGTACTTCGTTGGCTATATGGTTTGCAAAGATATTCTCTTGGTCTGTAGTGTGTCTTCCCCTCCTCTTAACAGACTTCTTTGCAGAGCAAATGTTTAAATTTGATGATGTCCAATTTATCTTTGTTTTTTTAATGGATCACATTTTTGGTGTCAGGTTGAAAACTCTTCACTCATCCCTTATCCCTTTATCCTGAATATTTTCTCCTATTTTTTTTTTTTCTAAAAGTTTTAAGGCCTCATATTTTACATTTAAGTCCATGGTCCATTTCGAGGTGATATTTGTCTAAAGTGTGAGGTTGAAGTCAAAGCTTTTTTTGAATTGTGTGTGTGTGTGTGTGTGTGTGTGTGTGTTTCTGCCTATGGATGTTCAATTACTTGAGCACCATTTGTTGAAAGGCTATCCTTCCTCCATTGAATTGCGTGAGCACCTTTGTCGAAGATCTGTTGGTTACAATTAAATGGGTCTATTTTGGGATTCTCTATTCTCTTCCATTGACCTGTGTCTATCATTCCACCAATGCCAAACACTCTTGATAACTTTAGCTATATATTGAATATTTAAATCAGCTAGATTGATTCTTCCCACTTCGTTCTTTTTCAAAACTGTTAACAGCTACCCTAGTTCCTTTCCAATTCCATACAAACTTTAGAATAATCTTGCCTATCGCTACAAAAAGTCTTGTGGAAATGTTGATAGGAATTGCATTAAATGCGTGTATCAACTGGGGAGAGTTCACACCTTCATGATACTGAGTTTTCTAGTCCATGGTCAGCTGATATATCTTTATTGAGGTGAAATTCACCTAACATACTATTAATCATTTCAAAGTGCAAAAGTCTGTGGCATTTAGCACATTCGTACTGTTGTACAACTACCACCACTACCTTGTTCCAGAACAGTTTTGTCACCCCAAAAGAAAACCGTGTATCCAACGAGCAACGACTTCCCATTCCTCCCTCCCTCCAGTCTACTCTGCTTTCTGCCTCTATAGATTTATCTATTCTAGATATTTCACATGAATGACATCACACAACATTTGACCTTTTCCACTGGCCTTCTTTCACTTAGCATAATGTTTTTGAGGTTCATTCGCATTGGACCATGTGTCGGTACCTCATCCTATGACTGGATACTATTCCACTCTATGTTTACACTACAATTTGTTTATCCATTCATCTGTTAATGGATAGTTGGGTTGTGTTCATTTCTTGGCTATTGTGAATAATGCTGCTATAAACATTCGTGTAAGTGTAAAAATAAAGATATTGGTCTATTACGTTCTTGCTTGCATGGTTTCCAATGAAAAATCTACTAAAATCCTTACATTGTTGTTCCTCTGTGCAAAATGTGTCATTTTTCTGTGGCTTCTTTTAAGATTTTCACTCTATATCTGGTTTTGAGACATTTATGGTATTCCTTGGTATCGTTTGCTTCATGTTTATTGTACTTAGTGTTTCTTTTTCTTTTCTTTTTCTTTTAATTATTTTATTTTAATTTTTTAAGCTCTCTAGATTTTTAAATTTTTTTAATGTTTATTTTTGAGAGAGAGAGAAACAGAGCATGAGCAGGGGAAAGGCAGAGAGAGAGGCAGACACAGAATCTAAAGCAGGCTCTAGGCTCTGAGCTGTCAGCACAGACCCTGATGCAAGGCTCGAACTCATGAACCGTGAGATCATGACCCTAGCCAAAGTTGGACGTTTAACCAACTGAGCCACCCAGGCACCCCTTAGGGTTTCTTTTTAAGATTCTTACATCCATATGTTATTTATCTTCATAAAATTTGGAATTCTTTATTTTTTTAAGTTTATTTATTATTTTTGAGAGAGAGAGAGCACCAGCACGAGGTGGGGAGGGGCAAAGACAGAGGGAGAGAGAGAGAATTCAAAGCAGGTTCCATAGTGTCAGCACAGAGCCCAGTGCGGGGCTTGAACTCACAAACCGTGAGATCATGACCTGAGCCAAAGTCAAGAGTCAGATGCTTAACCAACTGAGCCATCCAGGTGTTCCTGGAATTCTTTAGGCCATTATTTCTCTATCTGCTATTATAATTGCACATTAGAGTTCTGTAAGTTGTTCCACAGCTCACTGACATCCCGTTAACTTTGTTCCCAATATTTTTATTCTTTGTATTTCATTTTGGATAAATTCTATTGCTCTTTCTTCAAGTTCACTAATCTTTTCTTCTGCAAAGTCTAATCTGCAGAAGATCTAATTAATCCTATTCATTATATTTTTCATTTCACCTCACACACTGTAGTTTTTATCAATGGAAGTTTGAGTTTCATCTTCCATGTCTCTCAACTTTTTGATCATATGTAAAATAGTAATAATAACTGTTTGATTGTCCTTGTCTGCTAATTATAACTAACATCTGTCAGTCTGCATCAGTTTCTATTTTTTTTTTTAAATTTATTTTTAACGTTTATTTATTTTTGAGACAGAGAGAGACAGAGCATGAATGGGGGAGGGGCAGAGAAAGAGGGAGACACAGAATCGGAAGCAGGCTCCAGGCTCTGAGCCATCAGCACAGAGCCCGACGCGGGGCTCGAACTCACGGACCGCGAGATCGTGACCTGAGTTGAAGTCGGACACTTAACCGACTGAGCCACCAGGTGCCCCAAATTTCTTTGTTCCTTCAATGTGAGTTGAAGTTTCCTTTTCTTTGCATGCCTGCTAGTTTTTTATTGGATGCAAGACCTTGTGAATTTTCCCTTTTTGGGTGCTGGATATTTATGTATTCTTATAAATATTCTTAGGCTTTTTTCTGGGACATAGCTAAATTGCTTGGAAACAGTTGGATTCTTTTAGGTCTTGCTTACAAAAATTGTTAGGTGAGATAGGAATCACGTTTAATCTTGAGTTAATTATTCCTCATTACTGAGGCAGGAACCTTCTGAATACATCATTCCATGAAGTGTGAGACCTCGCAGTCAGGTTGTTGAACACAGGTACTATTACTAGCCATGTGTGTACAATAGGTACCATTTCCTCTAATCCTTTCAAATGACTTTTCCCCAATCGTGGGTAGTTTCCTTGTCCATATGCATGGCTCAGTTCTCAGCTGAATACTCAAGGGGTATTCTGAAGATCTTTGAAGTTCTAAATCTGTATAGTTCTCTTCCTTCAAATAATCTGTCCTGTGAACTCTACCTCCATTTGTATTCCTGGACTCTTGGTCCCATCTCCTCTAGTCAGGAAGCCCACCATATGCTACTTGGTTTCCCTCTTCCTGTGCCATAGTCCAGGAACTTTCTCAAGGCAGTAATCTTGGGGCAATAGTGGGTTCATTACATTTGTTTTCTGTCACATACCATTCTTCTTCCATTGCCTAAAATCCAATGTCTTGAAAGGCATTGTTTCATATATTTTGCCTGTTTTTTAGTTGCTGTAGTCAGGAAGGATAACTCTGGACCCTTTTACTACCTCTTTGCCACAAACAGAACTCTAAGAATAATGATTTTAAAAATGATTACTCTAGGGCACCTGGGTGGCTCGGTTGGTTAACCATCTGACTCCTGATTTTAGCTCAGCTCGTAATCTCACAGTTCGTGATATTGAGCCCTGTGTCAGGCTCTGTGTTGAGAGAGAGCACAGAGCTTTCTTGGGATTCTCTCTCCCTCCCTTTCTGCCCCTCCCATGCTTGCTCTCTCTCTCTCAAAATAAATACACTTAAAAAATTATTACTCTAAAATGAAAGCAGGATCTCAAAGATATATCTGCACTCCTATGTTCATTACAGCATTATTCACAACAGCTCAGACATAGAAATAACCTCAGTGTGTCCATCAGTGGATGAATGGATATATACCTATCTATTTATATATATCCATAGATAGATAGATAGATAGGTATAGATATATAGATATATCCATATATATATGGATATATATATATCCTTGTATATATCTATATATCCTTATATTATGTATATATATGTGTATATACATATATGTATATGAGGATATATATATATATACACACAGATATATATATATATATCCATATATATCCATCTATATCTATATCTATATCTATATCTAGATAGATAGATAGATAATTATCCTTTGCCATGAGAAAGAAGGAAATCCTGCCATTTATGACAATATGGATAAAACTTGAGGGCACTATGCTAAGTGAAATAAGTCAAACGGAGAAAGACAAACACTGTATGATCTCATTTATACGTGGAAGTTTTTAAAAGATCAACTCATAGAAACAGAGTAGCAATTAACAGGAGTTAGGGGGTGGGAGAAATGGGGACATGTTGGTCAAATGATACAAACTTACAGTTGTAAGATGAATAAGTTCTAAGGATCTAAAGTACAGCCTGGTGATTACAGTTAACAATAGCATATCATATACTTGAAAGTTGCAAAGGGAGTATATCTTAAATGTTCTAACTATACAAAAGAGATGGTCATTATGTGATGTGATGGAGGTGTTCGCTAATGCTACGGTGGTAATCATTTTGCAATACATAAATGTATCAAATTAACACCTTAAACTTCTACAATGTTATGTGTCAATTATACATTCCATAGAGCTGGAAAAATATCATGCCAAGAATATTGTTGCTGATTTGGGTGCATTACCTTCAGTGGCTCCGTCTTATCACTTCCTAGGGGTCCTTAGTGTTCTTACAACTTGAGGCTGCTACAAATTGCATGCGTATCAATTTGAGACTGTTAAAAACTAGTAATAGATTATATTGTTAGTGTTCTACATGTTCCATTTTCTTCCCTGAGGCTTTTCTGACTCTATCAGTAGGAACTCTCTGTGCATTCGCCCATAGACAGCCAGAAAATGTGACGGAGTTTAATACTCATAGGGCCACTCTTGACCACTGGACAACAGGAGACAATGGATAAATGATTTTCCCTTTGGTTCCTGAACAGACAGTTCTGAGACTCATTTCCTTCACACTTTACAAAAGATCCCAGTTGCGTTCGACACCAATTTTTCTACAGTGGTGGCCAGCTCTGTTTGTACTTGGATTGGTTCTTTTCCTCCTTCTCAGTTCTGCTTCCTTTTTATGTACATCTGCTTTCGGAAATATTTCGAGGTAAATTACCTGCCCACAAGCCTTAATCTTAGAATCTGCTCTTAGGTGAAGCCAGACTAAGACAGTACAACTAATGTGAAATCAATAATAGCATCCACGATACCTCTGAAAGGTTGAGGCAAATAAATGCTGAATTTTTAAAAGTCAAATTAAAAAAAACCACCCCACAAGGTACTTATTTTTAAAGCAGAAATTAGGGGGCACCTGGGTGGCTCGGTCGGTTAAGCGTCCAACTTCGGCTCAGGTCATGATCTCCCGGTTCCTGAGTTCGAGCCCCACGTCGGGCTCTGTGCTGATGGCTCGGAGCCTGGAGCCTGCTTCGGGTTCTGTGTCTCCCTCTCTCTCTGCCCCTCCTCGCTCACTCTCTGTCTCTTTCTCTCTCTCTCTCTCTCTCAAAAATAATCATTAAAAAGCATTTTTTTTAAAATACAAATTAGAACACTACTAACTAAAAATTATAGAACTCTATAACGGTACTAAAAAAGTGACATCTTCTACTTTTGCCTTGGAACAACAAAATAAAAAACAGATAAAATATGTGAAGCTATGCTTCTGCACAGCAAAGGAAACAACCAACAAAACTAAAAGGCAACCAACGGAATGGGAAAAGATATTTGCAAATGACATATCAGACAAAGGGCTAGTATCCAAAATCTATAAAGAGCTCACCAAACTCCACACCCGAAAAACAAAGAACCCAGTGAAGAAATGGGCAGAAAACATGAATAGACACTTCTCTAAAGAAGACATCCGGATGGCCAACAGGCACATGAAAAGATGTTCAATGTCGCTCTTCATCAGGGAAATACAAATCAAAGCCACACTCAGATATCACCTCACGCCAGTCAGAGTGGCCAAAATGAACAAATCAGGAGACTATAGATGCTGGAGAGGATGTGGAGAAACGGGAACCCTCTTGCACTGTTGGTGGGAATGCAAATTGGTGCAGCCGCTCTGGAAAGCAGTGTGGAGGTTCCTCAGAAAATTAAAAATAAACCTACCCTATGACCCAGCAGTAGCACTGCTAGGAATTTCCCCAAGGGATACAGGAGTACCGATGCATAGGGGCACTTGTACCCCAATGTTTATAGCAGCATTCTCAACAATAGCCAAATTATGGAAAGAGCCTAAATGTCCATCAACTGACAAATGGATAAAGAAATTGTGGTTTATATACACAATGGAGTACTACGTGGGAATGAGAAAGAATGAAATATGGCCCTTTGTAGCAACGTGGATGGAACTGGAGAGTGTGATGCTAAGTGCAATGAGCCATACAGAGAAAGACAGATACCATATGGTTTCACTCTTATGTGGATCCTGAGAAACTTAACAGAAACCCATGGGGGAGGGGAAGGAAAAAAAAAAAAGAGGTTAGAGTAGGAGAGAGTCAAAGCATAAGAGACTCTTAAAAACTGAGAACAAACTGAGGGTTGATGGGGGGTGGGAGGGAGGGGAGGGTAGGTGATGGGCATTGAGGAGGGCACCTTTTGGGATGAGCACTGGGTGTTGTATGGAAACCAATGTGACAGTAAATTTCATATATTAAAAAAATAAATAAATAAATAAATAAATAAATAAATAAATAAAATATGTGAAGCTATGGTTTTAAAGACACTAGACAACCAACAAAGGGCGGTGATCTCAGAGAGATAGAAAACAAATGAGGGGCGCCTGGGTGTCTCCATCGGTTAAGCTTCCGACTCGATTTTGGCTCAGGTCATGATGTCACTGTTTGTGAGGTCGAGCCTCCTTGGGATTCTTTCTCTCTCTCCCTCTCCCCTGATCATGCTTTCTTTCTCAAAATCAATAAATATTTACAAAGGAAACAAGAAAAGCAAAGAAAACAAGCGTGAGGAATTCTATTATTTCCCGGTTTACAGCCTGGAGAGTTTCGAAATACAAGAAGAAGGATTTCAGGCAAGGCCTAGCAGCCTGCTTGAGTGAAGCAGACAGAGCTTGGTGTTCAGAGAGGTCAAGGAGACTAGAGTTCTCAAGGCAGAGAGTCAGAAAGGAGAAAACCACAAAATAGAACTCCAAAGATGTATAGAAGGTTCTGCTTCAGTCTTCCGCTGAGTCTGGATCAGTGTATGCACATGAGAGAAATGCTTGAGGCCAGAAAACGAATAAACCAAAAGAGTAACATGAACAAAACAAGTTCTCAGAGGTCACACAAGGCCAAGGATGGTTCCTTGTAGCAACTGTCAACTGCCGTGTCCCAGATCACCACATACGTAGTGGCTTAAAATAAAACCCATTGACAAGTTCACAGTCTTCAAGCCCGACGTCTGAAGGTGGACTACCTGGGTCCTCTGCTCACGGTGCCACAGGCTGATGCCAGGAGGTTGGATGGCCTGGGTTGCTTTCTGGAGACTCAGGCTGAATCCGCTTCCAAGCTCATTTGTTGTTGCCAGAATTTAGATCCTTGCAGTTGTTAGGATGTTTCACTGGTTAGGATTTGTCATCGTTCATTTTTTCACTGGCTGCCAGTCCTGGCTGCCCTCCTCATCTTAGCAGCTAATTCCAGGTCTTTACCATGTGGCCTTCTCCATTTCAAAACCCACAAGGGAGAATTTCCTTCATGTTGAATCCCTCTTGTGCATCAAAGTTACGTTTTCATTTTTATGTTTATTTATTTATTCTGAGAGGACAAGAGCGAGCACGAGTGGGGGAGGGCAGAGAGACAGAGAGAGAGAGAGACAGAGAGAGAGAGAGAGAGGGAGAGAATCCCAAGCAGGCTCTGTGCTGTCAGCACAGAAGCCAACTCAGGGTTTGATCTCGTGAACTGTGAGATCATGACCTGAGCCAAAATCAAGAGTCAGATGCTTAACTGACTGAGCCACCCAGGTACCCCCTGCATCAAATTTCTTTTGTCAGCAAGAACCTAGTCCTTTTTCAGGGCTCATCCGATTAGGCCAGACTCACCCAGGGTTATCAGCCTTTTTTGGTATCAATTGTGCAGTATAACATAACTTGATCATGGGAGTGACTACCCCTCCATATTCACAGTTCTTATCCATACTCAGTGAGGAGGGGATTATATAAAGGTGTGGGTGATTAGGGGTCATCTTAGAATTCTACATATCACATTCTTGTTCTCACCACTCAGAGTAGAAAGCTTTGTTAATGATGATGGGGAATTGGGTCGAGTACTCAGAATGGTTTTGCCTCAGTATCGTGACATAATTAGCCCTACATCAAAGGTTGCTTTGGTCCTAACAAAGCTTAAAGGAATTACTCGAGAGGATAAAAAAAATGTTTCCCGATAACTTAATCAACCTCCAAACAAAGCTCAAGAATGTTGATAAGATCACAAATATAGGTTTTTCTGCATCCCTTGTGGCAAGCAAGGGTCCAGTGGGAGGCGGGAGTGGGGTGGTCCTGCTTCTTCACCAGGATCCCAATGTCACCAGATTCACCCCTGCTCCTCATTCGAGAGAAGATGGTGAGCCAGAACATCACCATCGCTGCAGGGGTCTCTGGGGCTCTTTTCACGGAGTCCTATATATATGCCAACTGCCAGAGACAGAGTGGCCCCAACTTAAGAACAGGCTTCAAGAACAAAGAAAGAAACAATAAGTTGCCAAAGAGAGAGTTGGACTTTCCCGGTCACCGGACCTTAACGATGAGGCAGTTGTTCAGAAAGATTCTTCCTTGAAGAAATACAACTTGGTGAACAGTCGCTAACCCGAGATGAATACGAGAAGGGTAGAGATCATCTGACAAATGCACTCGCTGTGTGTGGACAGCCACAGCAGCCACTGACCAAGCTTCCGACAATTAGAGAATTGTAAGTGCTCAGAGCTTAGCTGAAGACGATGTGGAGTGCGAGACAAAAGTCAACATCATCATCCCAATTAAAAATACTTTTGGGACGGCTGAATGGCTCAGTCGGTTAAGTATCCAACTTTGGCTCAGGTCGTGATCTCACGGTCGGTGGGGTTGGAGCCTCACACTGGGCTCTGTGTTGACAGCTCGGAGCCTGAGCCTGCTTTGGATTCTCTGTCTCCCTCTCGCTCTGCCCCCTCCCCAGCTTGCACCCTCTCTCTCTCAAAAATAAATGAACGATGACAAAAAAATTTTTAAATACTTTTAAAATCTGAACTCAGAAGATGAACAGCTCTGGGGGAAGAAGGGCAAATAATTTTTACTTTGTGCAGATCCGTTTGTCTGTTTTATTTATTCTTCCAGTGAAAAGTATATTTTGATTGAAAGCTTTTCATCTTATAAATACACTATGAGTTACCAAAGTATGGATTTATTACTAAAATGTGCAATTAAAATGTACATATGACATCACATTATTTATGTTAAAAATACTCAGTGTTCAGTTTTGAAAGATAGGCAAAAAAAGTGTAGGAGAAAGCTGAAGAATGCACATTTTTTTAAACTAATTTTTTTAATGCACATTTTTTTAAACTAGATGGAAACTTCTTTTTGTTTATGAAGACTGAACATTAAAATCTTTGAGAGACTGGGGTGCCTGGGTGACTCAGTGAGTTAAGCATCCAACTTTGGCTCAGATCATGATCTCACGGTTCATGAGTTCGAGCCCTGCGTCGGGCTCTGTGCCGACAGCTCAGAGCCTGGAACCTGCTTTGGATTCTGTGTCTCCCTCTCTCTCTGCTCCCCCACTTGTGCTCTGTCTCCCTATCTCTCTCAAAAATAAATAAAATGTAAAAAAAATTAAAAAAAATTTTTTGAGGGATTAAAAAAATATATATATTCAGCACCCACAAGTTGAAAGCCAAAATATTTGAGATCTAATAAAAAATTAGCAAGCAGGAAGATATTATTCATAATGGGGAGAAAAATCAGTCAATTGAAAGTGACATAGAAATTGCATAGATGATAGAATTAGTAGACAATGACATGAAATCCATTATTATAACTATAGTCCTTAAGTACAGGAAGCTACAGGAAAAAATTAAATATGTTAAGTAGAGATGTGGAAGATATAAACAAATCCAAATCCAACATCATCTACCATACATGAGATGAAAAATATTATGGATATGGTTAATTAGATATTGCAAAAAAAATTATTAGTGAACTTGAAGACCTTTCAAAAAACAGTATCCAGGGGCGCCTGGGTGGCGCAGTCGGTTAAGCGTCCGACTTCAGCCAGGTCACGATCTCGCGGTCCATGAGTTCGAGCCCCGCGTCAGGCTCTGGGCTGATGGCTCGGAGCCTGGAGCCTGTTTCCGATTCTGTGTCTCCCTCTCTCTCTGCCCCTCCCCTGTTCATGCTCTGTCTCTCTCTGTCCCAAAAATAAATAAAAAACGTTGAAAAAAAATATTAAAAAAAAAAAAAAAAAAAAAAAAAAAACAGTATCCAAAATGAACCATACCAGGGGGAAAAAAAGAATGAAAAAGATGAACAGAGCATCACTGAGCTGTGGGACAACTTTAAGAAGGTTAATATATATGTAATGGGAACCACCAATGGAGAAGAGATAGGGGAACAGTTGAAGAAAACATGGCCAAAACTTTTTGAAATTTTATGGAAACTATAAGTCTACAGATCCAAGAAGCTCAATGAAATTAACTCAAGTCTCATCATAAACAAATTTCTTAAAACCAGTGGTAAGTAGAAAGTGTTAAAATTAGTCAAAGAAGGGGCGCCTGGGTGGCTCAGTCGGTTAAGCGGCCAACTTCACCTCAGGTCATGATCTCGCGGTCCGTGAGTTCGAGCCCCGCGTCGGGCTCTGTGCTGACAGCTCAGAGCCTGGAGCCTGTTTCAGATTCTGTGTCTCCCTCTCTCTGACCCTCCCCCGTTCACGCTCTGTCTCTCTCTGTCTCAAAAATAAATAAATGTTAAAAAAAAAAAGTTAAAAAAAAGAAGAAGAAAAAAAATTAAAAAAAATTAGTCAAAGAAAAACAGACACATTACATAAAAAGGGGGGAAAATGGACACATTTCTCATGTGAAACAACATAATACAGAAGTGAGGAGAGTGATGTATTCAAATACAGCAAGAAAATACTTTCAACTTAGACATTTATACCCTGTGAAAATATCTCTCAAAAATGAAGGCAAAAAGGGAGACATTTTAAGACTTATTTTTTTAAAAAGCAAAATAATTCATCACCAGTGGACCTGTACTACAAGAACTGTTAAAGGAAGTCTTTCTCGCAGAAGAAAAATGATACCAGATGGAAATAATCATCTGCCCAAAGGAATGAAAAGCACAGGAAATGGCAACTGTGTGTATAAATCTATGGTTTCTTTCTTGTTAGTTAAATCTCTTTAAAAGATAATTGACTGTTAAAAATAGCAATATAGTGTGGAGTTTATAACATTTGTAAAAGTAAAGTATATAACAGCACAGAGCTTAATTGGGGTGAAATAAAAGTATATATACATACATATATATAAATTATATATATATAAATTATATATATACATATATATATATAAATTATATATATATATACATATATATATATACATATATATATATGTATATATATATTACGTATATATATATATTTGTTGTTGTTTTTAAGATTCTTGGGACACCTGGATAGCTCAGTCAGTTAAGTATCCAACTTGGGCTCAGGTCATGATCTCATGGTTCGTGAGTTCGAGCCCTGCTGACCGCATAGAGCCTGGAGCGCACTTCGAGTTCTGTATTTCCCTCTCTCTCTCTGCCCCTCCCCCACTCACACTGTCTCTCAAAAATAAATAAGCATTTAAAAAAAAAGATTCTTATACTATCCGATATGATACGATATGTATTATACCGTTACTGGAAGGTACATTGTGCCAAGTGAAAAGTACGTACTATAAACACTGAAACAACCAATTAAATAACAAACTGAAGAGTTATAGGGAAGAGGTCCAGAATAAGCCACCGTGGCATAAAAAATTCATTGGAGCTGAAGGCATTTGAGTTCCTGAAATCCCTTATTTGCCTAAAAACAAAACCTTCCAAAGAAGTCAATTGTCATAAATCCCCTTCCAGGGAACAACTCTAATCTTCTCTTTCTGGAACGAAGTTAGCACCACACCCAAACAGACATTGTAACCAAACTATCATATCTCCTATCTATTCTCCTAAGGGCCTATTTATCTTTCCAAAAAGTCATTTGTTTTTCTACAAGGGCTCTTTCTCCCTGCCCCCCACTTCTAAGAAAGACATTTGGTCTCTCCGAAGTGTCCTTGTGTCCCTCCCCGTCCACTATTAAATAGTAAATAAGCCCCAAATTCTAACCACCAACTTGGGTCACGTTTCTTTGTGTGAGTCTATCATTAAATCTGTTTTTTCTCTTACTAATCTGTCTTTCTCATTTTTATTTGAAGGCCTCCAAGTCTTAAACACAAGAGAGTAAAAGAAAAGTTTTTCCTCCCTGACAATGAGATAAAATGGAATCAAACATTTTTGATTAATCCAAAATAAGGGGAGGGGGGAAGGGAACAAAAACATAGACAAATAGCAAGACAATACGTTTAAATTTGACCTTATCAATAACTACATTAAATGCAAGGAATCTAAATACATCAATTAAAAGGCAGTAACTGCCAAATTGGATAAAAAAAACAAGACCCAACTGGGGCGCCTGGGTGGCTCAGTCAGTTAAGCTTTTGAGTCTCGGTTTCAGCTCAGGTCATGATCTCGGGTTTCATGAGTTCGAGTTTCATGAGTTTCATGGGTGAACTTCAAAAACATGCTAAGTGAAAGAACTTCAAAAACATTATGCTAAGTGAAAGAAGTCAGACTCAAAGGGTCACATATTGTATGATCCCATTTATATGAAATATTTAGAATAGGTAAAGTGAGACAGAAAGCAGATTGGTAATTCCCAGGGGCTGGAATCAGAAGTGACTGCTTTATGGGTATGGTGTTTCCTCTGGGGGTGAGGAAATGTTTGGGAACTAAACGGAAGTGGTGGTTGTACAATATGGCAAATGTACTAAATGTCATGGAATTTTACATTTTAAGATGGTTAATTTTCTGTTATGTGAATTTAATCTTAAAAGACATTAATTGTCATTTACGGGCACCTGGGTGGCTCAGTCAGTTAAGCCTCCGAGTCTTGATTTCAGCTCAGGTCGTGATCTTATGGTTTGTGGGATTGAGCCCCACGTCGGGCTCTGTGCTGACATCGCGGAGCTTGCTTGGGATTCTCTCTCTCTCCCTCTCTCTCTCTGCTCCTTCCCCGCTCATGCTCTTTCTCACTCAAAAATAAATAAATATTTAAAAAAAAACAAAATGAATTGTCATTTACTATATTGACAAAATTTTGAAAGAAAAATCACATAGTCATCTCAATAGATGTAGTGAAAGCATGTGACCAAATCCAATATCCATTCCTGATAAAATCTCTCAGCCAAGTCGAAATAGAAGGGAGCTTCCTCTACCCGATGAAGGGTGTCTACCGAAACCCTACAGCTAACATCATACTTAATGGTGAAAGACTGTATTCTTTCCCCTTAAATTCAGTAACACTTCCTGTTCAACACTGTACCAGTCTGTGCAATAAGATAAGAAAAGGGAAATAAAAGAATCCAGATTTCAAACGAAGAGGTAAAACTTTATTCATAGACTAAGACCTGTGTGAAAAATCTAATTATCTGTGTGGATGTCTATGTAAAAAAATCTGATGATACCTATACAAAAAGCCACAAGACAGATACATGTGTTTATTAAGTTTGACAGATACAAGGATCGATGTACAAAAAACAGTTATATTTCTATCTTTTAGCAACCGATGATCAGAAAATAAAATTTAAAAAAAATTACCATTTACATTAGCATTAACAAACATGAAATATAGGGAGAAATCTGTCAAATCCGTGTAATACCCATACACCAAAACTATAAAATGTTGCTGAGATAAATTGAAGCCTTAAATAAATGGGATGATATACTGCGTTCATGGGTCAGAAGTCTCAATATATTAAGATGCCAAATTGATCTGTAGGTTCAGTACAAGCCCAGTCAAAAACCTAGCAGGATTTTAGGATTGACAAGCTTATTCTAAAATTCATATGGAAATGCAAAAGATCTAGAATACCCAAAACTACCATGCAAGAAGGACTTATTAGAAAGCTACAGTGATCGGGGCACCCAGGTGGCTCAGTTGGCTGAGTATCCAACTTTGGCTCTGGTCATGATCTCACGGTGCATAAGTTCCAGCCCCATGTCAGGCTCTGTGCTGACAGCTCGGGGCCTGTAGCCTGTTTCAGATTCTGTGTCTCCCTGTCTGTCTCTGCCCCTCCCCTGCTCAAGCTCGCTCTCTCTCTCTCTCTCTCTCTCTCTCTCTCTCAAGAATAAAGAAACATTAAAAAAAGAATCTTTAAAAAAATAAAAATAAAACTTCTAGAAGGAAACAGGAAAATACCTTTATGACCTTGGTTTAAGCAAACATTTATTAGATATAACACCAGCAGAAGAATCCATAAAAGAATAAATTGATAAAACAGACTTAATCAGAATTTAAAATTTTGTCCAAAGACCTTGTTAAGAGAATGAAAGACCATCACATTTTGGAAGAAAATATTTGGAAATCATAGATCTGGTAAAGGACTTGTATCTGGAACAGATAAAGAACTCTCAAACCTTGGGGCGCCTGGGTGGCTCAGTCAGTTAAGTATCTGACTCTCAATTTCAGCTCAGGTTATGATTTCATGGTTTGTGGGCTCCAGCCCCACGTTGGGCTCTGTGCTCACAGTGTGGAGCCTGCGTGGGATGCTCTCTCTGACTCTCCCCTGCTTGTTCTGTCTCTCAAAATAAATAAACTTTAAAAAAAAAGATAAACAACTATAATGAGAAACTCCTACACATCTATTAGAATGGCTAAAGTTGAAAAGATTGACCACACCAAGTATTGGCAAAAATGTGGAGGAACAAGGACTTTATGCAATATTGGAAGAGCAGGAAAATGGCATAGTAACTTTGGAAAACAGCTTGGCAATGAAGGAAAGCAGAATTTGTCACCCGCAATTATGCCTCTTTGGCACACTGATTATTTTAAGCTGCTTATTTTTTATTTTTATTTTTTTATTGAGAGAGAGAGAGAGAGAGAGAATGAGAGAGCTGGGGAGGGGCAGAGAGAGAGGGAGAGAAAGAATCCGAAGCAGACTTTGTGCTGTCAGCGTGGAGCCTGACGTGAGGCTCGATCCCACAAACCGTGAGATCATGACCTGAGCCGAAACCAAGAGCTGGATGCTTAACCAACTGAGCCACCCAGATGCCCCTTAAGCTGTTTATCTTTAAGAAACAGCAGACACAGGGGAAACCCTGAAAACTGAGTAGAAGTGACCCTTCTGTATGAAACATTTACATGTACAAGGGAAATGTCCATTTGTAAGGGTGCCCTCCTCTCTGTACCAGGGAGAATGACTCCAAATGTCTAGAAACTCCTACCAATGTGGAAGGCAACGACTTAAATCTGCAGAAACCTTACCCTTGTTTACTATGCTTTTCCTGGTAACCTCCCCAAACTGCTCCCCCCCCCCACCAATATCATTTGTCTTTACCTAGAGATGGATATTTAAGGTAGGGGCTTGGGCCATTTCAGAGGGTCTCTCCCATGTCTACAGGAGGTACACAGACGTTACTGAACTTGTGTTTCTCCTATTAATCTGTCTTTTTATGGGGCTGTGGGGAGCGGGGGAGTCTTAGCCAAGAATCTAGAAGGGTAGAGGGAAAATTACTTTTCCTGTCCACAGCGATTATTCAAAAAGTTAAACATCAACCATAGGATCCAGCCACTCCACTCCTAGACATTTACCTAAGGGAAATGAAGGCATATATTCATAAGAAGACTTGTACATGAATGTTCATAGCAGCTTTACTTGAGAATGGACTAAAATAT
Source organism: Neofelis nebulosa (assembly GCF_028018385.1). Taxonomy (NCBI): domain Eukaryota; kingdom Metazoa; phylum Chordata; class Mammalia; order Carnivora; family Felidae; genus Neofelis; species Neofelis nebulosa. Next base: position 39,133,526 of record NC_080800.1, read on the forward strand.
GACATATCCATACAATGGAATACTACCTGGCAATAAAACATAATAAAATATCGGTACATGCAACAACATGGATGAAATCTCAAAATAATTATGCTGAGTGAAAGAAACGAGGCCAAAAAAAGTACGTGTTGTATAATTCCACTTACATAAAATTCGAGAGAATGCTAACTTTTTGATGGTGACAGGAAGGAGCTCAGTGGTTGCCTTGGGTATGGGGGATGGTGAAGATGGGCAAATTATGCCCCTCTGATATTAAGAATTATTTTGAGCTGATAATTTTGAGAAACAGCAGACACAGGGGAAGCTCTGAAAACAGTGTAGGAGTTACCCTTTTGTAAGAAACGTTTATATTCAAAAGGGAAATCTCCATTTGGGAGGATGCCTCCCTCTCCGTACCAGAAAGAGGATCATTCCACGTCCAGAAACTTATCAATGGGGAAGGCGCTGATTTAAAGCCACATTAACCACCTTGCTCTGGTTTATGGTGCTTTTTCCTGGTCACCGCTCCCACCCACACACACATCCTTCCTATATCTTTAGCTGAAGATGATACTTGAGGTCGTGATTTAGGTCACCTTGGAGAATCACTCAGTTTTCCTGGGTATCTCTCATGTATACCCAAGGCACTCATACGAGTCAACCTCCGTTTTTCTCTTGTTAACCTTGTGTTACGGGGGGGGGGGGGGGGGGGGGGAGGGGGAAGGGGAGGTCTCCGCCAAGAACTCAGAAGGGTAGAGGGAAAAGTACTTTCCCTCCCCTACAACGGGGAAGTGTGGAAGGGAGGGATCGCCAAGGACCTTGAGGAAATTTGGGGAAAATCTATGATCTTGACTGGGGTGATATTTCACAGGTGTGCGCACACGTCAACTTATTGAACTGTGCACTTTAGCACGTGCAGGTCATTGCACGTCAGGGAACGCTGTGCTATGAAAATTGCAGTTAGTCACGTGCCAGGCACTACGGTTCTCAGACATCATGCTCCCTCTGGGCAATTTTGTCTGAGCGTACATTTACCGTCCATACTCTGATAACTCTCAAGTACCCATCTCCAGCCCAGACCATTCTGCTGAGATTCAGACCAGCTAATCCAGTTTGCCTTATCAACCTCTCCACTTACCCCATTTCCCAGACCCTCTAATTTAGCATGCCCGAGGCAGAGCTGTCGATATTCCCCCCCTCAAATTGGATTTTTCTCTGGTGCGTCCTGGCACAATGAGCGACAACACCGTGTACCCCGCCGTCAAAATGACCCAGTCCTGATTCGGACTTCTTCTTCTCCTTCATCCCTGACGTCGTTAACATGTCACGACTCTATCCACTGTTCACCAACCTCACTACCTCACTGACATTACATTAATCCAAACCGTCAATCTCTTCTCTGGCAACAGCCTCCCAGTCAGCTTCCTGGCTGCCAAAGTCACTCTTGTAGTTCACACACACACACACACACACACACACACACACAGCAAAGATTTTTATTTAAACAAAAAAATTTTTAATGTTTATTTTTGAGAGAGAGAGAGACAGAGTGTGAGCAGGGAGGGGCAGAGGGAGACACAGAATGTGAAGCAGGCTCCAGGCTCTGAGCCGTCAGCCCAGAGCCCGACTCGGGGCTCGAACTCACGGACCGTGAGATTGTGACCTGAGCTGAAGTCGGACGCTCAACCGACTGAGCCACTCCGGTGCCCCAGCAGTCAGAGATTTTTAAATACAGACATGATTTTTTCATTCTCCTGATTAAAACCTGTCAGTAACTGGGGTGCCTGGGTGGCTCAGTCGGTTAAGCATCCGACTTCAGCTCAGGTCACGATCTCGGGGTGAGTTCGAGCCCCGCATCCGGCTCTGGGCTGATGGCTCAGAGCCTGGAGCCTGTTTCAGATTCTGTGTCTCCCTCTCTCTCTGCCCCTCCCCCATTCATGCTCTGTCTCTCTCTGTCTCAAAAATAAATAAACGTTAAAAAAAAATCTGTCAGTAACTTCTGGGGCACCTGGGTGGCTCAGTCTGCTAAACGCCTGACCCTTGACCTCAGCTCAGGTCATGATCTTGAGGTTCCTAAGATCAAGCCCCGGCTCTGTGCTGACAACATGGAGCCTGCCTGGGATTCTCTCTCTCCTTCTTCTCTCTGCCCCTCCCCACTCATACCCTCTCTCTCTCTCTCAAAATAAATAAACTTAAAAAAAAAAAACGGTAAAAATATCTTTCAGTAGCTTCTCATGTCCTTAAGATGAAGTTCAAACTCTTTATAACATGCATTACAAATGCAAGGCGGTCCCTACTCTTGTCCTGATGTCCCCCCTCTGCAATTGTCATTTCTTGCCATTTCCCTTGTCACTCTCCGTGCTCCGGTCACAGTTAAAAAAACGGGGATATCTGCAGCAGTCTGAAATGGCTTTTCAGCTCCTGTTCTGTATTCAATGAGTGGCTTCACAGCAATAATGAAGAGCGGTGGTAGCCGGGGGGGGGGAACCCCAAAAAAGCAGGCAAAAGTAATTTTACCAAGTTCCTATTTCAGTCAGATGCTCTTGTAGAGACAGAGTGCAAAAAGGAACCAAAGATGATTTTGGTGGCACTTTTCTAAAGGAGACGGCATTTTGTGTTTTTTCACCAAGCTCTCCGCCCCTCTGGATTTTAATATTATAGCGGGGTCCCTGCAAGCATTTCCTCTATTGTTAGCTTTACACAGACGCAAAGCGGTGCTCAGGAAGCCTCGAGATGAATGAGTCGGTTGGATGTATTTCAACCATTCACCACTTGGAGTTAAATGTGCATATTCTGTTCAGAATAGACAATGGGGCGAGGCTGCCCCCTTTTTCCTGTCTGACTTGCATAACATCAGGCCTCACTGCTTAAACTAATGAGTATTTAGAAGTAAAGGCTCCCACTGATTCCAGCCAGTCATTAATTCTCCGCTTGCTGAGCCACCACGGAGTTTTTCACCGGCCACATTTTTCAGCCGTGACCAGTCGCTTTTGGGCAGCGGCACTGACCCCAGAGTTCCTGTGCCCCGCACCAGACCCGTAACGGGCTCGGAAGTCCCCTTGGAAAAAATCCCGCTGGGCACCAGGAACAAATGCAAAGACGACACATTCTAGTCTCGGAACGCTTAGTTGTGAGGAACTGTAATTGACCTTGAATGGAGACTTGTAGTTTATAGAACCTGGTAGAAAAAGGTGAGTGGGGGGTCGGCGGGGGGGAGACTTCCAATTTCTCTTCATCATACAGTCAGCGCTAGCTTTGTAGCAATGTCTGCTCCATCATCACTCTCCAGGCTTATTTGCTAAATGGCTTCATTGATCCGGCCGCCGTGGGTTTTCTGCTTTTACACGTTAACGTTCTCTTGGGAACTGAAAAGCGCTGGGTGGGTCTCTGAAGATGCTCGGTCAACTTGAAAACTCTCGTTCTTGAAAAGGGTTTAACCTGCCTTCGACTTGAAGCAATTCAGACTTTGCCCAAACAAGTATTAGGACGGAGACTCCTCGCTTGACTAATAGGTTTTATAGCCTTTGGAAGGGGTTTGTCTGAAAGGTCCCTCACAGACCCATTCTGAAGGATATCCAAAATTCAGGAAATACTTTTTAAATTTTTTTAATGTTTATTCATTTTTGAGGGAGAGAGACAGAGCGTGGGGGTGGGGGGGTGGGGAAGGGGTGGCAGAGAGAGAGGGAGACACAGAATCTGAAACAGGCTCCAGGCTCTGAGCCGTCAGCATAAGGCCCGACGCAGGCTCGAACTCACGGACTGTGAGATCGTGACCTGAGCTGAAGTCGGATGCTTAACGGACTGAGCCATCCAGGTGCCCCCAGGAAATGATATTCTTAACTAAAAAGAATATACATATAATTGAGAACAGGATGATTCATTATTCAATGGACTCTGCATTATTAAACATCATAAGTATTTGGTGGAAAACCCACTATTTCATCAAGCTGTTACTGAAGACTCCAACTGCCGAACTTCTAGCAAAATCATGCATGAGGGAGAAGGGGTCAGGGAAATGAGGAATGAGTGGCAAAGACAATAAAACAGTGCTCACTCAAATCAAAATAAATAAATCCCAGTTGGAAAGGCAAAAAAAAAAATTTTTTTTTTTGAGAAATCTCATTTTGTTCATCAGTAACTCCCTGCTATTTGAAAGAAAGGGCAGGGGCGCCTGGGTGGCTCAGTCAGTTAAGCGTCAGACCCCAGCATCAGGCTGGGGTCACGATCTCATGGTTTGTGAGTTCGAGCCCCGCATCAGGCTCTGTGCTGTCAGCTCAGACCTGGCTTCGGATCCTCTGTCTCCCTCGCTCTCCGCCCCTCCCACGTCCACACAAGCTTTCTCTCTCTCTCTCTCAAAAATAAACATTAAAAAAATGTATTAGAAAAGAAGGGCAACTTAAATATCCTGAACTCAGGACTGAGGCCTCCACAAAGCCTGGAGGCTCTAAAACCCCCCCACAACAAACTTCAAATAGCACCGCATAAAAAAACAAAGGGCAAGAATGGTTGGTTTGTCATTAATTAAATCGGAGGCAATCCATAGCGTAAAGCAGGCAACATGCTGAAACTAACCTCATACTTGAAAGTTACAGTGTTCTCTATCTTCTCTCTACGGGTCTACAATTTTAACTCTAATTTAGTAAGCACCAAAGTCAATCAGGAGACGTACCCACATCTATACTTCATAACGATGACTCAGCAAACCCTTTCATGTCAAGTTCAACAGCTTTCAATCAGTTTCTTCTGAAAAGACATGATGTGATCTGGGCTTTCAAACGACTCTATCACTCATTCCCACGGTTGCAGGAATACGAGGGAACAGTTCGCTCCTAGTACAAAAGGTTTGCCTGTATTAACCTTCAACACACCCACACATCCACAGGCGGCCCTTGCGTTTTCCACCAAAATGAGTAAATGTTGGCAGCTAAAAATAGAAGTATATGCAAAGCTTGTGAGACTTCTTTAAAAATTGGTACCCTGGAACAATGACAATAGTTAGCATTTGTCTTTGTCAGAGGAAAGAGAAGAGGCAGCTAAAAATTCGAGTGTTCCACAAAGACCGTGGGGCTTGGAAAGCTTCTTCCTCCGGAATAATGGTAAGAGCTGGGAGAGCTCTCTTTCAGAGAAAAGCGAAGGGGCAGAAATTCCAGCCAGTCTTCCTCACCTCCCCCAAAGATTCAGGTCACAGGGTTCATTTGTGCTGAAAACCAGAGTTATCTGAAGCCCCAAACTTAAGCAGAATGCATCAGCATTTGGGGACCACCTGGGACTGAGGTGGGCCCCCCCCCCCCCCACGGGAGATTTCCAGATGGATTGTAAGACAATTCATTGATATTTACATAACGAGAATAAATGTTTTCCCTAAGATAGCATTTCCCTTCGGTGCCTTGAGACCACCAGCAAAAGAGGGAGGTACAGAAATTCTATTACATTAATAGGCTTTGTTTTTATGGCTTTGGCATTTATTAACTAGTGGGAGCTGTTTATTGGGTCATAAACTTTACTAATGGGGATATTATCTCTAAATTATAAATCTCCTTCAGTATATGGCTTAGTTATAAAAAGAATAATTATTTAAAGTGTCTGTATGGCTGCAATGTATCATGTTTATCGGCATGATTCCTATAATGGCCATTTAATTGCTAACTGTGGGCTTGAACTGCAAATACCCCGGGCAAGTGACACACATGGATGCAAGGGAACAAGTGCTTGTCATCGTACAAAGTCAGCAACGTGTCACCGGTTTACTGCTTTTCCCCTCCTGTTCCCACTTCTCAAGTGAACTGCATCACGAGCCTGTACAAGGGCGAAATTATCTACATATTTAAAATCTTGCAGGAAAAGACAACTGACTGAAGAGTTGAACAGGTAAGTGACAAATGTGTCAGCCTGGAAAGTTCCAGGAAAGTGTCATCCTTCTAAAAGCTTGCTCTCTGGGGAATGAAAAATCTTAAAGTGACTGTCAGTTGCCTTGAAGAAAAAAAAAAAACTGGAATAAAAATCAAGTAGTCAAAATTAGATTTTATGGGTAAGTGGTCCTAGTATAGACATTGAGTATTCTAGTTTATTGGAAAGTCCTATGGGGTCTAACAATGGCACAGGTAGAATGACCCTAGGTTTATATATAGCAGAAGTTGATTAACTTCAGTTTAAAAAAAAGAAAAGAAAGGGCCATTGTTGTCGACCAAATGGGTATATCTGCGTGCCAAGAAGCCAGCTTATTTCTAGGCAAGACGCTGCAACAGTCCCTGAAAGGTAGATGTTGAAGCCCCTTTTCCATAGGCTTCCATGGTCTCTGAGGACACAGGCAAACTCACTTATGCTACACACCCAACACTGAAGAATGGAGTGAAGTGGGGCAAACTTCTCATGAGGAATTCCCAGAGGTCCACGGTTATGAGGTTTTTTTAAATGTTTTATTTATTTGAGAGAGTGCATGCAGGGGAAGGGCAGAGAGAGAGAGAGAGAGAGAGAGAGAGAGAGAATCCCAAGCAGGCTTCATGCTGTCAGTGCAGAGCCCAACGTGGGGCTCGAACCCATGAATTGTGAGATCCCGACCTGACCCGAGATCAAGAGTCGGACACCTAACTGACCGAGCCACCCGGGCGCCCATGGTGATGAGTTTTAATCAAATATCTGCTACATGACAGAAGTTCGGCTGAGACTCATAACGTTTGGGCCTGGATGAAAAATCAAAATAGAACCAGAGAAAAGCAGGAAGGAAACATGTTATCAGAATATTTAAATCTCTGGGGTGGGTGGTATGGTTGTGTGGAGAATGAACCAAAAAAGATCTCTCAAAACCCTCCGCATTCACATCCCTAAATACTTTAAACATAATACATTTTTGGTCATACTTATTCCTAAGTTAACAGCTAACTTTAGATATAAAAAGGGCATTAAAATATAAACACTGCATATGTTTTGATTTCTCTCCCAAATTTTTACGTGTGTTGCGTTGTGATGCATTGTGTGTGTGCGTGTGTGCGTGCGTGTGTGCGTGTGTGTGTGTGTGTGTGTGTGTGTGTGTGTGTATTGTGGGGCGAGGGCAGGAGTCCTTCTCGTAGCTTTGCTGATTTCAGAAAATCAATACATTCACTCTAGAGAGGTTTAAGGATTATTTTGGTAAGGTGGGTTGCTACAAAGCTTAATTATAGAAGTAATAAACACGTGTCAAAAAGATTTCAAAAAATGTTTAACAGAATCACAACGTATTGCTCAGATATAATTTGATTTTATATTGTCATCTATAGCTGTCAAAAATAATTTTCTTTTTGTGTCGTAGCGAATCAAATTATGTTGGAGAGAAAACTGCCGTAAGATTCTTTGGTATTAATAAATCATACATGTAGCAAAAATGTTTGGCGTTTCCTTAAATGGCATTTTTAATCATGCTGGCACATCAGCCGTGCAATATGATGTTCTGAAATGCGAAAACGACAAAAGGAAATCAATTGTGATCTATGGATTTCAATTCAGTATGAACCTTGCTTTTTTTTTTTTTTTAATGAAATTATATCTGGTGAAATAAACTTAGTAAAACAAGAGCAGGAGATCAAAGGGAGTTGACCAAAAATTGGCATACGGTTACTCTTCCACTAGGCTAAATACATCCTTTAAAAGTCTAAAATAGTCAACGTATTTCACAGGAATAGGTGATGGCATCCCGAGCCAGACATCTTCACATCTCTAGAAAAAAACCAAAGATGGACAGAATTATAACCATGTTTCAAAGCACAGGTTTGTACATGCAACACCCAATTGTTTCTTACGGTTTATATAAGCTCTTGATAAATAGCGCTTTTTTTTTTTTAACATCTATTTTATGTATTTTGAGAGAGAGAGACAGAAGGAAAGAAAGCATTGGGGGAGGCGCAGGGAGAGAAGGAGGAGAGAATCCTCAGCAGGCTCCGTGCTGCCAGCGCAGAGCCGGACGTGGGGCTCGAACCCACAAGGAGTGAGACCGTGACCCGAGCTGAAACAGAGAGTCGGATGCGTAACTGACTGAGCCACCCGGGGCGCCCCTAATAGCTTATTTTCAAATGAGACATTTCTGTCCACTTTCGAATCATGAGGACTCAGTGGTAGACTGAATGCTTATGCTCACTCCATCTGTTTCTGTGTTAGAATTATACACCCATGCTTTTTGCCATGTGGCTTTGCAGACCCTCCTATACATGGAGTCTATTTTCCTGTCCCTTTGATATGGGCTTGGCCACACAGCTGGCTTCGGCCTGCATTATGTTAGCAGGTGCACCACAACAGGGTCTCTAACGAGCCCGTGCGGTTTGACTCAGCCTTCTGTGCGTGTACCATTGCCATGAGAACACGGCCCAAGCTGCTGCTGGTCCCCAAATGACACCGGTAGGGTCAGTCCACCTGACCCACACAGGTGCATGGACAAAAAAACGAAATGCCCGTTGTTGAGAACCACTGAAATTTGGGGGGGAGGGCCTGTTATGCACCATCATTGCAGTGATAACTCCCCCATGCTTTATGAAGAGCTCAATCACTGGGGCGCCTGGGTGGCCCAGTCGGTTAAGCGTCGGACTTTGGCTCAGGTCATGATCTCGTGGTTTGTGGGTTCGAGCCCTGCGTTGGGCTCTGTGCTGACAGCTCGGAGCCTGGAGCGCGGAGCCTGCTTTGATTCTGTGTCTCCCTCTCTCTGTCTGCCCCTCCCCCTGCTCATGCTCCTTCTCTCTCAAAAATACATAATGAATGTGAAAAAAAGTTAAAAAAGAGAACTCAATTATTAAAATCTGAACTAGCTATACTGACTTGTTGGTTATGGTTTCTTTAACAATGAAAAGAGCCATGAATCATTCACAGTATGCTCTTGGGGAGAAGCTACTTTATATATACTTTATATGGATGGATAAATATATATATATACACATATGCTTTATATACAACAGATATGGCACGTGTATATTTGTGTATATGTGTTTTCTTTATTTGAGAGAGAGAGAGAGAGAGAGAGAGACAGCAGGGGAGGGGCACCTAGGCTCCCCTGTATATAGATTTTCTAATTTCAGAAAATAAATACCTTTACTCTAGAGAGATTTAAGAATATTTTGATGAGCTGGGTGGCAACAAAACTTAATTATCTAAGTAGTAAACATGTGGCAGATTTCAAAAAATCTTGTATACATGAATCTATGCACACAGATATGCACACATACACTTTATTTATGTTACAATGGTTGATATTAATATCAACGGGGGGGGGGGGTGAGAAAGTCCATATCCTGTGGCTGTCTACATTTCTACTGTCAAGGTTAATTGTTTTATATAAGAGGTGCTGTATCTTTCCTAGTGTTACATCAGTATCCAGAGTCGTAAGGCGTCAGAAGCACGGGTAAGGGCCCAATAACTCTGTGATGGAATCGTGGAAGCAAACCTGTACTGTTTCAGCCGGGCCTTATAGGATGAAGACCAGTTCGGCAGGGGGGCTGAAATGAGGAAGGGTTTTCTGGGCATATGGAACAGCATAAGCAAAGGCCTGCAGACCTAAAGATCGATTTTCAAGAAAGAATGAACAACCCAGTTGTGGTTTGGGATACATAGTACCAAGGGCGAGAGAGGTGGGTGGGAGGAAAATATGGGGCCAAAACTTTGGGTTCTCTGTGCTAGTTGATACTTCCTGCCATGGTTAGGCCAAGTCGCTGGTGGGTCTCCATCAGAGAAATCCGATCAGCAATTAGTCAGATTCACTCATTGGGTGAAATGAAGGAGGAAAATCACTTTGGAGGTTACTGCAATGATCCCGGAAATAGATAGAGATAGAGAGAGATAGAGATAGAGAGATGAGAGAGAGATGAGAGAGAGAGAGAGATGAGAGAGAGAGATGAGAGAGAGAGATGAGAGAGAGAGAGAGAGAGAGAGAGAGAGAGAGAGAGAGAGAGAGAGAGAGAGAGAGAGACGGTTCCGCCACAACCAGGGGAGCTGAGGATGGGATAAATGAGAGCTACATACGAAAAGGTTTTACGGCAGTAGAACACAGGATGCCTGGAAAGTGATCGATTCGGAGCGGGGATGAAAGAAAGGGTAGTGTTAAGGGGTGAACTGTGTCCTCTGAAAAAAGACATGTTGAAATCTTAACCCGCAATACCTTCACTAGGTGACCTTATTTGGAAATAGGGTCACTGCAGATGTAAACAGGTAAGAGGAGGTCATGCTGGAGTAGGGTGGGTCCCTACCTATATGGGTGTCCTTACAAACGAAGGGTACAGGTAAACAAATACAGGTAAGGAGAGTTCTAAGACACCAATTACTGGATGCAGAGTCCACCTGAATCCAGTATGACCTCATTTTTAACTCTTAATTACATCAGCAAAGACCCGTTTCTAAATAAGTTCATATTCTGAGATTCTGGGTAGACATGAACTTGGGGGGCTGGGGGGTGGATGTGGGGCGCTCAACACTCAACCCTGGGTGATGTTATAAGCAAAATAAGGAAACCAGGGAGAGAAGTTGTAAACTTTTGTTTTTTTTTTTAATGTTTGTTTATTTTTGAGAGGGACAGAGCGTGAGCGGGGGAGGGGCAGAGAGAGAGAGAGAGGGAGACACAGAATCTGAAGCAGGTTCCAGGCTCCGAGCTCTCAGCACAGAGCCCCACGTGGGCCTCGAACTCACGAACCATGAGATCATGACGTGAGCCGAAGTCGGACGCTTAACCGATGGAGCCACGCAGGCGCCCCATAAACATCTTTTTTTTTTTTTTTTTAAGTGGGGAAGTAAGGATCAGAGGGGGAAAATAAAGTTCAATTTGGGACATTTTTGAACATTTGAGGTGCCCGTTAGGACATTAAGGTTTAGATTCTGGTAAACAGGGTTCTACGGAGCATGGACCTAGAGTCTAGAACCGTGCAAAGACGTGGAGGTGACTGAAATAGGGGTGATACGTAAAACTGTGGTGATTAATAACGCTAACAGAGAATCAGAATCAGAACACCCAGCACTGGCATCTCTAAGGCATTTATACATTTACTGGATATTTACTATGTAACAGGTACTCTTGTGTTTTACATGTATTAAGTTATTTAACCATCACAGAAACCCTTAAGAGGCAGGTGTTATTTGGATGCCTATTTACAGAAATTTACAGAAAGGGAAACTGAGGGACAGAAGGGTTAAGCAGCTTGTCCAGAAAACGGCCCGTTAAGAGGAGGAGGCTGGACTGTAACCCCAGCAGGTGGGCTCCAGAGCTCTGCTTAGCTGCTGAGCTGCCCTCCAAAGCCCATCAGAGGAGTGGGCCTATTTACAAGCAGCTGGCTCTCAGCCTGCCTGGCTACATCTGATCCTAACGTTTTCAACAAGAGGAGTTGAGTCAAAAACAATGGGATTCTTTTTCTTTTTAAGTTTATATATTTATTTGTTTATTTATTTACAGACAGAGACAGCGTGAGTGGGGGAGTGGCAGGGAGAGAGGGGGAGAGAGAGAGAGAATCCCAAGCAGGCTCTGTGCTGTCCGTGTGGAGCCCAACATGGGGCTGGAACCCACAAAGCCGTGAGCTCGCGGCCTGAGCCGAAAACCAAGAGTTGGACGCTTAACCGACTGAGCCACCCAGGTGCCCCAACAATGTGATTCTGGAAGGGACGTTCCTGTTCTTTCTCAAGAATGTCTCCTGTCAGACACTGGAGGTTGAGCCTAAACCACCAACTGGCTGTGTGAAGAAGGAAATGGCCATTCGGATGGATGATGGCTAAACTAAGCCCTAGGGCGTATTTTGTACAATCCGTGCCACGTGGAACCTGGTGAAATGTCCTTCCTACACCAAAAAGCAGCAAATCATTGTGTGTGTATGTGATATGCAGATATACATACACACACAAAATGATATATTTTAATCAATAGTCATTCAACTGTTCAATATGTCCTTAGACATCTCATTAAAACAAGAATTTGGAGATGAGAATTATACTTATTAGCCATAAGCCAGACTTGGGCAAAATGAAGCTCAAGTAAATACCCTGAGGTTTGAAATGAAGGATAATTTAAGATGAAAAGACACAAGAGTCCATTTCTTTACTCCATGGCTATGCTCTCTCTCTAGAATCAAAACCACTTCCCTCCATTTGGTTTCCTTTGTCACTATTTTCTAGGATCCAAGTGGGAGTGACTTTTTCTGCCCAAATACCTGGTAAGTGCCACAGGCAATATTTGCATTGGTTGAGGAACCCAGGATCCATTCACTGCCAATATGATATTGTGATCCATAATAAGATAATGTATATTTGGTCTTTGTCCCTGTTTCTAGCACACGGCTCCTAAAACCCTTGAAACTTCCTAAGTGATGAGAGTGATAAGGTGCCTTATGTTAATGAGACATTTTAGAAAAGCACCTAAGGACAGGGGGTGCTGGTTGCTAGGCGAACAGACCTTGTAATCAGAGGGTTGGAACTGTCATTTCTATTCTCCCCCTGACCTCCAGGGACAGAGCTGGAGGTCGAGTTCAATCACCAATGGCCAATGATTTAATAATCAATCACACCTTTGTAATGAGCCTCTGTAAGAACCCAAGAGGATGGGGATCGGAGAGCTTCTGGGTTGGTGAGCACGTGGAGATTTGAGGAGGGTGGCCAGAGAGGGCGTGGAAGCTCCCTGCCTGTCCCCCCTACCTTGCCCTATGCATCTCTGCCCCCTGGCTGTTTGGGGTTATATCCTTTTTTTTTTTTAATGTTTATTTATTTTTGAGAGGGGGAGAGAGAGAGAAAGCAAATGCGAGGGGCAGAGAGAGAGGAAGACAGAGAATCCTAAGCAGGTCCCATGCCATTAAGTGCAGAGCCTGACGCGGGGCTCAAACCCACAAACCGTGAGATCATGACCTGAGCTGAAATCGAGAGTCGAGAGGTTAACCAACTGACCCACCCAGGCCGCCCCTATATCCTTTTATAAGAAACGAGTGATCAAGTAAGTAAAATGTTTCTCTGAGTTCTGTGAGCTGCTCTAGCAAATTAACCGAACCCAAGGAGGGGGTTGTGGGAACCTCCCGTCTATAGCCAGTTGACCAGAAGCACAGGTGATACACCCACTGGGATCTGATGCTTTCTCCAAGTAGATCACGACAGAACGGAGTCGAATTGTAGGACCCCCCAGCTGATGTCAAGAGTTGCTTGGTGTAGGGCAAAAATGCCACACATTGGAATTGGTGCCAGAATTGTAGCCAACCCCCAATCCTAGGGAGATTTTCACAGGTACTAGTTTAAATGGACCGACAGAAATTAAATCGAGATCCAGAGGAGGGTGGGAAGCGGGACCTAAGACTGAAGAAACTCAGGGGGAGGAGAGGCATCAATAAAGTAGAGGGAAAAGGAATCTTCTTCATAGTTTTGCCTGTAATTGCGGTCCATCTAAAGGAGTCCCATGGGCCGTCTCTTTGCAAAATAAAGAGGTCTCGGGAGACACGAGAAACCCCACACTCCCGCCACCTAATTGCTCTAATAAATCCACAAATGTTCTATGTTACATAATATGACAATCTGGGCAGTGAGTAAAAATATTCTTCGTGTTCACTGACCTTTTATTCACGCTATACTACAAGATGAGAAGAAAACTTCAGATTATCGTATTCCCAGCAGTGCACGTAAGTTTTTAAGTGGAAATATGAGCATGGGAAGTCTCCAGCAGGAGAGCTCATCCACAGCAGCTGACGCTTCCCATTCCAGATCTGAAATATCCATACGTAGCAGGGTCTGCCAGCGCCCCTCCGGATCCCCTCACCCCTTCCACTTTGGCACGCCCCAGCCTGACTTCCGACCACCAGCACCTGCGTTCTTTTGTGCGAAAACTTTTCTTTGGCCTCGGAGGCCCACTTTAACTGCCCCTGTGACATGGCACAAGGGCCTGTGAATTCATTCTTTTCCCCCCACTTCAGAAGTAGCCTTCATCCATGACTGATGGGAGCTGATGGATGAATACCGCAACTCCCTTGCACTTTGGGTAGTGGGGGGAAACACTAAGGTACATCCAGGCCACGGGATCCCTCAGTTTCCCAGAGGCATTAAGTTCTAGTCACCAAAACGTGTCACTAGTTTGAGAAATGCCCTGCCCTTCATTCCCCACCCCCTTAATAGTGTCCCTTTTGCTTCCTGCCCCTGCCCCCCAAATCTATCTACACTCAAATCCTTGTCTCCAAGTCGGGTTCTAGAGGAAGTCACACAAAGATGCTCTGCCCTTTGGTATTTACCAAAATTAATAGTGTCTATGAAAGTCACAGCACAGCTTGGAACCCAGCAACTTCCTGACAAACTTCCAGATAATTCCAGAGACTGCGCCCAAATCTCAAAACAGAATTCAGTTCCACCTGGAGCATAAACAGTATTTGCTGGAAGAAGGAACGGCCATGATATGCAGAGTGAAACTCAACAATGACGCAAAATCGTGACGCTGAAATTTTAGGCTGGGAACCACTGTCTGCAAGTGGGGCCCTACGGCAGCCTCCAAGCTGGCTTTGACTACAGCTACTTACAACGTCAGACAAGTTGGCAATAAATTACTTGCTCATCAATGGCGAAAAAAAAAAAAGGAGCTGCCGATCTGTAAAAATCATATGCCCTTGAAGCAAAGGTGGCACCGGCTAGAAACCCAGTAAGTGGCAGCTGCCCAGTGAGAATAGCAGAGCTGTGTGTGAGCTCCTGGGCTCTGGATTTATTTGCTTTGACATTTTTAAAAGGAAATTTAATTGGATTATGTCTCCTTCTAGTTTAAAATTTTCTCCTGTAGTACCGGCCACCAGATGCATGAGGGGAAAAGATCGGGAGCCAATTAAATTCCACGCTTCACTGAAACAAGGTTATTTTTATTCCTCCCAAATGTAAGGCTGATGGAGTCATGTTAGTGATTTCACTCTGTTATTCCCCTCCACTTACTCAAAAAAAAAAAGACGTTTCTGTGGGAAATAGCTATGAATTTGTAGACCAGTCCAGGAGCACGTATGGGACTGAAATGGTGCTTTTCCTAAATTTACTGCCTTCTAATAGGTTGACATGACCTCAGAACTAATTGAGTTAAGTTGAGAAAATTGCAAAGACAATTAGAGTTCAGTAAATCAAACTGAAATCTGGGGAGGAAATTTTGCAAATACTTGGTGAGACGGTCCAGAGCATTCTGATAACATAGGGAAAAGCTCACCTAGAAAACCTGGAGGTTTGCTTCTATTCCCGCCCGTTTCTGTGTTTGCCACCATGCCAATATTTCCCAATTGCTTCCCCTGCCCTACACAAATCTTTGCAAGAATGGCCATCTGAGTGTAGCTAAAACATAGGTGTGGCCTTTAAACAAGAAACCTTTCCTTAATACCGCATTGCAGGGTAAAAAGAGTTTTCAAGAAGACTTGAAAGCTCTTGCCTGCAGAGCTGTAGGCTTCTGCAGGCAATTAAAGTAGACATCACCCAACGCTTCAAACCAAAGCGGATTCTGGCAGGATCCTTCCCTACCAGGTTACCGTTTTGCGTTAGGCAATCGGCATGTGTCCGTCAGCTACTTTTAAACTCCAGCGAGCATGACTAATAGTCTTTCATTTCAACTGTTAAATTCAACCTCAGATTCTAGAAATAACTGCTTATTTAAAAGGTTGGCACCAGGCCCCTAACTTCAGTTAGTTTAGTCTTTACCTTTAGGGATGCCTTTGAGTCTCAGCTTCCAATCTATAAATTGGGAGTGACACTTAGTTTCGCTCAAGAGTGGGACAATAAAACGTCACAGGAGGGGCGCCTGGGTGGCGCAGTCGGTTGGGAGTCCGACTTCAGCCAGGTCACGATCTCGCGGTCCGTGAGTTCGAGCCCCGCGTCGGGCTCTGTGCTGACAGCTCGGAGCCTGGAGCCTGTTTCGGATTCTGTGTCTCCCTCTCTCTCTGCCCCTCCCCCGTTCATGCTCTGTCTCTCTCTGTCCCAAAAATAAATAAAAAACGTTGAAAAAAAAAAAAAAAAGTCACAGGATATCCCACCCTCCAAACACCCGAAGAAGATTCTCAACAACCGGGGTGTCCGAAGATGTATCCCAAGGTGCACCCGACTGGTCCCCACTCCCCACTGCCAAGGCTAGAAGATCATCCCGTTGCGGCAAGTGAGGGCTTTAGGGTCGATTGCTAATGCTTCGGCAGTTACAGTGCTCGTAAAATGAAGCCACATACAATGTTTCTCAGAAATGTCAAAAGATAAGACGCCAGTCACACGGTGCAAAAGTTATAAAGCTTATATGAGGACCGATTTAGTGTTATTTTTTAAAACGTGACTTCTGAGAGTAACCAGACAGGCTCTGAACGGCGGGACCGATTCTGCCGGTTTTACAGCTACCATCTGTGAACAAGCACAACAGAATGGAAATGGGGTCTCCAGGCCTTGACCACGCCAGGGCAACGTGCTGAGACCGCAGACAGTCACATCATGGAGCGAGCGTTAAGTTACAGCCTCACGGGCTCACCGTGGGCTGCCGTGGGAGCCAGGCAGAGGCCTCGCCAAGGAACTCCTGAGAATGCAGGCCACAGGCCACCGTCACGGTCACGGGGAGTAATACCCATCCACGTAGGAAGGTCTCTCACCAAAGGGCAGCGGGACTGATCACAGCTAGACTAGCCCCAGACCACAGTCCTCTTTGTCAATTTTGCTTGTTTGTTATCGGACCCCAGCCCTATGGGTGGAGATCAGCTAACTGACCATCACATGCAGGGGAGCCCCACCCGAGTCTGGGGGACCAGTCCTGCCATCCAGCAGACCAAGCCCCAGGAGCTGCTGTCTGGACCTAGCCTTATCCCCTGGCTGGGAGGATGGTTCGCCTGAGCCCAAGTCTGTATTCTGGCAACGGACTGCGCAGGCTCCTTCTCTTTTTGCCCCCAGAAGATCCATTTTCTGCCCTTTTCACCCAGCTCACTGCCCTGGGAGGCCAACCTCTGTGGATTGCATCACACCCCGAACTTCCTCGTTCTGTGGCTGCTGCTGGGTGGGTCCAGCCAATGGGCAGCACCAAGAGATCAGGGTATTGATTCCACTTCCCCTCCCCCCACCTTCTGCCGGCTTCTCCCCTGGGCTCCAAGAATCAGACCGAGGGATAGTAAAGGTTTCCCTCTGTTGCTGGTCCCTGAGTGCTCCGCTGCACTGACTGGGTCCTGTAACCCTATCCGCTCCTCTGTCCATAGTCCCTTCATTAAATCCGTGTCCGTGACTCCTCTGAGTGTGCGGTGTCTGGTCCCTGCTGGAACCTCACCGGTGTGGGGACGTAGCCAGCTCTGGCCCCCCGGGAGGGGCTCAAGGCTTGTCAGTTCAAGCCTGCCGACTGCCGGCTTCCCCCTGATGGCTGGACAGTGCTCACTTCAGGACGCCCCATCACTGTGCTCTCTGCTTTGGAGAGAGGCCCCGCCTCTCCCATCCCCTGTCCCAGACCACCCTCCTACTCAGCCCCCCCCTGCTGGCTGAAGCCGCTGGTCCTGTTCCCCTTTTCTGGCCCCTCCCCCACACGGCAGTTTAATCAGGGTAGACTGGGAAGGTGTCCCAAACCCGTACGTACCCTGACCATCCATCCCGTCCATCAACACGGACACAGACAGGACTTTGGTTGTGGAATCAGTAGTACTGAGGCCTGCTCGGCTTTCGTCAGCCAGGAAGTCCCTTTGCATTTCTCGGTAAGGCCCCCCAGTTAAGGGAAGAGATCGTGTCACGGACAACGTTCAGCACAGGAGTAAAGATATGCAGGTTCCCCCGGTGGGGGCAAGGGAGAGAAGGGGATGGGGGGGGAGAGAGAGAGAGAATCCCAAGCGGGCTCCACACTCAGCATAGAGCCCGATGTGGGGCTCGAACCCATGACCCTGAGATCGTGACCTGAGCCGATATCAAGAGGTGCACACTCAACCAACCGTGTCACCCAGGCGCCGCCCCCACAACCTGGTGGATCTTGTCCTGAAGTCCCGCCCGGGATTTCCCCGCTATGGCAGATCCCCCAAATATGCTGGCTGTCCTCAAAGCTCTAAGGGAGAGGCCTTCTCTGCCCAACTGGGTCCCCACAGATCTACACAACTAATCTGACTCCTCCTGGCTTCTTCCAGCGTTAACTGGTCCCCTGTTAATTCCCGGCCACGGGTAAAAGATCAGGCAATGACAGGGGAGCGGGACCACACTGCCAGGTCCCCAGTTGATACCAAGAACGGTCACCAAAGGCTTCAAGGACAATAAAAGCAAAAATAAACAAGTGGGATGACATCAAACTAAAAACCTTTTACACAGCAGAGGAAACCAACAACAAAACGAAAAGGCAATCTACTGAATGGGAGCACACATTTGCAAATGATGCATCTGATAAGGGGTTAATATCCAAAATATAGAAAGCACTCATAAAACCCAATATCAAAAGCCGGGCAGAGGGGCACCTGGGTGGCTCAGTCGGCCAAGCATCCGACTTCAGCTCAGGTCACGATCTCATAGCTCATGAGTTCGAGCCCCACGTCGGGCTCTGGGCTGACGGCTCAGAGCCTGGAGCCTGTTTCCGATCCTGTGTCTCCCTCTCTCTCTGCCCCTCCCCCGTTCATGCTCTGTCTCTCTCTGTCCCAAAAATAAATTAAAAAAAAAAAAAAATTAAAAATAGAACTACCTTACCATCCAGCAATTCCACTTCTAGGTATTTATTGGAAGAAAATGAAAACCCTAATTTTTTTTTTTTTTTTCCAACGTTTTTTATTTATTTTTGGGACAGAGAGAGACAGAGCATGAACGGGGGAGGGGCAGAGAGAGAGGGAGACACAGAATCGGAAACAGGCTCCAGGCTCCGAGCCATCAGCCCAGAGCCTGACGTGGGGCTCGAACTCACAGACCGCGAGATCGTGACCTGGCTGAAGTCGGACGCTTAACCGACTGCGCCACCCAGGCGCCCCTGAAAACCCTAATTTGAAAAGACATATGCACCCCTATGTTTCATTGCAGCAGTATTTAAAATAGCCAAGGCATGGAAACAGCCAAGGCATCCATCGATGAAGGAACAGATAAAGAAACTGTGGTCTGTACGTACAATATTATTCAGCCATAAAAAAAAGAGAAGGAAACCTTGCCATTTGTGACAACACAGATGGACCTCGAGGGCACTACGCTAAGTGAAATAAGGCAGACAGAGAAAGAGGAATACCGTCATGACTCCACTCATATGTAGAATCTGAAGACTAACCAAATGAACAAAACAGAAACAGACTCATAGCTACAGAGAACAAACTGATTGATGGTTGCCGAAGCGGGTAGGAAATGGGGGACGGATGAAGTAGGTGAAGGGAATTAAGAGGTGCAATCTTCCAGTTATAAAATAACTACGGCAGGGACGTAATGTACGGCAGAGGGCATACAGTCAATAACACCGTATGGTGACAGAGAAATGGTAACTAGGTGACCATTTTGCAATGTGTATGAGTGTCGAATCACTATATTATATGCCTGAAACGAATACAATATTGTATGTCAATTATTTTTAATCAAAACAAAAAACAAGAGCTTCAAGAATAGCTCGTCGCCAAGCTTTGAGGTACCATCCAGGACCTCCTTGAGGAAGGACTTGGTGGCCCAGCTGCTGAGAGTCCCCTGCAGGGATGGCCTCAGCTTAAGCGCTATCTTGGCTGCAAGGAGTCACGTTATCCAAGGTCATACCCCTTCCGAAAGCAACCCACAGGGATGAAGGATAAAGGCCAAGCCATTGTGGCCCAACGCGGGACAGCTCGGAAAGGCCATTCCGTCTGCCCACTCCTGTATCCTGCCTCTCCCTTTCATACGTATCGAGCCCAAGAACACTCCCAAATAAACACCCTGCGCATTCAACCCCACCTGCTTCTTGGAGAACCCAACCTGTGACAGGCTCTGACCTGAGCATCTCAGGGCATTACTGGATATTAACATGTCAGCACACTTACAGGGTTCAGGAAATCCTGGACTTCTCACTACTGATGGTGCTGTATCAACTCTGCAATATTATGCTCAACCCATTCGCGCTAAATATTTTCACATGAGATTATAGACTCACTGGTAACATTCCCAAGCTATCTTATATCCTCTTTACGCAACAATAACAAGCTTAGGAATACCAGAGCACTGTGGGCTCTGGGATCTAGTTACGTTCTCATGACGAAGTCAAATTGGTACCATTTCATACCTAGGTTCTTTTCTTTTTAAAACTGGCAAAAAAGGAATTGGCCCCTCGCAAATGCCTCCCACAGACAGAACCCGCTCCCAGGCTTGGTCAGCAGAGTTGATAAGAGACCCAAAGAGTAAAGTCTCACGGCACATAAGTAACAACTGGACGAGCCCACTGCTGGAGCACAGGCCCTTTTTCTGATGCCACCTTCCTGTTGTGGTTCTCCTACCTTTAAGGGTGGAATCACTGACCATAGCCTTGGAAGCTGAGTGCTCAAGGCCCGGCCCCTTCACCTGAGAAAGTTAAGACCTCTCCACTTTGTTTTCTTTTTTAATGTTTATTTATTTTTGAGAGAGAGAGACCGAGAATGAGCAGGGGAGGGGCAGAGAGAGCAGGAGACACAGAATCCGAAATAGGCTCCAGGCTCTGAGCCATCAGCACAGAGCCCGATGCGGGGCTTGAACTCACGAACCGTGAGATCATGACCTGAGCCGAAGTCACACGCTTAACCGACTGAGCCACCCAGGAGCCCCAAGACCTCTCCATTTTATAAACAATAATAATAGCTAACATTTAAGCCCTTACTATGGGACAGGTGTGGCGACATGGGCCTCATGTGTACCACCCTCAACCCTCACAACCACGCCTATGGAAGGGCTATTGTCATCTCCATTTCTGAGGGGAGGAAACCTAAAAGGTTCAGTAACTTGCACAAAGTCACCCGCTTAGTCAATCACAGAGCTAAGGATGTGAACTCGGGTTCATGTGGTTTCAGACCCTCTGCTCCACACTTCTGAGGCACCTGACATCCACAGCTCAGTAACTGTCCCAGCAACAGAGTAAGGGATGAAATGGGGGAGGGGTGGCTAAGGGGAGAGCGAATCTTTGGCCTTCCCGCCTGGTGGCTTCTCTTCCAGTGTGGGCGGTGATCCTTTTCTGGGCCCTTAAATCAACTTAACGGGTCACAAACTGCACTCAAAAGAGAGAAAGAAGGGGGGTGGGGGGAGAGAGGCAAGAAAAGGAAACGAGGGAAGAAGGAAAAGAGAAAGAAAGTAACACGTTGCGCGACTCGTAGTTAGAATAGTACTGATTCGTGAAACTTTTGTTCCACTGTATATGTGCATGCTGGGTTGCTTTGAAAAAAGTCTTTCTTAATTGTCGTACCCAAAGATCATTAGCCCAGTCATCAGGAAAATAAAAATTAAAGTGATAAGCTACCACGATGTCAGAGGCAAACATGTAAAAATGACTTGAACGCCTATCAACAGAAAAATGGATGAATAAATTATTCTGTATCCATACTACGGCTATTAAAGAATGGCTCAGGTCTATACATATTAAACTAGAGTGACTGCCCATGATGAACCGTTACGTAAGAAAAACACACCACAGATAAATGCATGTGGTAGAATTATATATTAAAAACATTTTTTAAGTTTATTTATTTTGAGAGACAGAGAGACACAGAGAGAGAGAGAGAACGCACAAGGAGGGAGGGGCAGAGAGAAGGAGACACAGAATCCCAAGCAGGGTCTACGCCATCAGCGCACAGCCCGATGTGGGGCTCGAACTCCCGAACCGTAAGATCACGACCTGAGCCGAGATCAAGAATTGGACGCTCAACTGACTGCACCACCCAGGCACCCCTAGAATTATATTTTTGTGCAATAAATGACGAAGCCCCCAATGTACAGGTGAACGTTTGGGTGGTGGACTGGGTGCAACAGAAAAGGAGACAGGTAGGAAGTAAGGAAAAGAAAAACAAAGGCAGTCGCCAACTAGCACAAAAAAGCACGCGCGTCAGTCAGGGTGCCACAGGAAACAGAGGACATGGGCAAATCGCGGAAGTTGCGGGGAATTTAAAATAAAGTGACTGTTTACCAAGTTGCGGGAAGCGGTCAGGAAAGGCCACAGGGGATCCTCCAGCCCCCCGAGGAGTGTAGCAAGGGAGGAAGGGGGGCCGTTACCACCGCCTGGGGCCAAAGGGGTGGTAATGGTTACTGGAGGGTTCCTGAGGGTGGGCACTGGAGTCTGGAGTGGTGGGCAGCTATGGAGGACGTGGTTAGTCCACGGGAACTGGCAGGGAGGGACAGGATTTCTCTCTCCTCCCACCCTCCATTCTCTTGCTGGCGCATGCCACTGGCCAACCCAAGGGAGGTGGGGGGCAGAGGGCTAGCGAACCCGTTGATGAAGCCCATAAAGGTCAGCTGCCTGGGACTCAGAGCAGGGGAGAGGGGGCCGGGGAAAAGTCCTAACGGGACAAATGGATGCTATCCAACCAGCCCAAGATACTGTAACATGGAGCGAAAAGGTAGAATGTAAACGCCATCTCTCATTTTTAAGTACCTGCATGGATAAGAATGAAAAGGTTACCGAAGGATAGTACTGATCTGTTTTTGTGATGGCATCTTGGTTTTTGTTAATTAAATGCAATATGTTCGATCATGATGATATTAGAAAAGATTTTTTTTTCTTTCTATGCTTCACAGTGAAACGGGCGTGAGTTGCAATTCTCACTTTACCACGCACTTGCTGCTTCTCTAACTTCCTGATCTCTAAAATGGGGATCACAAGAGTATCCACCTGCTAGGGTTCCGAGGAGGATTAAATGAGTCAGTAGATCTTTCCAGTCTTAGTGTTCGGCACATAGGATGTGCTTTACGTGTTTGCAGTTGTCATGGTGACAACGGGACATCAAGAGCCTCCTAATGGGTCTACCTGTTCCGAAGTCCCCTCTCCAAACTGCCCACCATCCAGCCCAGAGCAAAGCTCCCTCTACAGGGAACACGTGATCATGTCGCTCTCTTCCTTGACCCCGTCCCTGGCCTCCAGAGCTTGCAGGACAATATTCAAACCTCAGCCTTGCGGGTATCTCGAGCCTCCTCCTCCTCCACTCCTCCCTTCGTGCCTTCATGCCAGGATGTGCCCCCTTCCCCCTTGCTAACTCGTACTATTCAGCATTCAAATTTCAAGCGTCACCTCCCCTGAGAAGACTTGCTGCCCACCCACCCCCCGCCCCAATGCCACTCTGATTTGTTTTAAGCATTTTTTTAAAAGTTTATTTATTTTGAAGGAGGGGGAGAGAGAGAGAGAGAGAGAGCGAGAGAGAGAGCTCACGTGTGCCATGAGCAGGGGAGGGGCAGAGAGGGGGAGACAGAAAGAATCCCAAGCAGGTTCTACGCTGTCGGTGCACAGCCCAACATGGGGCTTGAACTCACGAACCGTGAGATCATGACCTGAGCCAAGATCAAGAGTCGAACGCTTAACCAACTGAGCCACCCAGGCACCGCCACCCCCACCCCAGTATAATTTCTTGGAGGCTTCCTCCTCAACCCATTCCATCCCATGCAGGCTGTATCATGCCATACTCCAAAGCATGAGTGAGTGTATTGATGCCCCCATGGGCAGTGCCCCCCCCCCCCGCAAAAGGCAGCAATAATGACCTTCACTCTGGACCCCAGCGCTGAGCATAGAACCTGCTGAGAGTGGATTACCGACTCACGATTTGTCTGAGAATTAGATTTATAAGCGAATGGGTTAAGTCCCCCAAAGCCGCTCGGCTAAGCAAGTGGCAGAGACAGAATTCAACACTAGCTCTGTGCGACTCCAAAGGCCACCACTCTCTCCCAACCATCTGGAAGTTCTAAGGCTGCCTGACTGCTCCAGAATAGCAGCATGCCTGAGGGAACTCTCCAGGGGCAGTAGACCAGTTCAGGCCAGAATGAGCTGGTTAGCAGCGACAGGCAAGAATAAATGCCTCCTTTCTGGGAGCAACCACATGACATTTGCTTTATCAAGGGACGTTCCCAAGAAAATCAATTTCTGGAGCATGTTAAAAATATAAACAAACCACCCCCCCACCCCACTCCTTGAAGACAACTGGTCCAAAGAGATCTTAGGGAATTCAGACAATGCCACAATGTTGAGAGCACCATCAGATCACATGAACTTTGCTTTCCCTAACCAAGCATTTTCCTGCTGAATTTTTATGGTAAATTTGGCTGCACTGTGACATGCGCGTCCCCATACTATCCTCTGTCACCCAAGGCAAACCTGTATGCACAGTCACAGATACACTGGGGACTCTTGAAACACGCACCATCGGAGATTTGCTGTTGTGGCTCACGATGATGTTAGCAGAATCCCTTGATAACAGTGTTTACATCTATTTATAACTGTAACCTATTATCCTATTTTCCATATAATGGGATGCGACTGGAGTTAACAAAAATTCAGCTGCACAAGAGAAGTCATGCTCTTATAGAGCAGATGTTCACTCAGCACGGAAAGCGATTAGCCTTTACCGCAAATACCCAGGAAGACAGAAGCGCTTTTTCCAAAAGCGCGGCTGTTAATGTTTCATGGTGAAAACTAATTTTTCAGATAAAGGATATTAAAAATGCAAGGTTGATTTTACCTCTTTAGTAAACGATACTGCTTGCAATTCGGGCATTGGATTCATTCTCCAGTTCAGGGCAGAGAAAAATAACTCGTAATTTATTTGTTCTTCACTGTCTTGAAACCTGAAAATATAATTATGGAATATAATTTGACTCAATCTGCAGAATTCAGGACCGAAATGTCACCTTAAATGCTACCATGAAAACATAATGTCAGGTACGTTTCAATATCTGCTATTTTTCCTGTTTCTTACTAGTTTATTTTCTGATTCTAACTCTTGAGAATGTGAACTCTTTGTGAGCAAAGATCCCATACGGCTACTTTACCAACATGCCCCCAACACCTAGATTAATGCTGGCACTTAGTAGGTGCTCAATAAATATTTGTTGCAGTTGCCACAGAAAGAAATGAGCTTATTCAGTAACTGAGACTGTTTTGTTCAGAGTATTTGAAGGTCCCCTTTAATTTCATATCGTTGATCCAATAGGTCAGTAAAATAAAATCTCCTTGTATTTTTAGACTGCATGCCTTTTAAATTTTAAAGGGGAGCCTAGATTCATTTTGTCTACTAAGATATTTTTAGGGAAGATAAAAGGTATCTTTATCATTTATTATCTAGCCATTAAAAAGGGTTTATTTAGATCCACATGTACTGTCCTGGAAATATGTTCATGATGTATTGTTGAGCAGAAAGGCGGTTATAAAATAGTATTTAGAGTTATGATCTTACTTGAGGTTTATATTTATATAAAAAGGCATAGGAAAAGTCTAGCAACAACACACTGAAATATTAAAAACAGCTATTTCTGGGAAGAGAGACTGAGTTTTGCTGTTTTCTTCAGACTTTTCTGTATCATCTGAATTGTTTTAAATTCATAAGAAAAAACATTAAGTAAGCCCATTTTCACTTAAAAGAAAACATTGGCATAAATGTAACCTTAACCATAATAGACTTTTGGCTATTAAGACCTAGGAATTTCAACACAATTGCTAGAATGACCTAAATACAAGCAAAGTACTTCTCAGTGTAATACCTCCATACCACCTACTCTGAATTTGACCACATTCTGCCAATCTTGTTTTCTTTTACAGAGAGACAGAGACAGAGACAGAGACAGAGACAGAGACGGAGAGAGGGAGAGAGAGAGAACCTCAAGCAGGCTCAGAGTCAGCACAGAGCCCGACGTGGGACTTGATCACATGACCCTGGGATCAGGACCTGAGCCAAGATCAAGAGTCGGACGCTTAACCAACAGAGCCACCCAGGTGCCCCACTTTCTGCCCATTTTTAAGGCTAAAAAACATACACTGGTCATGTCCGACCATTGTTTAAAGGAAAAGACAAAGGTATTATTTCAAGCACCTTCAGGACCTCCAACTCAACATACCCCTCCCACCAGCAAGTGAGGTGCACAAGACTCTGTTGCAAGAATGAACAGGGGATGATTAATTATAAGAAAGCCGGGTTGGGGCGCCTGGGTGGCTCAGTGGGTTGAGCATCCGACTTCAGCTCAGGTCACAATGTCACGGTTCATGAGTTTGAGCCCCGCATGGGGCTCTGTGCTGACAGCTCGGAGCCTGGAGCCTGCTTCGGATTCTGTGTCTCCCTCTCTCTCTGTCCCTCTCCCCCTCACTCTCTGTCTCTTTCTCTCAAAAATAAATAAACGTTAAAAAAAAAAATTAAAAAAAAAAAAAAAGAAAGCTGGGTGATGATAAATGCAGGAAAATAGCATACTCATAACCAAAGGACTTTTTTCCCCCTCAGGATTAAAGAAAATAATGGCTCATATTTATAAACTAATAAAAATTAGCAGTAATAAGTTAAATGTTACAAGATGAAGTCACACAGACTCATCAATCTAAACAAAGTAGAATCAACAGCGATCAGAAGAGGGGAAAGGGAATTTGGTTATTTTTTTGTGTACATTTTCTTTGGCCAAGGGTTCTGGGATGCAACTCCAATATGCCGCCCCCTACCACTGTTTATCGTCTGGGTTTTGGCTCACTTGTCATCTTGAACTCCTTGAAAGGACATGCTCTGTTTATGGAAATATTTGTAGCCAAAATGCTGGACCATGATGTCTTTTATTTGTGTGTGTTTTGGGAGAGGAACTGAAGCTCAATCAATTAAAGATGTTTTGTAGGAAACTTGCATTTAGCATGGAGCCTTGAAGAAAAGTATTCCCTAATACTCCGAGTAGGAGCTGAGGTCAGAGAATGAGATCATGTAGAGCCTTTAACTTTCCTACTGAAGAGAACTAAAAGACACAGCAGCAGACTGTACAGAGAGCTATTATGGGACCCAAGTTGTATTTTCTAAAGATCGCTCTGACTGATACATTGAGAAGAGAATGCAGGGGCAGGGCCAAAGTGGTGAGAGCAGTTAGCAGTCTTTTTCCGTAACCCAGAGGAGGCATAAATGGCGGCGGTGGCGGTGGAGATCAGTGAGGAGTGGTCAATTCTTAATACTTTGAGTGTTAAGTAGGATTCCAGAAGGATTGTATACAGTGACAGGGAGAGACACAGACAGAGACAGAGAGAATGAATGGACTCAGGACAACTCTAAAGGTTTTGGTTGACCAATTGGAAAAATATAGCTGTCCTGAGACTGGAAGGATTGCCGGGGCTACAGGTTGGCAGAAAACAACCGGGAGTGCTGTTTGCATATGTTATATTTTGATGGGAAGTGAGCAGTTGGATCTATGAGCTTGAAATTCAGGGAAGAGGTTCGAGGTGAAGACAAAAATGTGGCAGCCATTAGCATACAGATGGTGTTAAAAGCCACCAGATTGTGGGGGGTGCCTGGGTGGCTCAGCTGGTTAAGTGTCTGACCTTGGCTCAGATCATGATCTTACAGTTCCTGATTTCGAGCCCGGAGTCGGGCTCTGTGCTGACAGCTCAGAGCCTGGAGCCTGCTTCGGATTCTGTGTCTCCCTCTCTCTCTGCCCCTCCCCTGCTCCTGCTCTGTCTCCCTCTCTCTCAAAAAAATGAATCAACATTAAAAAAAATTTTTTTTTTAAAGCCACCAGATTGAGCGATTGGATGAGATCACCAATGAACTAAGTTTCTCTGTTTCTAGAGTACAGAATGTAATTGTCGGTAAATTCCCGTTACGTCAATTACAGGAGACACTTATTTAATCCTAGAGGTTTCAGAAGTGTGATATCCCAGTAATTTGGGAACCAGTCAAAAGACTGCCAAACAAATGTAGGACCACATCAGACTTCACCCGCACATACAATCCACTAACGAGTCCTGAGGGTTCTACCGCCATAGCAGATCATAAATCCTTTCCTCCACCTCCTCTCCCATTCACTAACTCCAGGCCACCATCAACTCCTACCTGGGTTATAACCATAGCTTTGTAGCTTGGTCTTGCTGCTTTGACTCTGACCATGCTGCAGACACATCCTCCATCAGAATGAGCTTTTTAAAACATAGACCAGATCAATAACTTTCTTCCTTGAACGCTCCAATGGCTTTCCAATCCACTTGGGACAGAAGCTGACCTCCCCATCAGGGACTATAACACTGTATGTAATCCGGCCATCGCTGACCTCCCTGATCTCACCTGTAAACTCCATCTCTGTTCAAAACATTGCAGGTGCACTAGCCTTCTTCCTGTTCTCTGAGCATGCTGAGATTTCTTCCAGAAATGTGAGGCATTTGCCCCTCTGGTCCCTTTGTCTGAAAGTCTCAATTCAAATGTTGCTTCTTCAGAAAGGCCTTCCTGAAGTTCCTCTTACCTAACTGAGTCCCTCTACCCGAATCTGCATTTGCCCTGAATGATGGCAATGGAAACTTCTAGAAAGATTTCCGAAATCACCACTGGAATTCTTATTATCATACTTTGTTACCAAGAAGTCTTCTCTTTACTCATCCCTACCTGTTACCCCTAGGTGCCCAGCCTTCTTCCCTGCCCAACATACGATATGTCAGACTCAACACATCTAACCACTTACCCATTTCAAAGGCTATTTGGAAAGGATATTTGTGAATCAAATGATATTCAGGAAGGATCAAAAGCTGGAAATGGAAGAGTACACAGCTTAGAAATGATGTATGAATGTTTTCTGAGGAAAAACGTTTGAGAGATTTAGTCTTTTCAAAGACCCAGAGCCAGGCTCCAGAGAAGAGTTGAGCTAATGTGGTATAACACTCCAAGTTTTTCTTTTCAGTTCTTAGAGGATCTCAATGGATATGGAACTCTCAGCAAAAGGAGCAAGGGACAAGAGAACAAAGCATCTTTCAATGAAAGTGGATAAAATGAGCCAATGCTTCTTGGAAGAATTCTTTGCTGTTGGAAGTGGACAGAGTTGTAGTTAATCCTGATGGATTGGTCACAAATATTTATCTCCCTTTCTCACCAAAAGCCCACCAAAACGGCAATAAAGGAATAGGTGGTAACCCGCGATGTTCATGACAGCTGGAAAAAAGACAACGGTGGGCAAGAATCTTCAAAATCTTTTGCAAGATGGAAAGCAGACCAAGGGAAGCTAAACTGTAAATGTCTGGAGGCAGGGGGCCACTTAGAGATTAGCCAATGTGGCCCACAGAACTCCTGAGGCACTCAGCGAAAGCAGGCTCCAGATGCCATCAGAGGCGGGAACATGGTGTGAGACTGAAAACAAGGGCTGTTTCAAAGCCTGAACAAAGCCAGGGCAGCGAATCCCAAGTATCTTTTTCTATACAGTTCTCTTTCAGAGCAATTCAACTTAAGAAGCTTCAGTCTGGGGGAGCTGAAGCATAATCGAGGGCAGAGGAGAGCATTACACACTGAACTTGGGCCTCTCGGCCCCCTTCCTTCCCCTTTCCCATTTCTAGAATACCTGTAGCCATGCTTTGGTGACCCTTTCCCCCATTCCACCCTCCCTCCTATTCCAGCGGAAGATAGGATTCCTTTCCTGATTCTCCGAATGGTCTCAGAAAGATCTCCAGATTCCAGCTTCTGGGGTTCACCTAACGAAAATGAGGGGTAGGAGATGGATTTGTGCAGTGAAACCCACCAATCAACAAGATCCTCCCCCCCAAAAGCTTCAAGCATTAAGGACAGAAGCCAAAACAGCAACAGTAAAAAAAAAAAAAAAAAAAAAAAAAAAAAAAAAAGGAATCAGAAAAACAAAGGTTGCAGAGGCAAAGAGGGAAGATAAGAGGATACAGTATACCCATGAAAAAAGAAGAGAAAACTAAAAAAGGGAACATTCAGACAAACTGTGCTCCTGGAATAAAAAATCTGAGAGATTTATTATTAGATTACACAGTAGAATAGGCGGAATATCGTGTCAAGAAAATCATGATGACAAAGAGGAAATCCGGGAAAGGAGAGATCCAAATCCAGGACATCCAAAATCTTTTTTTTTTTTTTTAATTTTTTAATGTTTATCTTTATTTTTGAGATGGAGAGAGACAGAGCATGAGCAAGGCAAAGGCAGAGAGAGAGAGGGAGACACAGAATCGGAAGCAGGCTCCAGGCTCTGAGCTGTCAGCACAGAGCCCGATGCGGGGCTCGAACTCGTCAACTGCAAGATCATGACCTGAGCCGAAGTCGGACACTCAACTGACTGAGCCACCCAGGTGCCCCTAGGACATCCAAAATCTTAATGACAGGAGTTCTCACAAGAGAAAAATGAAAATGAAAGAGGAAATTACTAAAAATTGATGGAAAGTTTCCCAGAACCAAAGGACAGGGTCTCCAGACCAGAAGGGCCCATATTAAGCACAGCGAATCCGTATACAGCCACACACACATACACACAAGGCCCCGAAGAGAAGATCCTAAGAGCATCCAGAAAGACCAATAGTGGGAATTAATATTATGTTAACTCCTCAAGCACCCTAACAGGAAGTTAGCAGTGGTATCTAAAAATGAGAAACACAGAAATAGTAGTATGTGCGTGTTATTTAAATGTCGCCGGAATATTACCCAGCCGTCAAAAAGAATGTAATCTCGTCATTCGCAATGGCGTGGATGGAGCTAGAGAGTATTATGCTAAGTCAAATAAGTCAATCAGAGAAAGACAAATACCAGATGCTTTTACTCCTATATGGAATTTAAGAAACAAAACAGATGAACATACGGTAAGAGGGGGAGAAGAGACAGAAACAAACCACAAGAGACTCTTAACGATAGACAACAAACTGAGGGGTGATGGAGGGAGGTGGGCGGGGGATGGGCTAGGTGGGTGATGGGTATCGAGGAGGTCACTGGTTGCGATGAGCACTGGGTGTGGTACGTAAGTGACGAGTAGCAGAATTCTACTTTTGAAACCCATATCCCACAGTATGTCACCTAACAAAAATTTTAAATAAACAAACAGACAAACGTCTATAGAAATGACTAGAACAACTGAAAGAGGCTGCTTCCTGTGCATGGATGGGTCTGGGAGGTGGGGAAGGGTGTGGCTGGAAGCTGCTGCTGTTGGAATAGGCTTTTTAGAATTATTTGAGTTTTGTTTTTGTTTTACCATGAGAATGTACCAGTGTGATGTAAGTACAAAATGTACAAAGCACGAAAGGCAGGCGAGAGACCCTGAAACAATGCTTTTCAAGGTGGTACGTTCATCCAATGCTGGTGAGGAATCAGTCCCCGGTCTTCCTCCCTGCTCTGCGATTCTGTACACAGCTTCCCGCCCCTACCCAGGCCACCGATGGGGTGAGGTTTGTCATGCCCTCCTTTGCTATGTAACACACACTAAATGTCCCATTCGTTATTGTTAGCCAAGGTTGTGACAGAGGTGGGGGGGGGGGGAGAGAGAGAGAGAGAAAGAGAGAGAGAAAGAATATGGATATATAAGAGAGCTCGGGTTCTAAAAATAGTCCAAATAGGAGGCAGAGGAGCCAAGAGGAAGCAGTTCAGAGATGGAGGAAGGCTTGACTCTTCGGGTACTGGGAACGAGTCAGTCATTGCCTGCATTTACCTCTGAATACCGTCTCCCCTGTCACCCATAAATGGCGCCCTCCCTGTCATCCTTTGCCAGATCCTATCCATCCTTTCAAAACATTTTGGAAAGACCTGTGAATCATATAGAAAATACGTCTCCTTACTTCGGGGTCATGCTGTGCCCCTGATCAAAAATATCAGCCTCCTGACTGTCCACCAGGACCCCCTACTTTGCTCCTCGCCGAATGACTTTTGGCTCTTGCTAAGACTCTGATCCGTGGTCAAAGGACGAAGATTGGCCACTCTGGAGGCAAGCCTCTCAAAAAGGCCGTGAAGGCAATTCCAAAGAAGAACTTTCTATGGCAACATTGTTGGAACCCGTGCACGGTCTTCCAGGGTGACTGCCCTAAAGGGCAACACTAATTCTGGCTTTTAAGTGTTTCTCCGCTTGTTAAAAAGTCAGCCTCCTTACTTTAAAGTCCCAGCTCACAGTGCTAGAGTGTTTTCCTAAAGCCTCCATAAATTCCTCTTTTCCTTTGATACTTGGGCAAGCCACCATTTCCTTCCCTACACAAACTCAGGGACATGTTTGTGGAGGAAGAGGGAGGGAAGGCAATTTTCCCTCGTTCCTCCTTAGATAATCATGACCCCCCCTCCCTCCCAAGCATGCTCCTCGATGCCTAGCTAGGTGGGAGTTCTTAGAAATGTGTCATTTGACGGGTGCTTTTGGTCCCCCCCCTCCCTAAAAGGATGAATGGCTTGAAAACTACAGAAGCCATCTATCTCCTTGCCACAACGAATAAAGCTCCATCTGTGGAGGTAAAAGGCAGAGCAGCAGCTGTGTTTTGCTGAAAAGGAACATGGCTTCCCCTCTGCTGCAAAGGCCATCTTGCAACACAGGTGAATGGGCTGGGCTGCATGACTAGAGCTGCAAGGGAGGGAGGGCAGTGGAGACACATTTTTGATTCACTTGGTTGTGTTTGGCTTCAGTTCATTACCCGGCAAACCCAGGGGTGCCCACCTGAGCACCTTCTGCAATTTTTTAATTCAATTTAATTTATTTACTCGAGGCAGGGGAGGGGCAGAGAGAGAGGGAGGGGGAGAGAATCCCAAGCAGGCTCCGAGCTGTCAGTGTGGAGCCCTACGTGGGGCTCGATCTCACGAACCGTGAGATCACGTCAGACGCTTAACCAGCTGAGCCACCCAGGTGCCCCTTGAACACCTTCTGAGATACTTAGTGACTGGACACTTGAGAAAAAAGTAGAGCTCTGGGCCACTGCATCCATGGGTCATTAAAAACTCAGAGTTGGCATGGTGGCATGGCCCCAGGTTGTCAGTGAGTAGTTCTGGGAATCTCTAGACGGCCAGGTCTCTAAATTAATTTCCAGTTGTTCCAAGTGGCGATTCATAAGGCCACCATTAGGAATGGAGGCTACCTCTTTACTTTGCACTTGAATTTCCGGTTATTCCAAGTGGCGATTCATAAGGCCGCCATTAGGAATGGAGGCTACCTCTTTACTTTGCACTTGAATTTCCGGTTATTCCAAGTGGCGATTCATAAGGCCGCCATTAGGGAAGGAGGCCACCTCTTTACTTCCCAGTCCCACACGGAGCACAGAACGGAATGACCTCAGAATACTCCCCACTTCCGAACAGTTTGAGAACCAGAATTTCTTGCTTATGAACAACTGAGGGAGCATCAAAAACCCAAGTGAGGGCTCAGAGAGGTCGGGTGCATTTACAAGGCTCACATCCCAAAGGTTTAGGCTATCTTAGGGAGTCGTCGTCCTAATTCCATCGGAGACTCAACTCGGTCTGCACCGCACTCTCTCAGTGAGAGAGCCTCTTGGTGCCTCAGTGCCTGCACTTAACAAGATGAGGAATCGTGCCTATCATCAACGGTCACGTGCCTTTTGACAGGCTCAGGGGTTTATGGAATATTCTAGGGCCCTTGGCACTGTGTCAATACAGAGCGTCAGTCCCGTCATTCACGTATCACCCATCGCTACTACTGCACAGAACACGTAAGCCCGATGCTCTATGCATTGGTGAGATGAACCCGTTTGGTAACTAAGGTGACTTCATGCCACGGACTGGTGGGGCCTCAGGTGACCGGATGTGAACACGATTTTGAAGTCCCGATCCCAGCTTGAGCTGGGCTAATTCAGGAAAAGCCCTAACTGAATCAGAAGAAAGAAAGAAAAAAAAAAAAATGGAAGAGCAGCAGAGGGAACTCTCGATACTAAAACAACGGGGTTAGGAAAAATACGCGAGTAACCATCACTGGGTTGAGAGACAATCAGTCAAATCTGCAGCCATGTTGTTTTCCGGCGCCTGAACTGAGCGCACACAGCCGCAGGTACAACCGCCCTTGGACGGAGCGTGCATTGAACCAAAACAACACGCTCCAGGCCTGCCTCCCACAGGACGTGGCAGACGTCAGAGGGGCTCTGGCGTGGCATGCCACAGGAGGGCTGTGCAGAAAGAGAGTCTGGTCAAGGCTCTGGAAAGCCCTGTGCAGTCTGTGGGGAACAATAAGAATGCAGAATAGAAATGTAAGCTGCAGGCTGATGGGTCCGTTAGGAATTAGGGCCGTCTTTGAAAGGAATCTGCGGAGATGATGCAAAACCCCAAGCATGCGACCCAGATCGTGGCGGGGCATATGGGAGGGAGAGGGGACTGGGAATGAGACATTTTCTAATCTGACTGGTCTGAAGTTTCCCCCGAGTGAAGAGAAGGGTCACCGCACAATCAGAGGCAGAGCTGGACTGAACACAGTCCGCTTAGCAACCCGGAGGGATGACCTCCACAAAGCCGAGCTGGGCTCGGAGGCAGATGTGCACCGTGCCCGGGACATCTTCGAAGGAAGTGGGGGAACGGTCTTTCTGCCTTTAATGTCAAATCATAAAGGCAGAGACAAAACAGGCTGCAGAGGATGATGATTTGGTGGCCTCAGTGTTAGAGAAGGAACGTCTAGGTCCTCCAGAGGCCAGGCTCCCACATCACCGGACTTTCCAGGACAACTCATCCCCGGGGCCATAAGAGATAATCTAATAAATATCCGCAGCTTCCTGACGGGAAGACAGCTTCATGTGCGAAACGCCTTCAGATCCAACTGTTTGAAAACAAGGCTTCCTCTGTGTAGAGGGACACAAGTTTCCTCCAGTTCACTTCGAAGTCAGAGTGTGTGGTCTGTGGTCCCTGACTTCAACTTCTCGCCTCGTCCCCAATCAATACTTAGTACCAGGTGCTGCGCTGGGTACTTCGTGTATGTTATCTCAAGTCACCCTCAGAACTGCCAGGAAGTAGGTATTATCTCATTGTATTTTTGGTTTTATTTTATTTTTTTAGTCTAGAGAGAGAGCAAGCACACAAGCAGGGGAGAAGGGGGGAGGGAGAGAGAGAGAGAATCCCAAGCAGGCTCCACACTGAGTGGAGGGGCTCGATCCCATGGCCCTGGGATCATGGCCTGAGCCCATATCAAGAGCCAGATGCTTAACCAACTTAGTCGCCCAGGCGCCCCGGTATTATCTCATTTTAGAGGTGAGGAATCTGAGGTTCAGGCAGGTCAAAAATCTTGCACAAGATCACATTAGCTAGCAAATGCATTCAAAGACTACAAGAGACCAGGCAGGGTGAAACTGTTAAGATCTGACGAACCCGCTGGTTGTTCATAGGTGGCAAATCAAACAGGCTGAAAGCAGGTCTCTGTATCTGAATGGACCGAACGTCAAGTCGCAAATCTTCGTTACAAGGTAAGAGACAAAAAGAGAAACATGGTGTTGTGAGAATCTTCTGGAAGAGTCAGTCACAGCCAGCCAAGTGAATCTAAGATGGCTTCATGGGTGGGGTGCTACCCGAAGTGAGTCTTAGAGAAAGAGCAGGATTTCAGCAGGTAAAGAAAACTGGAAGCTATTTTCTACTGAAGAAAGAGCAAGAGAAAAGGCAAACAAACAAACAAACAAACAAACTAACTAACTAACTAACAGTGGGAAGCAGGAGGTAGACATGTGAAATGCTAACTAGCCCATGTGGTCTTGGGAATGTGATGACGGAAGAAACCAGACTCCTAGGCCTATTTCATCTCAGGTCCTTTCCATCAGGATGACCTGCCTTCTCCCTCACACTGATGCTAGCAAATAAAAGCACCCTGGGGCTGATATTCCAGAAAATAACCCCAGGTCAATGTAACACACAGGTACATCCAACTGGATTGGCCCTCTTGAGTCCCCTTCTGATGCTTCAGACCCTAGTTCTTCCACATGGGATTTAGTTTTATCTGTTCCTTTTGTCTCAGATGAGGACTCCCCACTCCAGCCCCTGCCTGAAAACAATGCTCCAACTGATAACCCTAAGCCTCCCAATGCAGAAGGGGGAGAAGGAGTGAAAAGCCAGCGATTTCGGTCTTTCCTTAAAAAGGAAAGAGGGGTTACGGAGAGTTCGTGAGTAGAAAAGCAGTGCTATGACATTTTGGCTCTTAGAGGGTATTAAGCTGCTGCATGTGAAGACAGATTTAAACATTTAGAGACTGGTGGAAGAAAGACCAACGTGGAGGCGCTGTAATAGCCAGGAAGAAACGTGGGTCAGAACAAGAGTGAAGACGGTAGGAATGGAGAGGAAAGAGTGGCTGCAAGGAGTAGGCAGGATGTAGAACTGTCAAGCTCTTCTTCTAGATTATGGGACTTTGGGCGAAACACCTCATCTCCCTAAACCTCAGCATCCTCATGTAAGGTAGGAAGAGAATAGTTCTGACTCATGAAGCTGTGCTCACAAAGCAAATGAAGTAATGTCTTCAGAGCAAGGACAACGATGGCTAGAACACAGTCCAAAATGTCAGAATTACCGAGATGAGCAAGTCGGAGGAGGGGCTGGGATAATGCCAGAGTCTGCGTAGCTGGGAGGGCGGGTGCCAGGAAGTCAAAAGTAGACGTTGAGCAGGAGAGTGAGGTGTTTCAGAAAGCAGTTCATGGTGCTTTCCTTTTGCAACATCATAATCGCCACGGTTTATATCTGGGGCTCTAGTAGGGCAGAGCCCTATGCTAGTAACACTAGGCTCTCTTACCACATGTCTTTAGCCAGTAGGAACTACTGCTTTGAAAAATCTGCCCCAAATTTGAGATCTAATACCCTCATAACCAATGAAGTAGGACGTTTTCATTTTGTCCCAGGAACCTGTGTGTATGTGTATGTGTGTCTTAAATATTATTTTATTTTTGTAAATGCTTTTTATTTATTTTGAGAGAGAGAGAGACAGACAGAGTACTAGCAGGAGAGGGACAGAGAGAGACACACACACACACACACACACACACACAGAATCTGAAGAAGGCTCCAGGCTCCGAGCTGTCAGCACAGAGCTCAGAGCCCGACGCGGGGCTCGAACCCGTGAACTGCGAGGTCGTGACCTGAGCCAAAGTCCGCGCTCAGCCGACCGGGCCACCCAGGCGCCCCTACGTGTGTCTGTCTTAATGTTAAGAAGACAGACTAGCAATTCAGAACAGGCTGTCCAACGTTCAAAACCATGACCAACTTTGCCTTTCGTAACACTTAAATGGAAATGCGTCGTCAGTAACATAACCGGAACGGTCAAGGGGCAATCAAGGATAACGAAAGGTAAATGTACAACCAGGAGGAGCCCCCCGCCCCACAAAAGTGTGCAGGACAAACCCCACGGAGGGAGGAGCTCTCGCTTACCTGGACAGTATGGATCCCAGGAGGTCATCAGTCAGAGGTAACCTGAAGGATTTGCACAGCCTTCTGATGTCTTTGGTGGGTAATACTTTTTTCCTGCATTAAAACAGAGTAGGCAGGTGTTTATAGATTTTGTCTCTCTTGAGTAAATAGTTACATGCTATAGGAAAGAAAACACAGATGCCTCCCAAGAATCTGCACACGGAAATGAGTATCAGCGGTGGTAGGGGGATTCACAGTAAGGAAAAACAGTCCTATGGCATTTCACCAACTTTTTCCAGTTCATAAGCCATCAGATTCTGTCCTTACAAAGGCCTGCCCATCACGATTCAGACTCTTGGTTGGTGACAGCACAGCGTATTAGGGCTGCGGCCACGAGTGCTGCTCTAAGTAATTGGTCTGCCTTCTTGACCACTGGTCAAAGGATGGCTCTGATATTTGAAAACATCTCTTAATTTGACAGGCATCTAGAGCCTCCAACACAAGTATTCAATGACTTGAGGGTGTTTTTCTAGTCTTTTCTTGGACCCAAACCTTGCAATTTGGAAGCCCCAGCTGGGGCCTTAACATTCACCTCAGTTTTGTCAGAGGGTTTCTCCAGAGCAGCCCAAGAGTCATTTTCCTCAGCCTGCTGGGGGGCGGGGGGGGGGGGGCACAGAAGTGCTCGTCCAGTGTTCTCACTCGGCCAATATTCTTCTAGGCACCAAGCAAAATGAGAACCAATAGGAAGGAAAGCGGGTGGCTTTATTCACAGCGAGGTTATAAGATGATGAGAGAGCGTTTATGTCTAGAACGGAAGCTTGTCAGATCTGGAAGAGCCTCAGAGCTGTCGGATCAAGCAGGCTCATCGTGCCCAGGAGGTATTCCTTTAGTGAAGGAGGGTCACACTTCTCACCCCGGGGGAGGGGTCCCACCAGGGTGGAAGGCAGGGCCAGGGTCATGCAAAGCTCAGGCCACGCATCCTCCAGAAGGCTCGGCAAAGTGTGAAGGTTCAAGGAAAAATATCATCTTTACAAAAACTCAACGAGGCTGTATTATTCTGGATTAGGAAAAAATACTCATGTTCATCACTAAGATGAACCATTGGACCTTTAAAGATATTTAGGGTACACAGCAGGCCACTTGGATATACACTTCAGGTCTGGGGATGGCAGAAGGGGTCGTGGGAACAAAGAAACGGCAGTGGTGGGTCCTAACAAAATTAGAGGCTAGGGTTAAAACTAAGATTTTCTAACTCCACGTGAGTATTTCCCCCCATGATATCAGGCCTGTGGGTAAGATGGGGCTCTACTTTATAAAAATGACTCAATAAAGCTCAATATAAACATGGCAAATGTATTAGAAATAGACTATGCTGAACTTCATTATTTTCAAGAAGAAATCATTTCAAAGCAACTCTGTAGAACGTTTCCTTGTAAATCCCCTGTTCTCTGTATTATAAAGGTCATTTGTAAGTCCCAGTCATCACTAAAATAATGTAAGAAAAAGACCTCTCTGAATGAAACCTTCTAACACTTGGCTTTACTACGTTTCGGGTGAAAGCTTCCAGAAACCAATTAAAAGGAAATGCAAAGAGGCATCCTATTTTTTTGAAGATACACGGGCCTTCCGTATTCCATCAGCAAACAGAGGTCACCATCACTATGAAATATGTGTATCAGATGTTCACCAAAAATGATTTACAGGACCTCTGCTATATAGTGGGAGTATAATGGGACATCTCAAAGTTCTTTTTGCCCTTTGGGATAAAACGTGAATCCGCTCACTACTCGGGTCTACAGAAATTTATTAAAATCGAGAAAATAAAGACTTACTTTTCTCGATCTTCATAGACACAAGTAGCAATGAGTCTTTCAAAATTCTCAAAAGTATTTTTCTTGAGTTGTTCGTGGGCCTGTGCCATTAGGATGTTCATATCAGGACACGTGTCCTCGGGCACCCCGTAGTGACGTGCAAGGGTTATAAATTCATGTTCTAGGAGTTTCCCAACGGTTAGAGTCATTATGATGTCTCTGTAAAGAAAATGAGAAAACGCTCATGAAGTTGCATCTAAGAACAATATTTTGCTTTCTCTCAAAAATATCCAAACTCCACCATATAAAATTTTTATCAACTGCACAGAGGACAGGTGACTATTTTTCTTTAATTTAATTTCCATTTCAATTCTGAGCAGCAGGAAGGCACCAGTGCCGGGATGGACGCACTATAGCTTCTAAATGAAATGGCATTTTCCCCAAACTCAAACTCCTACCAGAGAAATGCCTGCAATCAGAAGAGTAAATCTCTCAAAATCCTTGGTTAAACAATAAAGAATAAAAAATAAAAAACAAACAAAAAACACCTGCCACTAAATACAGGATTTCGTTCAATGCCTATTAATCTTACTTTACACAAAATAGTAACAGACTTGGGGTTCTGGTTTCCCAGGCATAAAATTTATAAATCAGTACATTAGAAAGGTCTTTTCGAGTTGGAGAAAGCAATTATAAGCATCTCCGAAGAAAAACTCAGACCAACACGCCCTGCCAGTGAGAAAAAAGCGAGAGGAAAAGAGTAAAAAATGAAGAACGATGCAAAGGTACAGCTGTCTTTGGCTTCTGAAGACAATGGCATTGAGATTTTGCGGCAGAGCTAAAACAACAACAACAACAACAACAACAACAAATGACAGCAACAACATATTAACGATGAGGACTCAGAGCCTAACAAACTGGCAGGATTGTCTCCAGTATATTCTCTATATCACAGCTAATAAACCATGCAGCACGTGTAAGAAAGAAGTACATCAAAATAGTTAAAATGCCAACCGTTACAGTGGTTACATGAATAAGCTTCCATTATCTAGAAAATCTACTTACTGCGAATAATTCAGTTCCCAAGAATCCCAAATAAGCAAGGGAATACAAGATTGTATTTGCTCTGCGGCTCACAGACTGGTCTTTCAGAATAACGGCTTTTAGTTCTCTTACGCATTTCTTGGCATTCTCAAGATCATCGAAGATCTCTGGGCCTCTCCTAGTCTCTCAACACCACAGACTGGGAGGGCCGCTTGAATGAACTGAGCAATAATATAACCCTTGCCATCCACTGAGTACTAGCTATGGGCCAGGTCCTGCGTTGCCAGAAACTTCTGGCATGGATCATTTCATCTGGCTCAGAAGATAGGGGCTATTACTATCCCCATTTTACAGAGGAGAACACTGAGGCACCGAATACGTCCCATGTCACGCAAGCCAGAATGAGAACACTTGCAGTCTGGCTCCAAAGCCCACGCCCTTGCATGTTGTTCTATCCCTCTTCTGTTGGGACACAGAAGACAGAATGACTGGATGGAGTTGGGGCTCAGCCAGGGAAAGTTTCCTAAAGGCTGTGGGTATTAAGCTGACCATTTACAGACCTCTACTCCCTTTACCGTCCATGACCTCTGCTTCGAGGGCTATCACTTGATCAGCATAAATAAGTCAGAGAAAGTAATTTCAGAAACCCGGAGTCACCAACCGTCTCTGACAAAGGGCTAAGTGACCATGGAGAAATCTCTCCAAGGGAAGCCCACAGCTCATTTAGAACACCGGTCACGGAATATTCAGTCATGACACGGGCAGAAAATGGAATGCTATGCAACCATAAAAAGCAGGTCGTTGGGGTGCCTGGGTGGCTCAGTCGGTTAAGCGTCCGACTCTCGATTTCCCTCAGGTCATCATCTCATGGTTCATGAGTTCGAGCCCTGCCATCGGGCTGCACGCTGATAGCGCGGAGCCTGCTTCGGATTCTTTCTCCCGCTCTCTCTGCCTCTCCCCCACTTGCTCTCTCTCAAAAATAAACTTAAAAAAAATTTTTTACAGTAGGTTGCTGATTGGCATTTGCTTGTATGAAAGATGTCCATGCTGCATTGATAAATGCACGATCCCGGTGAAAGTGAAGATTCCAGTACCTATAGATTCGCGGGGGAAACAGGTGATGGGGATCAAGGAGCACACTTGTCGTGACGAACACGGAGTATCGCACGGAAGTGCCAAATCGCTGAACCTGACATGACACTGAATGTTAACTGGAATTTCAATTAAAACTTAAAAAAATGAAGGGTACAGGCCAAAGCATCCATAATGTTGTCCCTGATCGCTGAGATTTCTTTATATACATTACATACATGTATCTATATATATGTATTTATACATATAATCTATATCTTTATATATATAACTTATGTATATATATACAACATACCTTTATATATAATTTCTGCTTTCTCTGAACTTTTGTAAGTATCAAATATTGCTTTCATCATCATAAAAAAAAAAACCAAGAAAACACCTGAAAGGTTTTTTTTCCTTTTGGGGGCGGAAACAGCGTGAAGGAGGACAAGTGGCAAACTCCCCAGGACGAGGGAAAAGAACGGGTGCGGCGGTAACCAGAAACTTGCCGCGCACCTTTAACTAAACTTGTTCTAGCACCACCAGGTCATAAAAGTTTATTTTCCTTTTCGTTGGATAAACTGCAGTTGTCCTGGCCTCAACGCGGTTAAAATTTATTATCTGCTGGACTTCCGCGTGCTCGGGTTTTAAACAGCTCGGTACCCCGCCGCTCCCCATGCCTTTAGGTGAGGGTTTCAGACGAGCCGCCCCAGACTTGAAGCCGCCCCCAGGCATGGGGGGACACAGAGGGGTCCCCGGGGTGGAGGCCGGTGTGGCCGGTGTGCCCGTGGGGCAGGTCCCAGGACTGCTGCTCCTTTGCCCGCATTTGCCATGTGCCCCTTTTCTTTTGGGCTCCCCCCCAACCCGGTCAAACTTGAATTGGCTCCATCAAGAACGAAGGATCTTCTCAAGAGTGGCACCCTCCATCTTTGTACCCTGGTAAAGCACGCGGAACAGAAAATGTACCAGGGGTGCGCATCCCCAACGTTGGGCTGCCGCCGCTTCTGTCTGTCCCCAGACCTTTTCATCACCTTGAAGAAGCACTCACTCTGCTCCCCCTTCCTTCCTCCCTGCCCTCTTCTGCACCGGGGCAGCCACAAATCTCTTTTCCATCTCTGTAGATTTGCCAATGCTGGATATTTCATAGGAGTGGAATCCCAGAGTCCTGTCCTTTTGTGTCTGGCTTTTCCTGCCTAGCGTAATGTTTTCATGTTCATGCCTTTTTAGGCCTGAGTAATAGTCCATTGTGTGAACTACCACGTTTTTGTTTATCCATTCACGCATCGACAGACATCTGGGTCGTTTCCACCTTTGGGCTACTGTGAATAGTGCCGGTTTTTGTTTGAATGCCTGTTTTGAATTTGGGGGGATACAAATGCAGGAGTAAAACTGCTGGGTCACTTAGGAAGTCTATATTTAACCGACTGAGGGAGAGGACCAAACTGTTTTCCGCATATTCTATTTTTTGCTGGCAGGAGCCATGAAAACAGAGGTCCGACTCCCATGAAACACAGCCCTTCCTCACTTAAACCTTCCGAGTGAACCTGAAATGTGATTTGAGAGCAAAGTCTGAACTTGGTGCTTCCTGCTCCTTCATTTAAGGGAAATAAAAGTGCATTTTCAAAAGAAGCTTTCGTTGTATTCATCTGGTGTTCTGTGATGACCATTGCTAATCTTAAAAACTCAAAACGGCGGGGCATGTCGGGGGCTCAGTTGGTTAAGCGTTCAACTTCAGCTCAGGTCATGACCTCACGGTTCATGAGTTCGAGCCCCAGGTCCAGCTGGCTGCTTTCAGCTCGGAGCCTGGAGCCTGCTTCAGATACTGTGTCTTTGTCTCTCTGCCCATCCCCTGCTCCCATTCCTGTTCTCCCTCTCTCTCTATCCCTGAAAAATAAACATTAAAAAAAAACAACACTCAAAATGTCAACCACCTTTGCCTTTACTCAACATTGTACTGTGTTCCTGGCGTTAATATCGTATACGGATCATCTCAGTATTAGTTAGTTAATCTTATAAGGGATGCTGCCATGATTCTCTCTCAGTTTTTGTAATTAAAGTCATAAGAGTCAAAAAAATGATGCCAAACTGCTCTAGGGCATTGAAGTAACTATGCGCAATTCTGAAACATGAAATGCTAAGCAGTTTTACAAGACATAATTCCATGAAAGGCGCCCACTCAAGCAACAATGAATCAAAACTCCATTTTAAAGCTCTGAATCTCAGGGCATTTTCTTACACGTTGAATCGGTGAAGCGTAAGCAGTAATTTCCAGGCCAACTAAAAAAATTAGTTTCAACATAAACAAGGGCTCAGGAGTCCAAGCTTTGGGCCCGAAGGCCTAGAAGAAAATCAGGTTGAGCCTAAATTAAACACAGCAGCAATTCTGATGACAATTGGTTGGCACTCTTGATCATTTCCTTCAATTTGATATTCAACAAATAAAATGTTCCACTTTCTCTAATCAGAAGCCAGGCACACCTGCTCACATCCTACGCTCCCTCAGGCCTTCTCTTCTACTTGTGGGCCTGAGCTGCCCATGCGGAGCAGAAAACCCTGCCTTCCCATCACTGACACCCCAGCCCGCCATACTGTTGAACTTGTGTGTTTCCAGACAGTGAGTGGAGGGCGATAGAGACAGCTGGTAGAGTGTATGTCAGAGGAAGGAGAGACAGAAAGATGCATCAGAGTGGGGCCAGTACAAACGTGTGACCAAAAAGGATTTTGCTGCCGGCTTAACCATAGCAACCATAGCTCAAGACCATTCATGAAACTCTTCAATGTCACTGGAGAACAAGGTCATTACACATGGCTACGTCGTCTGGGCACCGCCTACCTCCCGGGAGTACATTTACAGACTCCTGGTATAAATCGCGTCCCTTGGAGTTGTACGACATGGTAGTCTTGCCAGAAGCCAAAGAACTCCAGAGAAAAGGGAAACACAAAGTCAACTCCAGAGTAAGAATATCATCTACCCTGGCCTGGGTCACAAGCCTCCCTGCAATCGGGAGACGGGTGTGGTTTAGTGGGAAAAATATGAGTTTCTGAACTACACAGACCTGGATTAAAATTCCAGCCCCGCTAATTCACTGACAACTGGGAACTTTGGTAAGTTACTTCTCCGAAGCTCTGTTCCTTATCTGGGAAGCCGGGACGAGCCCGTTTGCTTTGTGGGTCATGTCATGCCTCTGTTCAAAACCCCGAGGGCTTGCCATCCCTCCTGACGTAGAACCCAAAAGGCTCAGGATGTAATATCTGACGTGATGTCCCCCTTTGTATCTCTTGGGCCTCGTCCCCTCTTTCCTCTGCACCTGCCATA
This sequence comes from Neofelis nebulosa, assembly GCF_028018385.1. NCBI lineage: Eukaryota > Metazoa > Chordata > Mammalia > Carnivora > Felidae > Neofelis > Neofelis nebulosa. Next base: position 39,177,802 of record NC_080800.1, read on the forward strand.
CTACACTCCTTGCTTTTCCTCAAACAAGGCAGTTACATACTAGCTTTAGGATCTCTGCACTGGCTGCTACCCCACCCTAGAATGCTCCTCCCCAAGATAGTTACACAGTTTGGTCCTTCACCTCCCGCAGGGCATCTTCTGGAGTATCATCTTTGTGAGGCCTTCTCTGACCATTCTTTTTAAAAGTGTGACCCCTCTGGGGCACCTGGGTGGCTCAGTCAGTTAAGCATCCCACTCTTGATCTCAGCTCAGGTCATGATCTTGTGGTTTTGTGAGATCGAGCCCTTGTGTTGGGCTCTGTGCTAACAGCATGGAACCTGCCTGGGATTCTGTCTCCCCCTCTCTCTGCCCCTCCCTCTCTCCTTGTTACTTTCTCTCTCTCTCTCTCTCTCAAAATAAATAAGTAAACTTAAAAAAAAAGCATAACCCCTACTCTAAAAGACTGGCATTCCCTGACTCCTCCTCTGATTTCTTCTCCTCCTCTGATTTCTTCTCCTCAGTGGCATTCATCATACACCAGCCTGGTATATCATTTGCTTTCTTATTCTGTATATCGTCTTTAGCCCCCCACTGGAACGTGAGCTCCACAAAGGACAGGGCTATTTGTCTATTTTGTTCACTGCTGAATCCCCAACACTTTAAGTAGATCCTGGCACACAGTAAGTAAGCACTGTGTAATAAATAGTTGGCTGAATAAATGAAAACTGAGGGTTACATTAGCAAGGTATAAAAAGCATTTAGCATAGTGCCGGGAACTATAAATGCTCAATAAACGCTAACGGTTTGTATCACTCTCATCATCCCACAATAGAGATCTCTTCATGTTGTATCAAACTGAAAGAGGGGTGCCTGGATGGCATAGTCGGTCAAGTGCCCGACTCTTGATCTCAGCTCAGGTCTTGATCTCAGGGTCACGAGTTCAAGCCCCATGCCGGGCTGGAGCCTACTTACAAATTTGTTTTAAATAATAATAATAAAAAAATGATTAAACTGAAAGAGTTACTTCTCATAAGCAAGCTTACCTTGGAAAAATGTGAAATGTTTCCGACGATCGAAATCACAGAATTTACCTGCGGAATGTAAAAGGAACGTGGCACACTTGTTTTAAGTAGTCATATTCAGGATTAAGTCTGAAGTGATGAAGTAATAAACTCCAGGTGCGCCTTTCTTTATATAACAGATATATTTGAGAAGCTGCACAAATGCTTAATCCTCCGAAATCAAATTAGGTGCCCCCTTCCATTCTCTGTTGCATATACGTCTGCTTTATCCTCCTTTTGGTCATTTTTCATTGGCAGTGGCACCTAATACCTCAAGCTTTAAATCCCCCTCATTCGTGTGAGGGTCTTCATGACAAGCAAGCACGCTAGACTCGGAAATAAGTCCTCTGGAAGCTAAAGAATCTCTTGACAGTGTCATAATTACTGCCAAATACATCTGTGCTGTAAACTGATTTTTTTGAAATGTTTTCTCCAAGAGAAGGACATCTGCACTGAAAATCACTGACCCTGTTTTCTTATTCCAAACGTAAGCAGGCTTCCAGTTTTCTCTCCATTGCGGCTCTAATCTTCGTTTCACATCACATGCTATGGCTTTTCCTGTTTTGACAGGTAGTGGAATGTACATGGTAATTTTGATTTATTTAGTTTGAAATCCAGGATGTCTTGGTGCACTCGACTCTGGGGCTGCTTAAGTGTAGCCAAAAAAAAAAAAAAAAAACCAAAACACACACACACACACACACACACACAGATATTCTCATGTAGTTAAGAGCAATTGGTGTATATTATTAACAATATTCCTCAGAGAGGTACGATTTTAGAAACCCTTTAAAACCACTCCTCTAGAATTCTTCTACGATTTGGTACAATTCCATTTAATTAACATTCAAGGGGGCTAGGACAACAGTGCTTTTGCTTTCTTGTTTTTTAAATTATGTCAAGATTTTTTGGTAGCAGCAAATGAAAAGCGTAGATGATGGCGTTTCACTTGCAATGTGGGCAGGGAAGGAAGGAATATTCATTTCATTTACAAGCATACTTGTATGAGCATACTCATTTTCTAGCACCTTCCTTTTGGGTAACACCCATCCTGTGTTCAAGGTTTGTCTCCAAGCAAACTTTGCTTGTTTGGCTTTTTGTTTTTAACTCTCCCTGGCTGCCAGAGGGTTTAGAGGCCATGCTGGGCCCTGTGACAGTCAGGGGACCTTATGTGGCGGGACACCCCATAAAAGCCCACAGGTATATACTGAACAAACCATCGGCTAAACAAGACTAGGTCTGTGCCCTCCAGGTGTTTACAATCAATTTAGCAATTCAAGTCTTACTAATATCAAAACGCATCAAGTAAGATATAATCAGTCCTAATTCTTCCTCAACACACACTCTAAAATATAGACTTATTGGCTTCACTCCATTATAAAAGGAACACGTTTCTAAATATAGAGAATTTGGTTAATAATAAAAGCAAGGAAAAAGAAGCCATACACATTCCCACTGCCCAAATATAACCAAGTAATTAAATATTTTAATATCCTTCTTTGTAGTCTTTTTCTATGCATGGGTATTTAATAGTCTTTTCTTTTTCTTAATAGCTGCGAACGTTATTTTACGGCCCTTTTTTTTTTTTTTTTTTTTTTCATTTAACTAATACGGGTCATGTTACCACATATTCTTCTGGAACCAAAATGCTAAACCATGCTTCTATTACGGGGTATTTTGTGCGCTTTTCTCAAACTTTTACGCAAGTGATGTCCTAATGAACATCTTCAGGCGTAAGCTATTTAAAATTATTTCCTTTGACTACAGAGAAAGGAAGAGACAGGCAGACTTAACAGTGTACGGTGGAAAATGGGCCCAAGAGCAATACTGAAAGAAAGAAAGGAGCAGTGATCTTGTTTTGTTTTTGTTGGTTTTTTTTTTTTTTTTGCTTGCTTACTCACAAAATAACTTTGAAAACCTATGTACTCTCCTCACACATTTCTGAGTCAACATCTAAAATGCTGTTTTTAAAAAAAATTTAAATAAACTTAAATAATTTCCTCTGGATAGTGTCCCAGAAGTGCAATCAGGTGGGCAAAAGAAAAGGACTTTTTTTTTTTTTTTAAGTAGCCTCCGTGCCCAACACAGAGCAGCCCTGACTTGAGCTCACGACTGTGAGATGAGATCAAGAGTTCAGGGGCACCTGGGTGGCTCAGTCGGTTGAATGTCTGACTCTCGGTTTCGGCTTAGGTCATGATCTCGCAGTCTGTGGGTTCGAGCCCCGCAACGGGGGTCTGGGCTGGCGGCATGGAGCCCGGTTGGGATTGTCTCCCTCTCTCTCTCTCTCTCTCTCTGCCCCTCCCCTGCTTGCTCTCTCTCTCAAAAATAAATCAATCAGCATTAAAAAAATAAAAGTTGGACGCTTAACCAACTGAGCCACCCAAGTGCCCCAAGGAAAGGAATTTTTAAATATCTTGATACATGGTGCTAAGTATGTATGCTTTTGTCTTTTACCCTCACCAGCAATCAGAGAGAGCCCACAGGAATAGACATTGTCATTTTTAAAAATGTCTCCTAATTCCATAGGTAAAAACAAGTTCTCATTTTAATCAATAATGATTTGATTACTAATAAAGTTGAACACCTCTCATTTGCTAGGAAACTGTATTTCTTCTATTGCGTGCTGTCTGAATATGTCCTTACTATGGATTCATTCATTCATTTGACAAACACTAATTGAGTACTTACTTCCTCCATGTCGGACAACATCAACTGATGGAGAGGAGGAGAGGAATGGACTAGATTTGATCCCCAGCCCTCAGTGACTGCACCCTTGAGTTCATCACAGACCAGAAGGAAAACCGGGTCAGCAAAGTTAAAAAAAAAAAAAAAGGGGGGGGGCGCAATAAATCTATGTCCAGAAGCTCAGAGAAAGTACCCCTCATCCAGTCTGGCATGTATATACGTGGAGGGGGAAATCCAGGAAGGCTTCACAGCAGAGGTGGTAACGGAGCAGGCCCTGAAGAGGAAAGACAACTTGCCAGTCACGGAAGCAGGCTGGAGGAAGGGGAGGCTGGAAGAATGGGAGAAGGAACCGTATCCTGAAACATCCGAGGAGAACAAGAGGGTGGTACATCTAAGGAGCTGTACAAAGTATTAACAACAGAGCTCACATTTACCAAGTGCTTAGTGCTAGTGTTCAGATATGTTCTGCTGAATTGTGTTGTCAGACTGGGTAAGGTGGGAAAGTATATATTCATGTTTACGCACAAAGGTGTTCATCAAGCCAACTGCTTCATAAGCAGGAACTCCTCTCTCCCACAGCAGCCCTGGAGGCAGGAGTTTTGATTATCCCCATTTTACAGATGAGGAACTGAGGCCCAGAGAGGGCCAGCAAAATGCCCAAGGGCACACAGCTAGTTAAAGTGGTGAAGCCAAGACCTGAACCCAGATGGCCAAGATTCTTAGGAGAGCTAGAACATACGGAAGCGAAACAAGAAGTTAAGAGAGGGGGCAGGTGGGGTCCAATCATGAGAGGCACACGAGGGGCCATGTTAGGGCCTCTGGGTTTTCTTCTGCAGGTGAAGGGAGTCTCCTGAGCGTTGAGCAAGAGGGAGGAACACGAATAGATGTCAGAGCACTCAGAAAGCAACAGGAGGGTAGATACACCAGTGAGGGCTGCTGGGGCAGAGGGAACGCGGCAAGAGGGTAGAACCAAGGATGGGCCCCAGGTCTCTTGGTGAGTGTCTGGGAGACAAGGCCATCACGGAAGCTGGCTTTGGACAGCATGGGGCGGGGGACACCGTTTCCACCGAGATGGGAAAGGAAGAGTGCCGAGTTGTGCGTGCAGGGGCACGGGAAGGGTTTGTATCTCAAAAGAGGGACCTCTACGTTCTCTGTTAACCCGGGGACGAGGTTTTCTACCATGAGTGGGAGGAAAATGGTGAAGTTAAGAGCTTAAGAGTGAGAAAGCCTGACACGTCCATTGGGCGGAATGGAAAAGGGCATAACTTGGTCTTGACCTATCCCTAACGGCTTCTTCATCCTTAACTGCTCGTTGTACAGCTTGTCATCTGTGCCTTCGCTTTCTTGGTCCCTGCTGGTCCTTCGGCTTCGTGGACATGATCCTGTCTCTCCTAACTTAAAAGAGTAGCAACACTGAACCTTTGACTATTTGCCTAAGTGGCATCCATCAGCCTGGCAGAACAGTCTCCCACGCCAGTCTTGAGACAAGGAGCCACAGCAGTGGCATTTGAGAGCGGTCTGGCCCTCCTTGGACAAAAGTTCCCCTCCTGGGCTTCCTGGACAACTAAGGGGGAGGAGGGAGAGGAGAGGTCCCGGGAAGGAATATAAACGGGAAAGAGGGAGGTGATCATGTGCCGACCTCCGGCAGGTGGGACGTGTCATAATGGCTCCAAAGGCGATCAGGGAGTTTACAGCGATGGACAAGACTTCTCCTAGGACATTTATCCCCCCTGTCGTCTTGTTTGGGGTTTTCAGTTGTTCATGTCTCGGTGCCATTAGCTTCTGCTGCTACTTGCCTTTTGCAATAAAGGCTATATTAGCTCTGCTCTTCAGTTCTGCACATTTTTTTTTTTTTTTTTTTTTTTTTTTTGCTAAAAAGGAACACCAGGCAATATAGTTCTCTGGATTTTTTTTTTTTAATAATCGGTTTTAACATGATTAAAGGAACCCATCATGGTACAAATTCAAGAAGCTATACAATGAATTTCCACACTGCTCCAATCTCTGGGCCCACTCCCCAAAATTCCTTTCCCCCCTGCAGCTTTAATGATGATTTAATACATACACACTGTGAAATGACTATTAGATTCTACCATATCCTATCTTGATGAAGTCGAAATTGCTCTGAAATATTTTAAACTTAAATCTACCTAAGTCTCAAAGTTAAGGATAAAATATATGATTTTCCTTTCAAGATAGAACGTGAGGAATTCAGCCATTAGTTTCCCCCTCACTCTTGCAGAGGAGTTTGGCTATTTTGTCTGGTATAAACCACATATGTCATCATCCCTTTAAATTAAAATTTCTTTTCTAAGGTTATGTATTTTGAGAGAGAGAGAGAGGGAGGGGCAGAGAGGGAGAGGGAATCCCAATCAGGCTCCATATTGCAGGGCTCGAACTCACGAACCGGCAGATCATGACCTGAGCTGAGACCAAGAGTCGGACGCTTAACTGACTGAGCCACCCGGGCGCCCAATCCTTTAAAATTTTTGTAACAACATCATTCACATCGTTCAACATCTTGAAATAATGTTTTACCTTGAAATTGAGATGTATAATTGTGTGTGTTTGTATGTAACTTGTTTTCCAATTTTAAGTTTATTTGAGAGAGAGAGAGAGAGAAAAGGGGGGAGAGAATCTCAAGCAATCTCCGCAGGTCAGTGCAGAGCCCAATGTGGGGCTCGAACTCACAAATTGCGAGATCATGACCTCAGCCAAAATCAAAAGCTGGACACTTAACCAACTGAGCCACCCAGGTGCCCCCCCCCCAACCCCGTTCCAACTTTTAAAGATCAGATGTCCTGTTTGAGTTCTGTGTTTTGATTTTGTCTTGATGTTCTAGAGTGATTTACTAAAGTAACATATTACTTGGAGTAATTTATCAAAGAAACAATACTTTGCTTTCTTGAAGATTTGAAAACATTTCTATGGTCTCCATGTACATCGAGCAACTTGTGCTCAATTTGTTTACTCTCAAAGCACTGAAGGGTGCTTCCAGGGTCTGTTCATTGTGTTACCTGAGGCCTGTATCTTTTTGGTTTTGAGGTCATTGGTTCTGCCGTTTGGATTTGCTTTGATGTCCCTTAGGAGATTCTTTCCTTATATATGACCTTTAAATTTTTGTCAAGGTGTATCTAGTGATCTCTTTTCATGTATTTTGCTTGAAACAGGATGAATTCTATTTACAGACACTTTTTTTTTCAGCTTAGAAAAGGATTTTTCTTAAACACTTATCTTCATTACTTTAGTTCCCTTTGCTTCGTGCCCTCTCTCCCTCCAATCCTGATCTCTCTTTCCATCTTTTTAATCCCTTTCTTACCTTGCACTGTTTGTGGGTGCTTCTAAAGAGAATTCTCTGGTAGTTTACTATGGGGTTTTCTGCAATGTCCAGTCTCCTATGAGTGCCTCCTGTTTAATTTTTAATTCAGAAAAAAAATGGGTGGGGGCACCTGGGTGGGTCAGTCGGTTAGGCGTCCGGCTCTTGATCTCGGTTCAGGTCACGATCTCACGGTTCGTGAGTTCCAGTCCCACGTCAGGCTCTGTGCTGACAGTGCGGAGCCTGCTTGGGATTCTCTCCCCGTCTCTTTCTTCCCTCCCCCACCTTATGAGCCCACGCACTCACTCGCTCTCTCTCAAAAATAAGGCTTAAAAAAATGTGTTTTGTACATTTTAATGCAACTCTTGCCCCCATTTTGGTGTGTTTGCTTCCCAAAATGGCCTGTTTTTTTTTTTTTCACGCTTATTTATTTTTGAGACAGAGAGAGACAGAGCATGAACAGGGGAGGGTCAGAGAGACAGAGACACAGAATCTGAAACAGGCTCCAGGCTCTGAGCTGTCGGCACAGAGCCCGACGCGGGGCTCGAACTCACGGACCGCAAGATCGTGACCTGAGCCGAAGTCGGCCGCTTAACCGACGGAGCCACCCAGGCGCCCCTAAAACGGCCTGTTCTCGCTGAGACCATCATACATCTGGTTGTGACTATAACTATCTCTTAAAACAATGAAACAAAACCCAATTTCCTACAATAAAGCACTTTTGTTTTTTTTGTTTTTTTTGTTTTTTTTGTTTTTTTTTTTTAACATTTTTTATTTATTTTTGGGACAGAGAGAGACAGAGCATGAACGGGGGAGGGGCAGAGGGAGAGGGAGACACAGAATCGGAAACAGGCTCCAGGCTCCGAGCCATCGGCCCAGAGCCCGACGCGGGGCTCGAACTCACGGACCGTGAGATCGTGACCTGGCTGAAGTCGGACGCTTAACCGACTGCGCCACCCAGGCGCCCCAATAAAGCACTTTTGGAATCTGCATGGCTTCTCCTCCACTGCACAGCTCGGCTCCCCTCTGTTGAGGCAACCTTACACACAGGTCTCTAGAGCGGTCTGGGTACTGCTGTGTGGTCGTGCTTCACCACGTTCTGCAGGCTCTGGCACGGACGGGGCGTGGGCAGATCTGGGGGCTGGAAGGAGTGAAGGAGAGGAGGGACCCAATCATGTCCGTCCTCCATAAATGGTGCCCAAGTGAACATAAAATGGAGGGAGGAGGGAGGGAAGGGGGGAGGGGAGATGGGGAGAGGCAGATAAGCTTCTGATGTGGAGACCAAGAAGCCAAATTTGGGTGGGGGGTTGGTCGGGGAAGAAGAGGCTAGGTGGCAGAATAAACGCTGGGAGTCTCGTGCCCATACCCCAACCACGGACAGAGGGACTCTAAAAACAGGCTCACCGTGCTTGGTGTCCCCAGAGCTGTTCAGGTCACAGCTCTTACAGCGGCCCTTCTGTAGGACCACTCACTCAGTCACAGAGGAGCCTTGGGGAAGACTCTCTGGCTTATGCCCATTTGACAGACTGTCATTAAGGCAACCGGATCTCTTAGGCCAGGAAATAAATCCGACAAGAAAGAAAGAGTACAACGATTTTCTTCCTGACCAGGATGGGAAGTTGGAAGATTTCTCACAGATTGCGGGGGCCTGTTCTTGGATTCGTTTCGGTCTTCTATGAAGAACTCTGAGCTTGGGAGAGGCGGCCCCGGCATGACAAGGAAGTCACTTATCCGAATCAGAAGTCACGGGCACAACCTACGCGACTGGTCTACCTACACTATGACAGTGGCTAGCACTTGTGTTTTTTTTAATTTTAATGCTTTTATTTATTTCTGAGAGAGAGAAAGAGACAGAGCTCCAGGAGGGGAGGGGCAGAGACAGAGGGAGACACAGAATCCAGAATCCGAAGCAGGCTCCAGGCTCTGAGCTGTCAGCACAGAGACCGATGCGGGGCTCGAACCCATGAACCGTGAGATCGTGACCTGAGCCGAAGTTGGATGCTTAACCGACTGAGCCACTCAGGCACCCCTAGAACTTTTAAACTGCAAAGTGTCAGTGGGAAATCATTTTTTTTAAGTTTATTTATTATTTATTTTCAGAGAGACACAGAGACAGCATGAGCAGAAGAAGTGGGGGGAGAGAGAGGGAGACGGAGAATCCCAAGCAGGCTCCGCGCTGACAGGGCAGAGCCTGACGCGGGGCTCAAACTCATGAGCCCCAAGATCACGACCTGAGCCAAAATGAAGAGTCGGATGCTTAACCGACTGAGCCACCTAGGCGCCCCGGGAAATCATTTTTAATCTAGGTAATACAATCAGGACGTGTTCGTGGATTCTTGTTTTCAACACCCTTTGCTTCAATCATGTAACGAGTCCTAGCGTGTAAATATACGTGATGTAAATATACATCAGGCCTAAATTTAGCAGCCTTAAAAGTAATGCAAGAAATCCATATGCTGGTAAAGCGTGCGTGGCTCTAAATAAAAAGTAAAACAGATATGCTAATCTATTAGGAGTCGGACACTTCTGCTTATAAAAAAAAAAAAAAAGAAGGACAACTGAGCAGGCCATCAGTTAAGATCCAACAAAACAGGGAAGCTGGTTGTCAGTCACGATCCCGACTACCCTGCTGCTTCAGGGGCCGTGGTCCCCTTTCTGGGCAGGAGGGAGCTGTCACTGTCAGGGTCTGCTGTGCCCTGGGCTGGTGTGCAGTGGGTACATCCTGAGCCAGGGGGAAGACAGGCCTCCGTGTCCCAGGGGGTGCCCACAGCGGTTCCCACCCCCTCTGCGGGATGCTGGATCACTACAATTCCTCACCCTTCCCTCTCGCTGCACCTCGTCCCACATGAATCTGTGGTTCCACCTTCCAGAGGGGCACAATTTCCTTCCTGGTCCTGGATGATGGGGTCAGTCGCGGGACTTGCTCTGGCCAGTGATGTGGAGGTCAAGGTGTGCCAGTTCTGAGCCTCGGCCTCAAGCGACCGCCTGTGTTCCTCACTGCCTGACCGCACGTCCGCTGACACCATAAGAATGACGCGCCCGGGGGAGCCCGCTGCCTCCCCAAAGGGCAATGAGAGCCACGCAGAACAGAGCTGTGCCAGCCCGGCCCAGCCCTGATCAACTGACCTCCCAATGCCTCACAGATGTGTGAGCTACATAAATACTTATTTTGCATGATGCGGAGATTTTGAGGTCATTTATCAGATAGCAAAAGTGTGGCGGTCGATGACTCACCTCCTCTCCCGGGTACCACGTTCTCGTACTCTCCTCTCCTCTTTCGTCCTGAGGTCAGCAAGAGGCATGCCCACACCTCCGGTTAAGCTGGACCTTGGACAGTTGGGCACCTGGGCCATGGCACGTGATACCCTTGGTAGGACAGCTCTAACATTAGTCGTCTGCTGGGATGCGGTTGTTTCATTCTGAGGAGTGCTATCGGCAACCACCTAGGGCCAGCTAGAGCTCGTGTCCCCGGCTGTCCTGTGGGTATGCTTCTGAGGACATCACACACTTAGCAGATGGTCCTCCCTGTGAGTGGCCAGTGGAGAATGTCTTTCTTGAGCCCTGCATTAGGATTCTTTCTGCTGAATGCCTGGCTTATCGTTGCCTCATGCTCATGGTCTCCCACCTTGTGCTAACCTCTAAGAAGGTCAGAGCCAAGGGGCACCTGGGTAGCTCAGTCAGTTAAGCATCCTACTTGGGCTCAGGTCATGATCTCACGGTTCCAGAGTTCGAGCCCCACACCGGGCTCGCTGCTGTCAGCGCAGAGCCCCCTTCGGGTCCTCTGTCCCCCTCTCTCTCTGCCTCTCCCCCAACCCATGCTCTTTCTCTCTCAAAAATAAACATTTTTTAAAAAACATTAAAAAAAAAAGAAGGTCAGAGCCAGCCTATGGCTGACCTCTAGTAAATGCCTATGATGTCAGGGTCTATACATACACTCTATGTATCAATCCTACCCTGGGAATCCACAGTTCTTTCCTACTTTTCTTGTTCTCTCCCACTTTTATTATATGTATATCCACGCTACGTTATAGCATCGTTTGCGTCTTAGTAAACTACCTTAAATCCATTTCTGAAACAAGGCAACATACAAATAAGTATAAAACCACATCTAAAAGAAGAAAACAAAAACAGAAGGGGTATATACCCAGGAAGTTTTTAAAATTCTACCCCAGTTGCCCCCATTCTGGAGGAGAGCCTCCCAGAAAGGGTAGAGGCACGGCAAAAGATCTCAAGGTTGGTAAGAGACAGCTACTGGGCTATCCGGGGGCACACACATACTTTCCGGGCCCAGAACATGGAAGTTCCATGTGGTCAGCAGTGAGGGGAAGGGAATACAACTAACATCACTGGGTGCTCACCGGCTTGGTGTTTAGTATGGATTTAACTCATTCAACGCCCCCAGTAATCTCTTGAACTAGTCTCCATTCACGGGTGAAGAATGTAAAGGCAATCGAGGGGCAGAACAAAGCGTCAAACTTAGCTAGTTTTGCTCCAAATCTTCACTCCCGAGGAAACTGCGCCTGGACCGCCCGGCGCGCATCCCAGTTGTGCGACTTGATACGGGATGATGGGTAGGTTCCTCAAGCTCTCTGTGCCTCAGTTGCCCCATTGTTTCATGCAAAATGAAAATAATAATAGTATCTACTTTTTTAGGGCTGCTGTGGGGATTGGATGAATTATATAAAAAGCACTGAATACAGCACCTATCACGAGATCAGCGGCGTAGAAGCATTAGGTATCACTGTAATTATTAGGAGGTGGTAAAATGAACCGTCCATCGAGAAAGGCCAAAATCAGTCTAGGCATACCCTCTCAAGAGGATCCTAATTACTGAGTGAAAACGGACTCCAAACAAAGGGCCCTGCTTTTATTCGTTCGCTCATTCGTTCGTTCGTTCATGCATGCATGCATTCATTCATTCTTCAGCTAAGGTGCATGAGGGAACAGAAAGATGTGCTGAGTGGCACCGGCCATAAATGCAGTGAGATCAAAGAGACAGGGATCACCGTGAGCTGGGGTGGCTGGGAACATCTTAAGAGGAGAATAATGGTCCTCTGTACCGCATCTTCGGGGGTAGGAGAAAGCTTGACGGCGAAGGAGAGGCCCCCCTCTGCAACGGTATGGGGAGAGAATGATCCAGAGCGGGTAGCCGGGAAACAGCAGTGCCAGGTTCCGAGGTGGGTGGCAGAGGTTCACAGATGAGGCTGGCATTCTCTGAGGGCAGCTCGTTGACCTCTGAACCTCCATCACCCACCATGGGGCCTGGCACAGAGTGGGGCCTAACACACGGTTGCTGAAGGAAGAAATGCAGGATTGGTAAATGTACATGGTTAAACACTCACTGAGGCATGCCTTCCACACCCAGGACTTTGGGTTGCAAAATTTACTTGAATGATAAATGGCCAGGCAGGGCATATGGCATATGGGGACCCAAGTGTCATTCCCTTCCTGCTCTGTAGTATTCTCTCAATTTATAGCACAATTTTTACATCGTGATTCTCCGCCCCCCGGGGGACTAGAATTGAGCATTTCGTTACTGCTCTCATTTTTTCAACCAAAATTTGGACTCTAACTGAAGAAGAGAGCTTGGGTGGCACTAACATCGTCATTTGTTACCAACTAGATGGCCACATAGCTGCCTTGCTTTTATTCATAGAACCTTCATTTAGAAAAGAGACCATTAGAACATTGAATTTTGGATGAAACAGGCGTTTCACTGTTAATGATTTACCCACTCCCACAAGAATATAATCATGGAAAAAGAAATAAAAGAAACACAGTATAAATATATATGTATATATAAAACCTCAGAAAAAGAGTTGGTCCTTTTTCCACTCTTTAGAAACACAAGAAATAGTCTATCTGTTTTGGCACAACACTAGATGGTTTATTTATTCTAAAATGCCAAGAATTTTTTCTAGCATCCCATAAAACTCGAGGCTATAAGAATGGATATGCTTCCAAAATAGAAAGAGAAAAGCCTGAGAGTTATTAAGATTTTTAAATAGTGGAGCTGAGTTAATTTTAGAGAGTCCATATGGCATGGCAGAGAGTCTGTGTGTGGCAAAATGGTAGACAAGGCAGCAATTAAAACTCGAAGTCCTGGCTGAGCTTCTGAAAAAGGAGAGTGAATGTACCAGGTATGAAGGCAAAGAGGTAGCCGACAGCCAGAGGGCAAGGCGGGGTACAGGCTAATAGGGTGGCGCATAGGGGAGGTGGGAAATCCAATACTATTAACAGGTAAGAGCCCAGATTTTACTGCTCATTTGGGCACAAGAGACAAGACCTCTGGCCAAGGAGGAGAACAATTTGGAACTCCTACACACAAGACCTACGCACAAAGCTAGACCCGCAAAGTGCTTCAATTGAAGTTGAAGGCTGAAGAAACTCGACCCGTTGGCCAAAACAGATCACAATGGACCTTTTCTCTGCTGAGTCTCCAAGCACCAAAAAAACAAAAGTTATCTTCCAGAACTCAAAGCCAATATTCTGCCAAATAAAAATTTGAAGTATAAATCTATTTTACCCACTTACTGTGGAAAGCTCCAAGGCAATAAATTAACATCGAAATTAAGATGAAATTAAGTCCAAGTGTATAGGCCAGCCCAGGGAGGCAAAACCAAAACTCTGAAAGTTCTAGTATTGGATGCTGAGATGAGTGGGTGAAAGTTTGAGGAACGGCAGGATCTGCATAAGCTCAGAGCGTCTCAAGGTATTTGCTCACTATATAAGGAAAGATAAATAACTTTACAACGGAGAAATCTGGGGCGCCTGGGTGGCTCAGTCTCAGTCGGTTGAGCATCCGACTTTGGCTCAGGTCACAATCTCGTGGTTTATGAGTTCGAGCCCTGCGTCGGGCTCTGTGCTGATGGCTCAGAGCCTGGAGCCTGCTTCAGAATCTGTATCTCCCTCTCTCTCTGCCCCTCCCCTGCTCACTCTCTGTTGTTCTTTCTCTCAAAAATAAACATCAAAAAAAGTTTAAAAAAGACAGTTTTTAGGTCTGCTTTGTCTCTCTCAAAAAAAAAAAAAAAAAAAAAACAATGGAGAAATTTGGCAAACACTGCCTTAATCAAGTGATCAAGGCCAAGATTACCAGTAGTAAGACATTTCATGATGAGCCCCTTGATGTGATGCACTAAGAAAGGCACATCATTTCTACAGTATTCTCACCAAAAATGCATAATCTTAGTCTAACCATGAGAAAACATTAAACAACTCCAAATCGGGGGACGTTCTACTGATTAATACTCTTCAAAAATATCAAGTTCATAAAAGATAAGGAAAAGATGAAGAACTGTTCTAGATTACAGAAGACTAAGAAAAAACAACAACTGGGGCGCCTGGGTGGCGCAGTCGGTTAAGCGTCCGACTTCAGCCAGGTCACGATCTCGCGGTCCGTGAGTTCGAGCCCCGCGTCAGGCTCTGGGCTGATGGCTCGGAGCCTGGAGCCTGTTTCCGATTCTGTGTCTCCCTCTCTCTCTGCCCCTCCCCCGTTCATGCTCTGTCTCTCTGTGTCCCAAAAATAAATAAAAAACGTTGAAAAAAAAAAATTAAAAAAAAGAAAAAACAACAACTAATGCAATGTGGGATCCCAGATAGAACCCTGGACAGAAGAAGGACATTAGTTTAAAAAAACGGTGAAATTTAAAAAATATTTAGCTTATAGTATTGTCCCGGTGTTAATCTCCTGGTTTTGATAATTGCACTATGGTTAGATGCTAACATTAGGAGAAGCTGGGTAAGGAGTATAGGGGAATTCTCTGTAATATTTTGGAAACTTTTCTGTAAGTTTGCAGTTAGTTCAAAACAGGAGGGTTCAGAACAAAATGAAATGAAAAAACAAAAACAAACTCTGAAGGGCCAACCCAAGTAGCAAAGGAACAGTGCAGTGTGGAAAGGAAGTCCAGTTTGTGACAAGCTTAGAAAACATAAAAGGAGGGGCGCCTGGGAGGCTCAGTCGGTTAAGCATCTGACTCTTGGTTTCGGCTCAGGTCACGATCTCATGGTTTCATGGGTTTGAGCCCCGCATCAGGCTCTGCACTGACCATGCAGAGCCTGCTTGGGATTCTCTCTCTCTCCCTCTCTCTGCCCCTCTCCCACTCGTGATGTCTCTCTCAAAAATGAATAAATAATTTAAAAAACTAAAGAAAAAAATAAAACATAGAAGGCAATAATCCACCACGAGAGTCAGCAGATTAAACAGATAAGCACCCCATGAATGTGGGACAACAGAACAAAAATCAGTAATGGACTATGGAATTACTGTGTCTAGAATTATTAAAGAGGGAAAACATACAGAAACCATAAGAAAAGAACAAGATGCCACGGAAAATAACAAATATTCAACACACACACACACACAAAATTAAACAAGCACCTAAGGAACTGTAAAGTACAGTCATTGAATCAACGAATTGGATGATGGATTTAAGGAAAATTCCAAGAATGTAGCACAGAATGAAAAATATGTAAAAGGAATGAATGAGAGGCTAAAAGACATGGAGAAGAGAGAGAAGTGTGACAAGCAGTTAAGAGACAAAGAGAACAGACTGAGAGTTTGGGAAGGAAAGCAGGATGGACAAGAGAAGATATTGGAAGAGACAACGGCTCACAGTAAGTCTCAAGTTGAACAGTTACGAATAGTCCCAAGATACATTGCAATGAAATTGCAGAACACCAAAAACAAAGAGAAAGGCCACAGAAGGAAATGAGAGCCTTACCAATAACCACGATGGAGGACAGAAGACAATGGAAAACCTTCAAAAGGTCAAGGGAAGAAAATTATAAATCGAGAATTTTTAACCCAGTTAAACTTCAAAAGTAAGAGAAAAATAAGTTTTTTTTTTTTTTTTTTTTCAGAAAATAACATTTAGCCCCAGAGTTACAAAGCAAGCCTCAATAAATATCAAAGAATTAGTGTCGTGCAAACCATATTCTGTAACTAAATGTAATAGAAAGAGAAATCCATAACTATAAAGCTAACCTCATACATATTTGAAAATTTAAAAACAAATGATTAGTTGGTCAATATTAGGAAATATTTATATATTAAGGACAATGAACACTAACTACACTAAAGCCAAGGTAGTACTTAGAAGGCAAATTACATCCTTAAGTGTATTTCTTAGAAAATAAAGCCTAAGGGGTGCCTGGGTGGCTCTGTCAGTTAAGCATTGGACTTCGGCTCAGGTCATGATCTCGCAGTTCGTGGGTTCAAGCCCTGCACTGGGCTCTGTGCTGAGAGCTCAGAGCCTGGAGCCTGCTTCGGATTCTGTGTCTCCCTCGCTCTCTGCCCCTCCCCCATTCACGCTCTATCTCTTTCTCTCTCAAAAGTAAACATTTAAAAATTTTTTTTAAAAATAAATAAAATACATCACATCCATATTCCATTCTTTGGCTCTTTAAACAAAATAAAAGAAAGAAAATAAAGCCTGATAGGGGTACCTAGGTGGTTTAGTCGGCTAAGCGTCCAACTCTTGGTTTCGGCTCAGGTCATGATCTCAGGGTTCATGAGATTGAGCCCCACCCTGGGCTCTGTGCTGATGGCCCAGAGCCTGCTTGGGATTCTCTCTCTCCCTCTCTCTCATTCCCTACCTGGCTCATGCTCTGTCTCTTATCATATAAATAAACTTAAAAAAAAAAATCTACCCACAGTAAAAAGGGCTATATGGTTTCACGGGCAACTTCTATAAAACCTTCAGAGAACTGATAATACCCACCTTTAACAAACTGCTCTAAAAAAGAGAGAGTGATTGCTCTCACTTTATGAAACTGTTATAAAACACTCCTATATTAAATGGACAAAGACAATATGAGAAAGAAAAAGTAATAGGCCTATTTCCTTTATGAAAAAAGACGTGAAAATCCTACATAAAATGTCTACATCTACCAAAACCCTAGGACAAGTAGAATACTTAGTGGTAAAGTATTAGAAAGAACTCTTTTAAAATCCATGGAACATCTGGGTGGCTCAGTCAGTTAAGCATCCAACTTCGGCTCAGGTCATGATCTTGCAGTCCGTGGGTTGAAGCCCCATGTTGGGCTCTATACTGGCAGCTTAGAACCTGGAGCCTGCTTCAGATTCTGTGTCTTCCTCTCTCTGTGTCCCTCGCCCACTCGCGTGCTCTCTCTCTCTCTCTCAAAAATATTAAAAAAAATTCCAGAAAAAAGATAAGGATATCTGCTATTACTACCTATCTCACATACTGCATTGCAGCTCCCAGCCAATGTAATAAAGAAGGAAAAAAACACACAGATTAAAAAGGAAGTGACAAGTCTGTCATTATTTGCAGTTTATATGATATGGCCCAAAATGAATTCCAAGAGAATTTACAGACTCAAAAGAGAAAAAATGATCAGATACAGAAGTCAGTAACATTCATATACACCAGCAACAACAATCAGAAATGTAATTTCAGGGGCGCCTGGGTGGCTCAGTCGGTTAAGTGTCCAAATTCGACTCAGGTCATGATCTCATGATTTCTGGGTTCAAGCCCCACGTCGGGCTCTGTGCTGACAGCTCCGGGCCTGGAGCCTGCTGCAGATTCTGTGTCTCCCTCTCTCTCTGCGACTCCCCCACTCGTGTGCTGTCTCTTGCTCTCTTAAGAATAAATACACGTTAAAAAATAATTTTTTTTTAACTTCCAAAAGACACCGTACAGAAAGTGCTAAAAGAAACCCAGATAGAGAATGTGTCTGCAATGCACATAACCAACTCACATCCAAAAGGTATCAAGAACAAAGCAGTAAGACTTAATAATCCCAAGAGAGTAATAGGCAAAGTATAAAAATATGTATTGGAATAATATGTATTTGAGGAATAATTTAACAATCTTTAATGAAGTTGAAGATAGAGTCTATAGCCCAACAATTCTACTTTTAGGTTCTTATTCTAGGGAAACTAGCACAGTCTGAGAACTGTACAAGGATGTTTCCTTGCAGCTGTTTATAATAGCAAAATAGCTGTTTGTAAGTGATAAGAAGACTGAGGAATGACCCCCAAACATATCAGGTCCTAACCTCTAGAACTTGTAAATGTTACTTCATTTGGAAAAAGAGTCTCTGCAGATGTGATTAACTCATGCATCTTGAACCCTAGATTAGCCAGGTGGGCCCTAACTGCCATCACATTCACCCTTATAAGAAAGAGCGAGAGAGAGATTTCACACACACACACGCACGCGCGCGCACACCCACGCGCACAGTAGGAGGTGATGTGAAGGCAGAGGCAGAGATTCGAGAAATGTGGCCACAAGCCAAGGAATGCCATCAGCCACTGGGAGAAGCAAGGGTCCCATTCCCCCACAGAACCTCCAGAGGTAGCACGACCCTGCGGACATCTTGATTTCAGCCTGGTGATACTGATTTGAGACTTCCGGGCTCCAGAACTGTGAAAGAATAAATTTCTCTGGTTTTAAGCCACTTATTTTGTGGTAATTTATTACAGTGGCCGCAGTTAACTAATGTGATAAAAAAGAAGTTGATAGCATTGTTCATAATAGCCAAACTCTGGAAGCAGCCCAAGTGTCCATCAACAGAAGAATGGATAAAGAATGGAAGATGCAATACTGCCCACAATTTATCTACAGATTCAATGAAATATCAAAATCCCAATAGGATTTTTGTAGAATTTGACAGGCTGATTCCAACATTCCAAAGGAAATAGACCTAGTATAACCAAAATAACTTTGAAAAAGAATAGAGAAGTTGGAAGACTCACACTGCCTTATTTCATGACTTATTACGAAGATACAGTCAAGAAAGTGTGGGTGACCCCTAATGTAAACTGTGGACTTTAGTTAAAAATAATGCATCAATATTGGTTTATCAGTTGTAACAAATGTCCCATACTAGTACAAGATGTTAATAATAGAAACTGTGTGTGGAAGGGGCTTTATGGGAACTTTTTTCTTTGCACTCAAATTTTCTGTAATCCTAAAACTGCTCTAAAAAAATAAAGTCCATTTTCTTCGAAAAAATGAAAAAATTAACTTTGAATGACAAGACTATTTAATGTGAACCTAAAATGTACTGTGTGTGTCATAAAATCAAGATTCTTGTGAAGACTGGCTAACACTTCCATTTGACCCATTATGAAAGGGGTAACTTGGAATTGCTTTCAATGAAATAAATGTATTATGCCATCACTAATTGAATGGAGGAAAGCTGATACAACAGCCAGCTGCAACTTTTAAGTATAACAGGACTCAAGTATATGAACCAATATTCAAATGTCTTAGTAGAACGATGGAAGATACCAAAACGGCTTTGCTATGAAAAGTAAATAAAACATAATAATAAAAAAAAAGAAAGTGTGGTATCAGCGACAGGACAGATGAATAAGAATCAGAATAAGGTCCAGAAATGGGCCCATTTATGTATCGACAACTGACTTTCAGCAACAGTTCAAAGGCAATTCGGTGGGAAAAGGATAGTTTTTTTTCAACAAATGGTGCTGAAAAATTGCATATCTACATGCAAATAAACAAATACAACTTCAGTCTATACCTCATATCACAAACAAAAAATTGACTCAAAGTGGATTACAGACCTGAATGTAAAACCTAAAGCAATAAGGCTTCTGGAAGAAAACACAGACAATCTTTGTGACCTTGGATTAGGTAAAGGTTTCTTAGATATAATACCAAAAGCATGATCCATAAAAGCAAAAATTGATACATTTGACTTAATCAGAATTTAAAACTTTTTTTTTGAGAAAGAGCAAGTGAGGGAGAAGGGCAGAGGGAGAGAGGGGGAGAGAGGGGGAGAGAGGGGGAGAGAGGGGGAGAGAGAGAGAGAGAGAGAGAGAGAGAGAGAGAGAGAGAGAATGAATCTCAGGCAGGCTCCACTCTCAATGCATAACCTGACACAGGACTTGATCCTACTACCCTGGGATCATGACCTGAGCCACAATCAAGAGTCAGACTCTCAACCGACTGAGCCACCCAGGTGCCCCAAAACTTTTGCTCTTTAAAAGACACCTTTACAGGCACCTGGGTGGCTCAGTCGGTTAAGCATCTGACTTTGGCTCAGGTCATGATCTCATGGTTCGTGGGTTCCAGCCCTGCATCAGATTGTGCACTGACAGCTCAGAGCCTAGAGGCTGTGTCTCCTCCCTTCTCTCTGTCCTTCTCCCGGTTGTGGTTTCTCTCTCTCTCTCTCTCTCTCTTGCTCTCTCAAAAGTAAATAAATAAACATTAAAAAAAAATAAAAGACATCTTTAAAGGAATAGAATCACAAGCCAGAGACAAAGAGAAAATATGTGGTAATCATATATCTCATAAGAGACTTGTATCCAGAATATATAAAGAACTCTCAAAACCCAGAAACAAATAAACAACCTCAAAAAATGGGGAAAAGCCTTGAACAGCTTATCAAAGAAGATATATGGATGGCAACGAAGCTCATGAAAGTAAGTTTAACATCAGTAATCATTAGGAAAATTCAAATCAAAACTATAAGAAGATCCTAACATACATCTGTTAGAATGGCTAAAATTAAACAGGCAAGCCATAGCAAGTGTGGTAAGCATGTGGAGGAACTGGAACTCTCAAAGACTCTTGGTAAAAACAGAAAGTGAAACAACCACTTTCAAAAAAACAATTTGGGGGGGGCACCTGGGTAGCTCAGTCAGTTAAGCATCCAACTCTTGGTCTCAGCTTAGGTCATGATCTCACGGTTCATGAGTTCGAGCCCTGTGTCGGGCTCTGTGCTGACAGCGTGGGGCTTGCTTGGGATTTTCTCTCTCCCTCTCTCTCTCTGCCCCTTGCCTGTTCTCTCTCTCTCTCAAGATAAATAAACTTGTAAATAAATAAGTAACAATTTGGGAAGTAAAAAGCTGAACACACTGAAAAATCAGCAACGCTTCTTAGATCCGCCAGAGAGAGGTGATAGGGCAAACCACATCCCCCCAAATTGGAAAGACAGACAAACAGGCAAATAGAGAGGATTACGGCTTATCAGAGTAGACAGGTCCATGGGAACTAGTAGCAGGGTTGAAAAATACGATCTACAATTGACAAATCTCTGGAGGCTCAGTGTGGACAAATCTGAGACGAAAACTTCAAGGGAAGCGGGTGATCAACAGGGCCCCAAACATTTGTGAGTTTTAGCTCCAGGACATCAACCAGGTTCTCACAGTGAATATCAAAGAAAAATCCCCTCTGGCTTGTATCAGGAAGAGAGGAAAAGTAACCACTATTATTTTGTATTTTATTACTTTTTAAATGTTTATTTCGGGGGGGGGCGCCTGGGTGGCTCAATCAGTTAAGCATCCTACTTCTGCTCAGGTCATGATCTCACAGTTGGTGAGTTTGAACCTCGCATCAGGCTCTGCATTGGTGGTGCGGAACCTACTTGGGATTCTCTCTTTCTCTGCCTCTTCCCCAGCTGCGCGTTCGCTCTCTCTCTCTCTCTCAAAATAAACTTAAAATAAAAAATATTTATTTATTTATTTATTTATTTTTAAATTTTTTTTAAACGTTTATTTATTTTTGAGACAGAGACAGAGCATGAACGGGGGAGGGGCAGAGAGAGAGGGAGACACAGAATCTGAAACAGGCTCCAGGCTCTGAGCGGTCAGCACAGAGCCCGATGCGGGGCTCGAACCCACAGACCGTGAGATCATGACCTGAGCCGAAGTCGGACACTTAACCGACTGAGCCACCCAGGCGCCCCAAAAATATTTATTTTTAAGAGAGTGCAAGTGGGGGAGGGGCAGAGGATCCTTAGCAGGCCCTGTACTCACAGCAGCAAGCCCAGTGTGGAGGTGGAACTCATGAATTGTGAGATCAATGACCCAAGCCGAAGTCAGATGCTCAACCGACTAAGCCACCCAGGTGTCCCAGAAAAGTAACCATTTTTAAATCTGCTAGAATGTTCTGTTCTTCTTAACAAGGTCTTCCCTCAGGGGAAACTATTTTTTACCAGAGCCTAACCTATTGGGGTTTCATTAGAGCCTAACTGACCTGGGGCAAGGGAATGACTCAACTCCAGCCCCTTTGAGTGTTCCACATGGGGAAGGAAAATACCCAAATCTAGCCCCCTTCGGCCATCCTGCCCCACATAAAGGGAGAAAAGGGGAGAAAATGAAAGGTGCTTGTGAAGTTCACAGCCAAGGGACATAGGCACACTAAAAGGCTGAGACCTAATCACAGCGGTAGAGGACGCTCGCCTTTGCCTGCACCTTACCATTCGCTAAAGGCTTATTTACCAGAGTGCCTTTTACACAGTCCACCATGTCCAGCTTTGAACAGAAAATTACCAGGCATCCTAAAAGGCAAAACAACAACAACAACAACAACAACAAAAACACCACAGTTTGAAGAGACAGAGCAAGAATCAGAACCAGACTCAGGTATGGCAGTAATGTGCAATTTTCACACTGTGAATTTAAAATGATATTTTAACTATCTAATGGCGAAAACCGGCAACATGTAAGGACTGATGGATAAAGGAAGCAAAGAGATGGACATTCTAAGAATCAAGAAGAAATGTCAGAGATAAAAAACAGGGCAACAGAAATGAGCAATGCCTTTGATGGCCTGACTAGTACACAGCTGAGGAAAGAACCTCTGCTCTTGAGGGCATGTCAACAGAAACGTCCAAAACTGAAAAGCAAAGAGAAAAAAGACTGAAAATAAGAGGCACAGAATATCCACGAACTTTGCAACAACTACAAAAGGTACAATGGGCATACTAGAAGGAAAGGAAAGAAAGGAACAGCAGAAATATACAAAGCAATCGTGATTGAGAATTTCCCCCAAATTAACGTCAGACACCAAATCACAGATCCAGGAAGTACAGAGAACGTTTGGCTGGATACAACCCCCCCAAAACTACAGGTAGGCATATCGTATTCAAACGGTAGAAAACTCCGAAACCATGCAAATAAGGAGAGAGTGATGTGAAATATTTAAAACATTGAGAGAGAAGACCCTATAAACCCCAAATTCTGAGTCCTGCTAAACTACCCTTTCAAAAGGGAAGGAGAAATAAAGACTTTCTGAGACAAACATTGAGGGAGTCTGTTGCCAGTAGACGTGCCTTGCAAGAAATGTTAAAAGGAGTTTGCCGGAAAGAAGGAAGTTGGTTTATTTCAGAAACTTGGATCTACATAAAGGAAGAAAGAGCATTAGAGAAGGAAGAAGTGAAGGTAAATAAAGATTTTGATTCTGCTTATTAAGTGATCTCACAGCCTCTTCAAAATAATAGCAACAATATGTTTGATTACGCATATATGTAATATGCATATGCTTCTGTATAAAAGAAATCAATGACAGTGATGACACAAAGGATGGCAGGGAAGAATTAGGAATATTCTGTTAGTATGAGGTTCCTGCACTGTCCGTGAAACAAAGTGGATTTGGATTAACTGTGAATGCGTATTGTGAACTTTGGGGCAACCGCTAAAAAATATACCATGCAGAAGAGGACCAAAAAAATCCGGTATCTAGGGGAAAATCTAACACAAGATGTAGAAAAAGTCGAAGAAAAAACCCCAACAAAACCAACTGAATGGCTTCACACAAAGTTAAATATGGCTACCATATATGATCCTGTTCCATTCCTAGGAATTTACTCAGGAGAAGGCAGATTTCTTCCTTCTCCTCTTGTTTTATTTATTGGTCTGTTTGTTTTAGTGAGGAGGCAGGGGTGATGGGACTGCTTTATATCTTTATTGTGGTGGTGGTCACACAACTCTAGGGATTTGACACAATCATAGAGCTGTACGTACACCAAAATGTGTAAATCCTTGGGGGCGCCTGGGTGGTTCAGTCGGATGAGCGTCTGACTTCAGCCCAGGTCACGATCTTGCGGTCTGTGAGTTCGAGCCCCGCGTCGGGCTCTGGGCTGACAGCTCGGAGCCTGGAGCCTCCTTCCGATTCTGTGTCTCCCTCTCTCTCTGCCCCTCCCCCGTTCATGCTCTGTCTCTCTCTGTCTCAAAAATAAATAAACATTAAAAAAAATGTGTAAATCCTTTTGTATGTACATTTAAAAAGAAATTAGAATTTAAAAAATCAAGTGTGGGGTGCCTAGGTGGCTCAGTCAGTTAAGAATCTGACTCTTGATTTTGGCTCAGGTCATGATCTCGTGGTTCCGGAGACCAAGCCCCATGCTGGGCTCTGTGCTGACAGCATAGGGCCTACTTGGGATTCTCTCCCCCCACCCCCCTCTCTCTCTCTGCCCCTCCCGTTTGCTTGCTCTCTCTCTCAAAATAAACATTTATAAATAAATAATCAATCAATCAATCAATCAATCAATCAAGTGTGGTCTTGGAAAATGAGACCACGATCTCTCCTTTGGATGGAAAACACATCTAAATTCACAAAAGCCTCCACCTCCCCTGGCTCAGTTCAGGTGAAAGGAAGAGAGTTCACTATTCTTCCAGGTGGTGGTGTAAGTGCAAAGAATCTTTTTTTTTTTTTTTTTTGGCATATTCTACATTCTAATTAGACGTGGAGATTTTTTCCTAAGAGCGACATCAAAGATGCGGCACAACATTTCTCTACCTCTGCAACTGAAGAACTGGAAAGCCCGGATTCTGAGGCACTACAGGCTGTCAAACGGTCTCTCAAAACACAGCATAGTTTTCGTATTCTAATTCCTTGCAATGTGTTGGCGCATAGTGCTCCGGTTAATACTGCTGTTTCACAAGTGATCTTAAAACTTAACAGCTTAAAACAACCTTGTTGTTATGTTCACGGATCTCGTGGGCCAGGAATTCAGACAGGGCATGAAGAACGTATGGGGCTTCAACCTGGAAGATTCTGTAACCGGGGGGCTTGACTTATGAGAAGGGCTTTGCTCACCGGTCCGATGCATGGCAAGAGCCATGACCTGAGATCTCAGTTTTTGGGCCGCCAATGAAATAACCGCCTGTACACGGCTTCTCCATGTAGCCTGGGCTTCACAGCATGGCGGCCTCAAGGTGGTAGAACTTTATACGTGGTGAGCCGGGGCTTCAAAAGCCAAGGGTCACAGCGGACAATGCAGCAGCCCCATCACCATCTTCTCTGACCTGGCCCCAGAAGTCACACAGCATCAATTCTGTCACCCTCTATTAGTTACAAGTAAATCACAAGGCCACTTAAGATTCAAGGGGAAATGGCCCCACCTTCTCAGTGGAAGGAGTGCCAAGTCCACACTGCAGATAAATATGCTGGATGGGAGATACTGTTGAAGCCATCTTTGGAAAATACAATCTGCTGTATGCACACAGTATACAGATTCCATCAGTTAATACGGTAACTGGTATTTGGCATTTCTTGTTCACTGGGATGTTAATTTATTGAAAATACTTCAATTCTCAAGAAGTGGGAATGTATTACGTGAGGACATTATTTTTTTAATGTTTGTTTATTTTTGAGAGAGAGAGAGAGCAAGCAGGGGAGGGGCAGAGAGACAGGGGGACAGAGGATCTGAAGCGGGCTCTGCGCTGACAGCACCGAGCCCTATGTGGGGCTCGAACTCACGAACCGTGAGATCGTGACCTGAGCCAAAGTCAGAGGCTCAACCGACTGAGCCACCCAGGTGCCCCTGAGGAAATTATTGAAAATTATAAGATAGAAGAAAAAAATTTAAAACTCAGCATTTCAGCCTCTTTTGCAAAAGAGGATTTATAATTTTAATAGTCAAAACCGTGCCGCATAGTAAGAAAAAAATGAATGGGTAAGACACGATCATTAATTTAAAAAAAAAATTTTTTAATGTTTATTTATTTTTGAGAGAGAGAGAGACAGAGCATGAGTGGGGGAGGGGCAGAGAGAGAGGGAGACACAGAATCCGAAGCAGGCTCCAGGCTCCGAGCTGTCGGCACAGAGCCTGACTCGGGGTTCGAACTCACGAACCGTAAGATCATGACCTGAGCTGAAGTCAGACGCTTAACCGACTAAGCCAGCCAGGTGCCCCAGACACTGTCATTAATTTAATGCAAATTTAAAAATCATAAAAACTCTTTCATTTTAAAATCATAATTTAAAGCTCTAAAGTTATTATCTATTTTAATATGAAGTATTCTGGCTCATAAGAATTTCAAATGGACATTTTAAAAAATTTAAGTAAACCTCCATGTATGCCTCATGCTATGCACAGAATTTAATTTGCGACAAACCCTAAACTTAAAAAGGAAAGCTAAAATAATGAAGCTATTACAGGAAAATATAGGAGAATATCTTGGTGGCTTTGAAGGAGCCAAAGAGATCTTAAACATATTACAGAAAGCAATAACCATTAAAGAACAGAGTGGCAATTTGCACTTCATCAAAACTGAAAAAGCAAATAGTGCTCATCGAAGGACGTCCCTGGGAAAGTGAATAGGCAAGCCAGAAACTGGGAGCAAAGTATTTGCAAGATAGGTATCTGATAAGTGATTAGTATCCAGGAAATACAAGAAACTCCTACAGTTCAATGATACACCACCAAACGACCGTAAAAACTCGCAAAAAAAAAAAAAAAAAATGGAAAAGACACTTCACAAAAAAAGATCTACATATTAGCCAAAAGGCATGTTCAACAATGTGGGTCGTCAGGAAAATACACAATCAAACTACAGTGAGACACTACTACATATCTACCAGATGGCTTAGATGAAAAAGCTTAACAATATCAAACGGTGCCAAGGTTGAGGAGCGACCAGACTCCTCATACATTGTTAGGGGGAATGTAAACTGGTACAACTACTTTAATAAAAGGCATGGCCATTTCTTAAAAACCTAAACATACACCTGTGACCTAGCAATTCCATTCCTAGGTATGTAACCAAGAGACACAAAAATGTATGTTAAGGAAAATAATTGAGTAAGAAAGTTCAGCACACGTTTATTTATATCAGCCAAAAACTAGATATAACCCAGATATCTATCAGCAGGGGAAATAAACAACAGGTGATGGTATATTCATACCACGGAATACTTCTTGGCAATGTAACGGAATGAATATACCCAACAATATGGATGAAACTCAAAATCATACCAAATGAGAGAGGCCACCAAAGAATACATACAGTATATTTATATGGAGTTCTAGAACCGGGGTGGGGTGGGGGGAAACGACCTACTGTGGGGAAAAAATTGGAACTGTGCTTGCTTTCTGAATGGAGGATACGGGAAAGGATTGACGGGGATGGGGCATGAGGAAACTTTCTGGGGTAATGATAATATTCTATGCCTTAACAGAGGCTTGGGTTGCACAGGTGTATGCATTTGTCAAAACTCAGTAAACGATTATAGGGATCCCATAAGAAGAGAGAGAAAGGGGGCAGAAAATTTATTTGCCCCTCCCCCGCTTGTGCTCTGTCTCTCAAAAATAAATAAATGTAAAAAAAAATTTTTTTTAATGGCAAAAAGTAGTGATAAAGAAAAAATGTTAAAAGCAGTTATAGAAGGCAGTTACATACAGGGGAAATCCCGTAAGGCTATCGACAGTTTTAGCAGAAGCTTTGCAGGCCAGAAGGGAATGGCATGATATATTCAAAGTGCTGGAAGGGGGGTGGCTGGCTGGGTCAGTGGTAGAGCATGCAACTCTTGATCTCAGGGTCATGAGTTCAAGCCCCAAGTTGGGGATAGGGTTTACATTTAAAAAAAAAAAGTGCTGGAAAGGAAAAATCTGTACCCAAGACTACTCTATCCAGTAAGGCCATCATACAGAATAGAAGGAGAGAGAAAGTTTTTCAGACAAACAAAAACTAAAGGAGTTCATGACCACTAAACCAGCCTTACAAGAAACATTAAGGGGGATTCTCTGAGTGGAAAGGAAAGACCGTAAGTGAGAGTATGAAAGGCAGGAAACACAGACGTAGTAAAAATAAGTATATCTGTAAAAATCAGGGATTCATAAAATAAAAGGATATAAAATATGACACCATATACCTAAAACGTGGGAGGAGAGGAGTAAAGGACGGGTTCAAATTTAAGCGACCATCTCTATTTAACATAGGCTGCTATATGCAAAAGATGTTACATACAAACATAACAGTCACCACAAATTAAAAACCAGTCATAGATGAGAATAAAGAATAAAGAATAAAGAGAAAGGAATCCAAGTATATCACTAAAGAAAGCCAACAAACCATGAAAGAAAGCAAGAAAGGATGAGAGGAAAACTACAAAAACAACCATAAAACAATAACGAAAGGCAATAAATAAATTTATTATGTAAATACGTGCATTTATTATGTAACGGATTTACATTACTTTGAATGTAAAAGGACTAAATTCTCCAATCAAAAGCAGGGTGACAGATAAAACCCAAGATAAAAAACAAGACAGATAAAAAACAAGATTCACATAGAAACTACAAAAAAAAAAAAATTAGAACAGATCAATGAAACCAGGAACTGGTTCTTTGAAAAAATAAATACAATTGATAAATCTCTAGCCACACTTAACATAAAAAAAGGGGGGGAGAGATAGAGAAAGAATGTAAACAAAATCACAAAAGAGAGGAGAAATAACAACCAACATCACAGAAATATAAATAATTGTAAGAGAATGTTATGAAAAGTTACATGCCAACAAATTGGACAACCTGAAACAGGAAGAAATAGAAAATTTGAACAGACTGATTACCAGCAAGGAAATCGAGTCAGTGATCAAAGAACTGCCAACAGGCCAAAGTCTAAGACCAGATGGCTTCACAGGTGAATTCTACCAAACATTTGAAGAAGGGGTAATACCTATTCTTCTCAAACTCTTCCGAAAAACAGAAAAGGAAGGAAAACTTCCAAACTCATTCTATGAGGCCAGCATTACCCAGACACCAAAACCAGATAAAGACGCCACAAAAAATGAGTACAGGCCAATATCTCTGATGAACACAGATGCAAAAATCTTCAACAAAATACTAGCAAACCAAAATCCAGCAATACATTAAAAAAATCATTCACCATGATCAAGTGGGGTTTATTCCTGGGTTGCCAGGGTGGTTCAATATTCGCCAATCAATCAACATGATACATCACACCAATAAAAGAAAGGATAAAAGCCGTGTGATTGTTTCAATAGATGTAGAAAAAGCACTCGACAAAGTACAACATCCATTCATGATACAGCCCTCAACAAAGTAGGTTTAGGGGGAACATACCAACATAACAAAGGGGGCTTACATGAAAAACCCAGAGCGAACATCATACTCAATGGGGAAAATCTAAGAGCTTACCCCATAAGGTCAGGAATCAGACAAGGACGTTCACTCTCGCCACTTTTATTCAATATAGTACTGGAATACTTAGCCACAGCAGTTAGACAACAAAAAGAAATAAAAGGCATCCAAACTTCTAAGAAGTAAAACTTCCATTATTTGCGGACGACATGATGGCATATACAGAAAACCCTAAAGACTCCACCAAAAACCTACTCGAACGGATGAAAAAATTCAATAAATTCAGAGGATACAGAATCAATGTATAGAAATCTGTTGAATTTCTATATAATAAAAGTGAAGCAGCAGAAAGAGAAATTAACAATCCCGTTTACAATTGCACCAAAAATAATAAAGTACCCAGGAATAAACTTAACCAAGAGGTACAAGGCCTGTATTTTGAAAACACTGAGGAAAGAAATTAAAGATGACACATAGAAATGAAAAGACATTCCACGCTCATGGATTGGTAGAACAAATACTGTTAAAATGTCTATCCTACACAAAGCAATCTACACATTTAATGCAATCCCTATTAAAATACCAACAGCATTTTTCACAGAACTGGAAGAAACAATCCTAAAGTTTATATGGAACCACAAAACACCCCAAATGGCCAAAGCAACCTTGAAAAAGAAAAGCAAAGCTGGAGACATCACAATTCCAGACTTGAAGTCATACTACAAAGCTGTATTAATCAAAACAGTATGGTACTGGCACAAAAACAGACACACAAATCAATGGAAGAGAACAGAAAACCCAGAAATAAACCCACAATTGTATGGTCAATTAATCTATGAAAAAGGAAGAAAGAATATGAAACAGGAAAAAAAGTCTCTTCAACAAATGGTGCTGGGAAAACTGGTCAGCACAAGGATGAAACTGGCCCACTTTCTTACATCATACACAAAATTAAACCAAAATGAATTAAAGACCTAAATGTGAGACCTGAAACCATAAAAGTCCTAGAAGAGAGAACAGGCAGTAATCTGACAGTGGCTGTAGCAACATTTGTCTAGATAGGTCTCCTGAGGCAAGGGAGATAAAAGCAAAAATAAACTATTGAGGCTACATCAAAATAAAAAGCTCCTGCACAGTGAAGGAAACAATCGACAAACCTAAAAGGCAACTATCGAATAGGAGAAGATATTTGCAAATGACCTATGTGATAAAGAGTTAGTATCCAAAATATATAAAGACCTTATGCAAATCAATACCTAGAAACCAAATAATCCAGTTTAAAAAATGGGAAGAAGAAATGAACAGACACTTCTCCAAAGAAGACATCCAGATGGCCAACAGACACATGAAAAGATGCTCAACATCACTCACCATCAGGGAAATGCAAATCAAAGCCACACTGAGATACCACCTCACGCCGGTCAGAGTGGCCAAAATGAACAAATCAGGAAACTACACGTGCTAGAGAGGATGCGGAGAAATGGGAACCCTCTGGCACTGTTGGTGGGAATGCGAACTGGTGCAGCCACTGTGGAAAACTGAATGGAGGTTCTTCAGAAAGAAAGAGAACTACCCTATGACCCTGTACTCACACCACTGGGTATTTACCCCTGAAATACAAAAACACTGGGGCGCCTGGGTGGCGCAGTCGGTTAAGCGTCCGACTTCAGCCAGGTCACGATCTCGCGGTCCGTGAGTTCGAGCCCCGCGTCAGGCTCTGGGCTGATGGCTCGGAGCCTGGAGCCTGTTTCCGATTCTGTGTCTCCCTCTCTCTCTGCCCCTCCCCCGTTCATGCTCTGTCTCTCTCTGTCCCAAAAATAAATAAAAAATGTTGAAAAAAAAAATGAAAAAAAAAAAAAAAACAAAAAAAAAACACTAATTCAAGGGAATATATGTGCCCCTGTGTTTATTGTAGCCCCTATGTTTATTATATTTACCTGCAACAGCCGAATTATGGAAGCAGCTCAAAGGCCCATAGGTAGGTGAACTGATAAAGAAGATGTGGTACAGAAATACAAGGGAATATTATTCGTCTGTAAAAAAAGACTGAAATCTGGCCATTTGCAGCAACGTGGATGGAGCTAGAGAGTATAATACTAAGCAAAATAAGGCAGCCAAAGACCAATACCGTGTGATCTCACTCGTATGTGGCATTTAAGAAACAAAACAAATGAGAAAAGGAGAGACAGAGAGAGAAGCAAACCAAGAGAGAGACTCTTAACTATAGAGAACAAACTGATGGTTGGTGACCGGAGGGGAGGTGAGTGGAGGGATGGGCAAAATAGGTGATGGGGATTATGGAGGGCACTTGTGATGAGCACCGGGTGCCATATGGAAGTGCTGAATCACTCTATTGTACACCTGAAACTAATAGAACACTGTAGGTTAACTCTACTGGAATTAAAATTAAAACAATTTTAAAAAAGCAAAAAAAAAAAAAAACCCTCAGTAAACGTACACTTAAGGTTTGTGCGTTTCATTGAACATGAATTTTATAGAAAAAGAAAAAAACTGTAAATGTTAAG
Organism: Neofelis nebulosa; assembly: GCF_028018385.1. Classification (NCBI taxonomy): domain Eukaryota; kingdom Metazoa; phylum Chordata; class Mammalia; order Carnivora; family Felidae; genus Neofelis; species Neofelis nebulosa. The sequence continues at coordinate 39,209,466 of NC_080800.1, forward strand.
CATGCTGAAACATCTAGAGGGAAGTTAACTGATGTCTATAACTGTCTTTGACATGCACCAAAACTGAGATTTAACGGATGGATAGAGGGATGTAGAAATAGAAATGTGTAATAAAGCAAATATAGTAAAATGTTAGTGATACACTTAAATAGTAGGTATGTGAATGGTCACTCTTCTGTACCCCGTTCCCTTCAAATTTTCTGAGTGTTTTAACATTTCCCTAAAATGTTGGGGGGATGGGGCGCCTGGGTGCCTCCATCGGTTGAGCGTCCGACTTCGGCTCAGGTGACGATCTCACGGTTCCTGAGTTCGAGCCCCGCGCTGGGCTCTGTGCAGATGGCTCGGAGCCTGGGGCCTGCTTCGGATTCTGTGTCTCCCTCTCTCTCTGCCCCTCCCCTGCTCATGCTCTGTCTCTCTCTGTCAAAAATAAACATTAAAAATTTTTTAATAAAAAAATTAAAAAAAAATAAAATGTTGGGGAGAAATGAATGGGTAAGACCTCATCGCTAACTTGATAAGCATTTGAAAATTATAAAAACTACTCCATCCCAAAATTTAATTTTAAAGCTCTAGAGTTTTATTAACATTAACATGAAATATTCTGGCCTGCAATATAAGAATTTTAAGCAAAAGCATATTAAATTTATCCTACTCTAATCAATAATCAGAGCAGAGCATCAAGTGGAAGAATCTCGCACCCTGTTCTAGGATTCTGAGCCTCTTGACTTTTGCTCAGTACATCCTGCCAGCATTTGTCATTCGTTCTTTCTGGAAACAGAAGCAAGAAATCAAAAATGTTCTGTGCTTTTTGCCCAGGATTTTTGCTTTATTTGTTGGGGTTCTATTTGGTTTTTTAGTTTTTTTTTTTAATTGCTCATTGTTTAAAAAAAAAAAGTATGTGTCAAAGAATGAGGCATGGTCTGTTTCAAGCCACTTGAAGTGCACCTTGCTGGGATGTCTTCAAAGGATACACAATCCTTCAAATAGTTACGTAAAAATATATGTACGCATAACCTTTCGGTATTTTCATAAAAAGGATCACATCACACGGACTTCTGAATTTTGCCTTATCTACACAACCACACAACTTACATATGGCGGCCGTTAGTGTTCACCAATCTCTGGTTTCTCTCGTTCTTCTGCATACAGGGGCAGGGCCATGTGGCTAGTACAGGTCACTGCACTGAGAGTGTAAACGAGATGTAGCTCCTCCCAGCTGCGCGTCTGGTGGGCCGGACCCTCCAAAATTCTCTCTCCGGCCCACTGATCAGTGACATTCAAGGCAGGGGCTGTTTTGTTAGCCTCAGTCCCTGTGTGACTGCAATGAACAATGTTTCCCCCACAACCACAATGGAGACACAGAGTGAGAGGGAAATCAACTTATGTTGCTTTACTTCCCGGAGATTTGGGGGGGGGGGATTAGTTGTTACTGTAGCATGACTTAGCTACTCCTCACCGATACACTGACTGTTTCTTCAGGTGTGCATATGTGGTCTATTTCATCCTTTCTTATGGCCAAATAGTACTGTCTTAAACTGATGCAGTAGGATGTATCCAACTATTCCCCTGTTGTTGGGCATTTGATGTTTGCAAATGTCTGCTATTACGAAGCGTGCCACAATAAATATTACATGCGGGTGTGCGTGCACACACAAAGATCTCTTACAATCCACCGGTGAGATTTTTTTTTTTTCTGAATACACAAATTTCTGAGAGTGCGATTACTAGGTAAAAGGTTCTAAACATTAGACAGATACACCAACTGTCCTCCCAAAAGAAAAGCTGAACAAATTTAAAATTCCCATCACTAGAAAATGAGAGTACCTGTTATCCTATATGCTCATCTGGAGTCAGTTATGTTCTTTTTTTTTTTTTTTTTAATGTTTTTACTTATTTTTGGGAGAGAGAGAGCGAGCGAGCGAGGGAGGGGCAGAGAGGGAAGGAGACACAGAATCCAAAGCAGGTTCTAGGCTCTGAGCTGTCAGCACAGAGCCTGACACGGGGCTCGAATCTGTGAACCATGATCGTGACCTGAGCTGAAGTTGGACGCTTAACCGACTGAACCACCCGGGTGTCCAGTTATATTATTCTTTAAAAACGATGCCAGTACGACAGGTGGCAATTAGATGTCACTGTTGCCTCAGCTTGCACTGTGTGATTGGTCATCTTTTCAGGGGTTTATTATTTTTTTTTATTATTTTTTTTTGACGTTTATTTTTTTTTGAGACAGAGAGAGACAGAGCATGAATGGGGGAGGGGCAGGGAGAGAGGGAGACATAGAATCTGAAGCAGGCTCCAGGCTCCGAGCTGTCCACACAGAACCCGACGCGGGGCTCAAACTCACAAACCGTGAGATCGTGACCTGAGCCGAAGTCAGACGCTTAACCAACTGAGCCACCCAGGCGCCCCAAGGGGTTTAAAGGCTATTTGTGTTTTTTCTGTGAACTGCCTATTCCTGTGTCCTTGACTCATTTTTGTCTGTTGATTTTATGGGAGATTTTCATAAATCCTTAACGTTAATTCCTGGTTCTGTTATTAGTTGTAAATGTCTTCTCTCTCAGTCTGTCCCTCATCTTCTGAGTTTGCTTATTGCTATAGAGAAACATAACATTTTCCTGTAGTCAATACGGTCAACTTTTCCTTTATGGCTTTTGGAAACTGCCCTACCACAAAAGAAAAAGGCATTAAACGTTGCCCAATCAGTGGTCACAAGAGCTTTTATTAATAATCCGTTCTTTCTCCATTGGTTTGAAAAATTCTCCATCTCTTACATTAAAACCCATAAAAATGTGTCTATACTGTATTTTACTGGTATCCTCTACTAGTAGGTCACAATGTTTTCAAATATCTACAAATGATATAAAGTCTGGTCTCTAGAGTTTCAGACTCTACTTTTTCAACATGTTCTCAATACTCTAATTTCTTCGAAGGACTTCATAATCTATCAGCCAATTTCTCTCCCCCAACCCCGCAAAACAAAACCACATCTAACAACAGCAACCACCAAAATCCACATTGTAATTCTGACTGCAACTATTTCAAACCTACAGATTAATTTGCACACGTTAGAATTGTGACAGCAGGGGCACCTGCGTACTTCAGTCCGTTACGTGTCCGACTTTAGCTCAGGTCGTGATCTCACGGTTCGAGAGTTCAAGCTCCACATCAGGTTCCGTACTGACAGAGCAGAGTCTGCTTGGGATTCTGCCTCCCTCTATCTCTCTGCCCCTCCCCTGCTTGATCTCCATCTCTATCTCAAAATAAATAAAATGAAAAAAAAAAAAAAGAATTTTGACAACTGTTTTCCCATATATATATGGGATATATATATATGGGATATATATATGGGATATATATATGGGACATAACATATAATATATATATGGGATATATATATGGGATATAACAAAGCTTTGAAAATTGTATTCATTTTAGTCTTCCACATTTCTTGCAGTTTATTCCCAAGTATTTCATAACTTTTGTTGCTATACTGAATAGTGCCCCCCGCCCTTACATAACATTTCCTAACTGGTTGTTACTGGTACAAAGCAAATCTACTGCCTTTTGTATACTTTCCCTGTATTTAGTTACTTTCTTGAATCCTCTTACTAGTTTTAACCATTTTTAAATTTAGTCTTCTGGATTTTTAGGTACACAATCATGTTTAGGTTGTAATTTAAAAATCAGCCTTCAGTTCGAATTTAAAAATCAGCCTTCGGTTCTATGTTGGGCTATTTATACAGTGATTCCTAAATGCCTATTTCCGTTATACCTGGGGTAACAAAATAATGGAATTTTATGGTTGGAAGGGACATCATAGTGATCTAATCCATGGGTTAGTCAAGTAAGTACCTACTAGGATACACAAGTAAGATACACGGGAGAAGGTGTTAAGACAATAAGGAATTCCAGAGCCTGGGAAGAAATGCAGAAAACAGGCTACCACTCTCCTCCCAATGGACTGCTTCTTGCCATGAGGAAAAGCAGGGCTCAGTTTCATGTTTTTCAATAGGCGCTAGGTATGTAAGGTTTTTGTTGCAATTCCTAACTTTATAAAACATTAAACAAAAGCCAAACTAAATACAATTGCCAGCTTCCGATCTAGGAACTTCACTGAAGCTAATCCAATACCCTCATTTAAGGCAACCGAAACTCAGAAACGTGTGTCAGAGATTGCAAAAGTAGCAGACTGTAGGCGAGGGCTTTGTATTCCGTTTAGCTGTTCGGTGGGTCAGAAAAGTATTTACAGAGTGCTGAGACTATGCAAGTGTTTTGCTTGGTGTGGTTACAGACGGAGTTCGGTACCTGACGTCCACATTTTATGTTCTCTCTCTGGCTCATCTTGGCTTGGATTTGCTATCATGGCAAATTAAAGGGTACCTTTTAATATTTTTTTAAGTTGATTTATTTTGAGACAGAGAGAGAGCGCGCGCGTGCAAGAGAGAGAGCGCACACGCACGAGCAGGGAAGGGGCAGAGAAAGAGAGAAAGAGGGAAAGAGGGAGAGAATCCCAAGCAGGTTCCATGCTGTGAGCACAGAGCCTGATGCGGGGCTCAAACCCATGAACCAGGAGATCATGACCTGAAGCAAAACCAAAAGTCGGATGGCTGAACCGACTGAGACACTCGGGTGCCCCCGAAAAGGGTACCTTTTACATCACCCTTCCATGTTGGGGGAAATTCCCCTATTGTGTCCCCCGTCACTCAACATGGAAGTCAGAGCTCAATTTCCCAGCCTTTCTTGCAGTTAGAAACAGGCGGGTGACCCGGGCTCGGCCAATCAGGGAAGCTTGCATAAGACTTTGACTTGGAAGGGATTAACGGGGGGAAACCAGGTAGGTGTAGACCATGTTTGGTTTCAGCCAGTTTTCAGCAGTGGCAAAGGACGCCAGAAGTGGTGGTTAAGGGATGGCTGTGGTAAAACCGAGTTCTTGGCAGTGGTAACAGAGGCCATTTTCCCATCAGACAAGTTCTCGGGGCCCAGTTCTGGGCACTGTTCCTAGAATTTAGTTTCAGGCTTATTTCTCGAGTCCTTCCAAAGATACTGTGAACTACTCAGGATCCTTTTAATAAAATTCCTTTTCTGCTTAACTAGCCAGAGAAGATTCTGCTTTTTAAAAAAACTAAGCCCTCACCAATACAAGGAACACCATCAGGCGGGGACAGAATTGAATCAAAGATCTTGGTCTTTTTGATTCCCAGGCCAGTGTCTCTCCTATGATGTCACCTTATTTATACTTAATGCTTTAAGGAAGGTTCAAAACGTGGTCTTCAAAAGATATATGCGGGGGCTCCCATCTCAAAGATACGTTATGAACACTGTCAAAACGTCTTATTTTGGTTCATGATGAGAGCAGACATTCGAGCACTTTTGGAATTTGTCTTCGTTTCTGCTTGTGTTCATCGAGATTCGTAGACGAGTCGCTTCCTTAAAAGATGTCAGACTTACAATAAAAACACCCATAACAATGTACGCCGAGTCGTTCAAATAAAGATAGAGCGAAACCACATCAAGGGAGAGATAACTGTCTGAGATAAATCAGGATGAGATCATTACAATGTTCTAAGCACCAAATTTATAATTCTTCTTCCTTGAAGTAAAGGACACTAATGGGGCAGATTATAACAATGTTTCCCAACCTTGGTCCACCAACAATGACGTTTATTTTCCACCTTCGTGGCCTCCAAGTTTCTCAAGCGTTTCTTCCAACCTCATTTATTAAACAATGTTTTCAATGACCTCATCCTAGAAAAATCTACAACCTAATTGAAATACTGAAAATAAGACACAGATTTCTATTACTATGTTTGGTGACACAGAGTGGCAACTGTTGGGACAAAGGGTTTTCGTTTTCTAGTGCTCGTCATATGCTACAGCATGCTACATAAAGAACTTTCTGTACGTCATCAGATGTATTCGTTGCCACAGCTCTGTGTAGTGGGTATCAGCATCCCCATTTTACAGGTGAAAACATTGTTCGGCAACTTGCTCGAGGCCGCCAAGCTGACAAATGGTAGTCGAGATTTGGATTCAGGCCAGCAAGTCCAAAGTCACATCTATTTATATTGTACTACCTCTCCCAGGAAGAATTTTAATTTTACAAGAGAGAAAATGTTCTCGAGACTCTCAATCTTAGAAGGGGTTTATTACATGGATGGTCACAGGAAATCTCCCGACCTTACAATTGACGAGGGGTGGGGGGTTCTGAGGGAGAAGTATGTAACAACTTACTATGTGCATTGAGGCCTCAGACACTGGGTCCCGGAGGTATCTGGGAAAGACAAAAGGGTGAGCTGGGCATGGGCCTTGCCCTCTGGGACCTCTCCCCAGGTGGGGAGAAAAGGTGAGCACACAGAAAACCAAAATATACACTGGCTACATAGGGCAGGTTTCGCTTCCAGTAGGTAGGTCAAGGCTTGGGGAGGGGGCCGGAGAGAGGGACTGACCACACCTTCCCTGGCATGGGGCCCTTGCTGCTGCTCTGAATGCAAGGCCCACATGGGGAAGCCTCGCCCCTGCCATGTTCCCGGTTACGCAGAACACTGGACCTTCCCAGCTCCCTGCTGAAATCTGCCCATCGGGCATCTGAGGCTCTGAGAAGGGCCTCTCTGCACGTTCCTGGGTGACAATCAGCGACTCTCAGAGGCCAATCTGACAGACCCTGAAGAGGCATTAAGTAGTGACCCCCACAGGGCAGAAGAGAAATATTCCCTCTCCAAACTGCCTCCTGTTTTCACCTGTCCCTGGGTTCCTTCGGGTCATTTTGGAAGCGATGATCTCAAGAAGGCCCACACATTAATCCATTGGTCGGTTATCAATTGTGGCATCTTATGCAGAGGTGGTTTATTAGCCCCGACTCTCAAGGTTTCCCTGAGAGAGGCACAAATCTCTGAGAAGGGAAGTGCCTGGGGCTTGGACCACTGCCCCAGAAGCAGGTGGAGGCTCTGAGTCCCCAGGTATACACGGGGACTGCCAGGTATGTAAGAAGGGGAGAGACTCGGGGCCCACACAAGTGAAGCCTGGAGGCCTATGCCACAATCCTGGCTCTGCCTGCCTACTCTACTCTTGCAATGCGCGTAGTTGAAAGGGGAACACTTTATGAGTGTATCTATAAACCAACATTTTAAGGGTTTCGGAACGGCAGTGCCTAGAAAGGGCCTCAGAGACCATCGTACGGGCAGAAGCGAGGCGCAGGTAGGTGAAGTTGAGTTGCGCAGGTCATTTGGCTAGTGAGGATCAGGCCTGGCTCTCTCTGGACTCCCTTGCAGTCAGAGACAGACCGCCCCTCCCCAGTGCAAGGCAAGCAATTATCTATTTGTTCACCGCAGGCTTTCGACTGAACGGTCCCAAGAAATAGGGCCACTCGTTAGATTATTCAACAAACATCTACTGTGCTTGGCAGGAGCCAGCGACGGAGGCCAGGAAGTAAACAACTCAACAGGGGCTACCCGTGGGTAGTAGACGAAATGCATTTGGTACCACGTGTGGCCCATAGTAAGTGCTGGATAAATGGGGACTTCTATAAAAGTCTTCTTGTGAGGTGAGGTAAGGCGCGGGGGCAGGCAAGGGTCAGACGATGACCAAACTCACACGAAACACCAAAAGGCCGGGATTTGCTCTGGAGACAACGAGGACGCAGGATTTAGAGGAGAGGAATGACATCATCAGATTTCAGGAAGGTTCCTCTGGCAACACTTGGGCGGATGAGAGTAAGGAAAAGGAGACTGAGCTGCACAGTTCACAAGAGAGCCTAAGTGAACGATGGTAAAGAGCTGAGCCACAACAATGAAGCTGGGGTTGGAGAGAAGTTAGCTTAAGAAGCAGTTTCGGGGGAGCCTGGGGGGGCTCAGTCGGTTGAGTGTCTGACTTCGGCTCGGGTCATGATCTCACTGTTCATGAGCTCGAACCCCGCGTCGGGCTCTGCGCGGACAGCTCGGAGCCTGGAGCCTGCTTCTGCTTCTGTCTCCCTCTCTCTGCCCTCCCCCACTCACTCTCTCTCAAAATAAAAAACATTAAAATTTTTTTTAATTTTTATTTTTTGTAACGTTTACTTATCTTCTAGAGAGAGAGAGAAAGAGAGTGCTAGCGGGGGAGGGGCAGAGAGAGAGAGGGAGACACAGAATCCAAAGCAGGCTCCAGGCTCTGAGCTGTCAGCACAGGGCCCAACGTGGGGCTTGAACTCACGACCCACAAGATCATGACCTGAGATGAAGTTGGATGCTTACCCGACTGAGACACCTAAGCGCCTCCCAAAAAAATTTTTTTATATATATATATTTTTTTTAACGTTTATTTATTTTTGAGACAGAGAGAGAGACAGAGCATGAACGGGGGAGGGGCAGAGAGAGAGGGAGACACAGAATCGGAAGGAGGCTCCAGGCTCCGAGCCATCAGCCCAGAGCCTGACGCGGGGCTCGAACTCACAGACCGCGAGATCGTGACCTGGCTGAAGTCGGACGCTTAACCGACTGCGCCACCCAGGCGCCCCCCAAAAAAATTTTTTTAAAAAGAAGTACAGTTTTGGGGCGGTGGGGTGGCTCAGTCGGCTGGGTGTCCGACTTCGGCTCAGGTCATCATCTCACAGTCCGTGAGCTCGAGCCCCGCGTCGGGCTCCGTGCTAACAGCTCAGAGCCTGAAGCCTGCTTCGGATTCTGCGTCTCCCTCTCTCTTTGCCCCTCTCCTGCTCATGCTCTCTCTCTGTCTCAAAATAAATAAAAACATTAAAAAAAAAGTAAGTATAGTTTCAAGGTGGGTAGGAGAGGTCAAGACAGAAGAGAAGACAGAGAAAAGTCAGGCCCTGGCCCCGGGCCCTGGGCACAAGTGTGGTGGCTATTACCAAGATAGGGTCCCCAGGTACAACTTTAGAGGAGAAGAAAATGAGGTCAACTGAGAAAAAGTTATTTTGGGATGCCTAAGGCACATCCAATGGGGAAATGTCCTGGAGGCATTCATATTTCCAGATGTACAGCTCAAGAGAAGGGTCTGAGCTTGAGGACCGAGTAGGCAGAAATCAGCCCCGAGGCAGCAGTCAAAGCAGTGAGGGCAGGATGAGATGTGGCCACTCAACGAATTTTCATTCCGGCCCTACTACGTGCCAGACACTGTAAAAAGTGCTGAGGCTCAAGCAGAAAACCAGGAAGGGAGTGTCCCTGCTCTCCAAGAGGTCACCTTCTGGTGAGAAGAGTCGGAACACACACCCAGACATACACACGTAAATAAGTGAAAGAAAAACATGAGCTAGTGAGAGCACCCAGAACTAAATCTTGTGTGGTGTGACGGAGACTGGCCGTGAGTTCCTTCGCCTTTGCCTGGGAAAGGGTGTAAGGAACAAAAGAGAGAGAGGTGAAGGGGTGCCTGGGTGGCTCAGTCGGCTGAGCGTCCGACTTTGCCTCAGGTCACGATCTCGCGGTTCATGGGTTCGAGCCCCTACGGCGCGGACAGGGAGGAGCCTGCTTTGGGTTCTGTGTCTCCCAATCTCTCTGCCCCCTCCCCCCTCGCGCTCGCTCTCGCTCTCTCTCTCTCTCTCTCTCTCTCTCAAAAATTAAGCTAGGGGCCCACAAGCACAGAAGGCACAGTGCCTGACCCCAAACATGTCATGTTGACCAGGACGTCCTGCCTCCTGATCTACATGCTCATCTGCAGACAGTGCCAGTTCGGCAGTTCGGCATTCCACTCGGGAACTATGACATTCGCTGAGCCCAGCGCTAGGTGCCGAGGATAGGGCCGTGAATAGGACCGTGGAGGTGCCTGGCCCTCAGGAACCTTCTCCGTTCTCACAGGAGAAGACACCCAAGCACACACGCGCCCATACGGCTGTCCAAATAGAGTAGCTGCAAGTTGTACTCAGCGCTGTGAAAACTACCAACGGAAGGGTAAGGATAACAGGGAGTGACAGGCTTTAGGCAGGATAATCAGAAAGAAAGCCCCGCAGAGGAAGTGCCGTTGAAGAGGCGTCTTAGGGGCGCCTGGGTGGCTCAGGAGGTCAAGCATCCGACTGCGGCTCGGGCCATGATCTCACGGTTCCTGAGTTCGAGTCCCGTGTCGGGCTCTGGGCTCATAGCTCAGAGCCTGCTTCAGATCCTCTGTCCCCCCACCCCTCTCTCTCTCTGCCCCTTCCTCACTCGCACTCGCTCTCGCTCTCAAAAATGAATAAGCATTAGAAAGAAAAAAAAAAAAAAAAACCTCTTAAGAGGAGTCTTGGAGTTTGCAGTGAAAAGGACCGTGGTATGGCACAATCTGTGTTCCAAGCGGAGGGAACAGCGCGCGCATAGGTTTGGAGGCGGGAAAGTGCTTGACGCGTCTGAGAAACTGAGCGGCAGCCAGCAAGGCCAGAGGACAGGGCTGGGGAACAAGAGGTGATAACAGTGGAAATACAAACAGAGTCACAACACTCGGGGCCCGGGCCGGCTGCACGAAGATGTCTGGGTCTTACCGTAAGCACGATGGCAGGGCACTGAAGGGTTCTGCCAGCCGGGCATGACCTGATCTGGTTTTCATCTTAAGGGATTCCCGGCCAGGAGAGGGTCTAAAGACGGGGGAGGGGAGGGGGAGGCGGTGCGGGGGGGGGGGGGGTTGCTGGTTCCTTCTGAGCACCCGACGCCTCGAGGCTGTCCTCAATCACACAGCCTGGCGGTCCTTTATTCCACCCACGGTTAGGGGTCAGGCCTCCATCTGCAGAGCAACTTTTCAAACTCCTTGGATCTCCTGCCTGGCCCAAGTGCCTCCCCCAAAGTCCCATCAACTCTCTAAAGTGTTTCCAACAGGCTCTGCTAGAGTGTTGGGAGAACGGATGCTTTTTCAAAAAGGACACAAAATAACCAAACAAAGCCACTCCCTCATCTCTGATGGAAATGTGTTTCCTCCCCTACTGCTTTCCATTAGTCCACGGCCTAAGCCATTGTCTTTGCTCTTTTCTCTGTCTCCGTTTATTTTCCAAAAGGCCACAAACATGTGTACTACTACGAACAATAACAAAGAGCCATGAGTTCTTATTGATCCCAGAAGGTTGGCGATGCCAAACAACAAAAATATGTCCCGACCGCTTCTCTCAAGAGAACATTTCGGGGACACAAAAGAGCTCTGTCAAAACAACACGGGAGGCTGGGGGGCACTTTGGGCCTGACGGTGGCCTCAGGTCACCAGGTACTGATGCAACAGGCGACTCCAGACGCAAAGTTGGAAGACCTCCCTGCCAGCCTCTCCTGGGCTCACATCCTCATTGGTCGGCAAGCGAGTTTCCTAAATAGCTCTCAGCCACTATTGTTTTCAGGAGCCAGAATTCTCAGCCTAAAGAGAAAGTCCTCTTTGTCCTCCCACCCCTGATTTAATTTACATTCTCCTGAACGCTCCATTCACTTCGCTTTCAAGGCTAAGAAGTCTCACAATTGTACTAGATCCTGAATTTGAATTTCCCTGGGTTTCCACCGTTTGGCAATGTGCCCGGGGTCAGCCACTGGACAGTCCCAGAATTCAGCTCTACCTTAGAGAAAACCTTTATTGTCCATGATCTCTTGGTACAGTTCTAACTACCGCTGTGTATTTTCCCCTCGATTTCTAGATTTTTAGGTTTTTCAAAACGTATGTATCACCTCTTGCCTGATAATGAGGACAAGTTTCCACTCTCTTTTCCAACTGGATCACATTCCTGGGGAGCTGGCCCTTCCTTTGTTCCCCAGATTTCGGAGAGGTGCCCTGAGCTGCATTTTCTTCTGCCTCTCTCACTCTGATGCACTCTCACAGCCACCCCTCAAGCCTTCATCGCCAAGATTCACAAGACAACAGAACTTTCAATGCTTTTGTCTCTCTGTTCTTGCCTACAAACTTCTTTTACGTGCAAATGCATAAATCTTTACTAGCAATGGGCCAAACTTGATCACAAAGGCATGGACCCAAAGAAATGTCAAGCCCTAACAACAACAACAATAACAATAATAAAAATACATAGTAAATTAGTTAGGAAGCACTAGGGAAGAAACTGTTCTTCGCTCTTTGGGGGATCTTGAAGGGCAAACAGATTATTGCTAGCACAATTCTGGCTTACCTGAATGTATTATAATCCACTCTCTTTGTAAGCTTGGGGTCAGCATTTCTAAATACCTGCTTGAGCTCTCTGGATTTTGATTGTTCTTCTTTCAGCTTTTGTAGGACAAGTTCAATGCTGCTCATAGGAAACTGGGGGGGAGGGGGGGAGAGAAGAAAGGAAGGTATTTAAACATGCCTGAGACACATGGGGCCCCGTCTTTCTGATGGCCAGCAAAGAGACTCCATGCTCTGAACTTGAAGGCAGCTGGGCACGGCTTTCCGTGGAGACCAACACAGAGAAGACAAGGCTAGAATTAAACCTCTTCAGTTACAGTTTTAGGACAACGAGTGGCATTGGCTCAGGCCCAGATCAGAGAGAAATGAGCTTAAGGGACAGTAGGCCACAGGAATCAGAAAACAATGTCTCCTCCCACCTCAGCCTTCTCCCCTGAACCCTTGGACGTTGGCCCAATATGTCGGGAGACCCTAATGGAGAGAATGGGGATTCAAGGTTGGGTAAGTAGATCCCCATTTTCTCCAGATCTTAAGAGTGGGTCCCCCAGGACTAATGGCCTGTCAGGTGTCAGGAGATCCACACACACTGTAATCCTCTGACATTCGCTCACCGGCAGTCCCCAGTTCCTGTCTCCTACCCTGTGATGAGGTTTTTGACTCTGCCAAAATACTTCTTATTCAATCCAGTAAAGCATAAACTTATAAATAATTACAGCTAAGAGCTAAAAGAGAGAGAGAGAGAGAGAGACACACTAAATACGAAGATTAAAAACACTGATGTTACAATTTAGTATAAAGATCTCTCTTCCACCAGGGGGTTTGGGACCTACGGCAGCCCCTTACCCTCCCCCACCTTTTTGCACTTCCTCTCATCTACTTCCATGATTGGATCTCATATGCTCTTTTGAAAAGACTCCTCAGATTGATATTAAAGAGTATGTTAATCTCCCTCTGCTTAGAAAGACCTTGTTAAGCATAGTTTTCAAATAAGGCAGGTTTCACTTGGGATGCCAATATTAGATAATGTCCTACACCCCGCTTTTATCTTTCCGGAAGAAGAAGAGCCTTTGAGATCTTACAACTATAGTAAATCCTTGGATCGCAAGTAACTTGTTCCGCGAGGGTTCCGCACGAGGAGCAAACATTTCTCATACATTTTACCGTGATAAAGAAGCGATCTCTTGCAATTCGAATAGTACGTGATGACAAATGTCACGTGACCACAACTGAGCCCACGGTTCTTGAAATTTGCTTTGATATACAAATGGTCTGGATTACAAGCATGTTTCTGGAACCATGTCTAAGGCCTTCCGGCCAGTGAGTGTGCAGTCAGGTTTCCTAGCTGAGCCTACTGGTCTCCAAAAGTCTAACTGCCCTGTTTTCAAGCCACTCACCTGAATTCAGCGCTTTTGAAGGGCTGCTGGTTCACAGTTTTATGATAACCCCAAGTCCTTACACCGCCAATGGAGAAATGGTGTGGCAACCCTGGGCGGGGGGGCGGCGGGGCGCAGCCTGGGACTCCCGTCAAGACAGACTGTGCAGAGGGGGGCGCCTGGGTGGCTCAACTGGTTAAGCGCCCGATTCTTGATCTCAGCTCAGGTCATGGTCTCATGGTCATGAGATTAAGCCCCACATCGGGGTCCGTGCTGGCAGTGCAGAGCCTGCTTGGGATTCTCTCTCAATTCCTCTGTCTCTTACAGGCAGACAGTTTATTTTTTTATTCGAGAGATAGAGTGCATGCCCGCAAGGGGGATGCTGGGCTCGATCCCACAACCCTGGGATCAGGACCTGAGCCAAAATCAACAGTTGGTTGCCCAACCAGACGAGCCACCCAGCTGCCCCTGCAGGCAGACTTTGAAAATAAATTGTTTCTGGGCAGGTTTTTCTTTTCTTTTTTTTTTTTTTTTTAAGGTTTGTTTTGAGAGAGAGAGAGCGAGCGAGCACCAGTGGGGGAGGGGCAGAGAGAGAGGGAATCCCAAGCAGGCTCCGCACTATCAGCACAGGGCCTGATGCGGGGCTCGAACCCAAGAAGCTGTGAGATCATGACCTGACCCGAAACCAAGAGTCGGACGCTTAACCTACCGAGCCACCTAGGCGCTCCCAGACGGATTTTTCAATACTGACCGATGACTCCTAAATATACACGTTTGCCCACCAAACCAGTCCACACTTAAAACCGGGATTTTATCAACGTGTTATTTTTCCAGAACAGCACTGCCACACTAGTCCATTGTAACAGGACCCATCTGCCATCTTCCTTCAAACAGAAAGACTCTCTGAGCTCACGGTGGCCGATTTGTCCTTGAATTCTCAACCAGGCCTCGGGTGGCTCCTGTTATGGAAAAGCTGCAACCCCAGCAACTATCCAGGTTCCCTCGGGGTTTCTGTTTGTTCGAGCGCTTGGCCTTCCGCACAGGCCGGTGCCGATTAGCTGGGACGGCACAGTGTGTGGCACCAGATTTTCTTCCTTCCCTATAGTTGCTGAAATTTCTTTACGAAAACATTGCCAGCGTCAGCAGAAAACCCAGGAAACCTGATTCAACCCCGGGCTTGCCTCCTGCCTGTGCCTGGCATCCGCGATGCTGGGCAGCGGAGGGCCCAGCGTGTAAACAGAGTAGCCGGGACCCGTGGCCAAGTCGCGCCGATCCATTATTCATGCCCACGTGTGCGAGTGCACAATGTGAAACTGGTGGCAGGATGAAGGAGCCCGGACCCGGAGAAGGAGAAACACGGACTACAGCGTGCGGAGAGGCGAGTCAGGACTCATACGGGCGGCCCACCTTATCTGAATTCTCCTCCATGTAGCGTAAGGTATACTCGTCAGCGTTGAGCAAATGAAACAGGTAGCCATTCACGTTCACTCTGGCTCCAATATACAGGTCCTCGGCCTGGATGTATTCCGACAGTTCGCTTTTAAAGACTTCTTGTCCAGGCTTCTTAACACGAATTCTTTTCAAGAACATCCCACCAGTAAACCCTACAGAGAAAGCAAAGAGTTTAATGAGTAGCCTTTATTCTTCAAAGAACCATACAACGTGCCTTTTGAGGGACTTCGTGCTCAAACACAAGAGCGGACGACTTAGCCTGTGAACTCACAGCTGCCTATTCTTCTCAGACTTGAGGGGAGAATGAGTCAGTGGGTGAACAACAGACTCCCTAGGTGAATGTGGAGAGGAAAAAGAGGTGTGGCATTCCAGCCTTTTCTCTCCTTTCTCTGCTCCCTTCCCCAAACCAAACGCTTAAATAAACACGGAGCAAGTTGCCTGCTATATAACCAGCAGCATACCGGGAACTGGGGCCTCAGGAAGATACTCAGCTTTAGAGCACGTTTGGATAGTACCACGTAGAACGTTCCTTACCTGAGCTTATTTCCACCTATTTGTCCCAGATGGCGTCTTATATTTATTGCAACGTGCAGCTTAAATAGACGATGCCGTTTTTGATGTTTATTTTTGAGAGAGAGAGAGAAAGACACACAAAGAGCGAATGCACAAGCACAAATGGGGGAGGGGTAGGGAGAGTCAGAGACAAAGGATCTGAAGCAGGCTCCAGGCTCTGAGCTGTCAGCACAGAGCCCGACGCGGGGCTCGAACTCCCAGACCGTGAGATCACGACCTGAGCCGAAGTCGGACGCTCAACCGACCGAGCCACCCAGACGCCCCGAAAATGCCCTGCTTTTGGAAAGGAGCTTACTTAACTGTCTGAAGATAACTATGGGAGTCCCAGAACTTTTTTTTTTTTTTTTTTTTTTTTTTACTTTTCCTACAGGCTACATATCTTTGCTTCTTGTAGCAATGCCACACATTTCTTACTTTCCGGAATTCTGACCATTTCATCTGCTCTCCTCTGGGGGTTATTTGCTTTTTGCCTCTTGCAAAGCAATGAGAACTCAAGATGGGAATCCGGTATCTTCTAATGGATGCTGATTTGAAACCTTCAAGGCATCGGAGTACAGCACGAAGCCAGATGAACTTCGGGGGTCAGCTTCATCCCACTCCTGACACATTCAGAAATGAGAGGTGGTGGAAAGACGCGGGCTTTATAGCCAAAGAGAGCGCCTGGCTCTGTACCTTGCTGGATGATCTTCAGGAGTTATTGCACGTCTCTGAACCCCTCTGAATTCTCACCAATCAAATGGGAATGAAATTCGCAGGGGGCTATGAAAACGTGCCTTTCAGGTCATCTGTTGTGGGGAACGCAGTTAGCAAAGGCTTTGGCAGCTAGGCTCTGAAAGCCACCCCCGGGGTTTGGACCGAGGTCACGCTTCCCACAGCCTGCTGGGTAAGGCAGGGATACTGACGTAGGCCCATTCCTGCAAGAGGGAGGCCCCTCCAAAGAGCGACTTTGGCTCCAGGACTCCTGGTCAGCCTTGCTAAAACGTGCTCAGAAGCTCCCTGCAACCTAAGACATTCTCTTTCCTTTCTTCCTTCCCTCTGTCCGTCACAGGAGTCAGACAGGCACTGCTGTCCGTCAGCTCTCTGGCCTCTTCGGGCTCCTTCTACAATTTCCCTCGCCAGCATTTCCCCTAATAAATCTCTTGTACGTTCAGTCTCATCTTGAGGTTTGCCCCCTGGAGGGTCCAGACTAACACAAAACCTCATAAAGTTCTTGTAAGGGTAACAGTGGGTACTCAATCACGGCTGCTACTATAATTAGTAAGCTTATAGTTGATTTCCAGCACCCTGTTTTCTGAGTGCTACAATCTGTTTGGCCAGACTCTTCCCCACTCTAGATGTACAGTTTTGTTGTTTTTTTTTTTTTTTTATAGGCTCCCCACCCGACACGGGGCTTGAACTTCCCACCCTGAGATCAAGAGTCACATGCTCTACCAACTGAGCCAGCCGGGCGCCCCCAGGGTTGATCTTTTGACCCTGAAGAGCATGACTCCTATGTGATTTCGTATTTTAAGAGTTGATCCCTTATTCAGATCACTACGCAGCCTTAACTCTACAAATCATTCATTATTCATCGGTGTGCAGAATGGCTCATACAAGCTCATAATGGCCGCTTGTTAAATTTTTAGGGATTTTGCAAGCCAGTTGTTAGTGTTGCTTGCTTGAAATGGACTACAACCATGGCAGTTGGCAAATGTTTTGACAAATTGGGCCTTTTTAAATTGTTTTCAGAGAGCCGGTTCTCCAGCACACCACTGATGATTCTTCCCAGATGTGCCTTCAGCACAGATACAAGTTTTCAGCGTGTTGGGACAAAGAACAGAGCCCTGCAGTTCCATAATTCGGGGAGTCAAAATCAGTGGTTCTCCTCAGCCACGTCCACGGTATCAGCACGCTGCAGAGACGCGTTCCGTGCCCCCGGGTGCTGGAACCGTGGCCTGAGCCTCAGATGGACAGAGAAGCCAGAGGAAGGGAGGCACTGAAGATGAAATCTGTTAATCTGGGACTGTCTTAGAGTTATGCAAAAATTTTACACGTGGTACTCAAAAATACAGATTTCCTCGTCTTGCTGTGTTTGGGTGGAACTGGTGGTAGACAGACCATGATTCTGAAGCTCCTGGATTCCACAGAGGAACCTCAGAGGCCACAGAGGAAAGGGGGACAGTATCCAGAAGGAAGCATCCAGAGTCCCCCAGCCCTGAGTCAACCAAACTGTTCCTCTTTCATCATTTTATATGTCTGGGTTCCCATTTAAGAGATCTTTGTAAAGTGAAGTTCAGTGGTTAAAAAAAAAAAAAAAAGGAAGAAGAAGAAAGCCACGATCTTAGTCATCTAGGCCATAAAATCAGACCAGGCTCTCTAACTTTCAAAATGAAATGGCTGTGGGGAGCCTGGGTGGCTCGGTCGGCTAAGCGTCGGACCCTTGATTTCCGCTCAGGTCATGATCGTATGGCTCATGGGATTGAGCCCCGCGTCAAGCTCTGTGCTGACAGGGCAGAGCCTGCTTGGGGTTCTGTCTCTTTCTCTCTCTGCCCCTACCCAGCTCATGCGCGCATGCTCTCTCTCAAAATAAAGAAATAAACGTTAAAAAAAAAAATGAAGAGACAGCTACTTGTTCTGAGAAAATTGCAAGAGAGCTGTGTCTCTTACCTGAATTCCTCTCTATAGGTTCAAACACTGAAATCGTGTCATCGCTGAGAAAGTACGAAATGACAAACATCCTGTCCCGTTCCACACGTTTGGGTGTGATTAGTTTTGCAAAAAACCGGAGTATATTGCTTATGTTGCCATACCTAAATGGAAGAGAAATGAGAGTTACAGCCTTATTACATATGTTAAAATTAAAAAAACTTGCAAAAGGTGTGCTATATATATATATTTTTAACTGCAGTATGACTGACTTACAACATGGTTATCAGTTTCAGGTATACAACATAATGATTCAATATGGTCACCAAAATAAGTCTACTCACAATCTGTCATCACATAGTTATGTGTTGTGTTTTTTGTGATGAGATCTTTTATTATTATTAAATATAATTTATTGTCAAATTGGTTTCCATACAACACCCAGTGCTCATCCCAACAGGTGCCCGCCTCCATGCCCATCACCCACTTTCCCCTCTCCCCCCGACCCCCCTTCAACCCTCAGTTTGTTCTCAGTATTTAAGAGTCTCTTGTGATGAGAACTTTTAAGATCTACTCTCTTCACAAGTTTCAAACATGCAATATGGTATTATCAACTATAATCACCATACTGTATATTACATCCCCAGGACTTGTTTCATAATTAGAAGTTTGTACCTGTTGACCCCCTTCACCCATCTCCCCCATCCACGGGATGTGCTACAGTTTGGATAGTGATATAAACTCTCTGAAGTTGAAAAAAAGTTCAACCACCTTCTTATTAAGGCTTTCGATCCAGATGCAGAGCAGTTTTCTCAGTTAGTTAAAATATCCCTTATTCTTTAGACGGCCAGGGGAAGTGCCCCCTGTACTACATTAAATATGATAGACCCGCCCCTTTATAACACATATCACCCATACTGTGAGCGCCTATTACGTGTCTTTATAAACCATCGTCTAATATAACATTTTTTGCATTGTAGGTACCCAATAAATGTAGAAAGTTGTTAAAAGACCCACATAGATTGAAACTTGCACTTAGAATACAACAGTCCGGTAGATGGAAGAAGGGATCAAATTCTAGAATCAAAAGTTCCCAGGGACACCTGGGTGGCTTAGTCGATTAAGCATCTGACTCTTGGTTTCAGCTCAGGTCACGATCTCACGGTTCAGGAGTTCGAGCCCTGCATCAGGCTCCACCCTGACAGCACAGAGCCTGCTTGGGATTCTCTTTCTCTCTCTCTCTCTCTCTCTCTCTCTCTCTGCCTCTCCCCAGCTTGCAAGCACACTCACTCAAAATAAATAAATAAAACTTAAAAAAAAAAAAGTTCCCAAAGTTCACTGCCTGGTCATTGAAGAAATTAAAATTAATTCATGGTCCATCAGGAGAAGCATGGCTGTGGATATCAGCTGGTAAAAGGTGGCCTTTGTAAAATCCTAAACCCTCGGGGAGGAGTTTGATCATCAAAATCCTTGCCTCAAGGAGGCACAGAGTAAAATAAACCATGAACTTCATCACTTCCCTGTCACAGCTCCAAGCAGGGAGGCCCCCCGCTTTCAGATTCTCCTATGCCGAAAATTATCCTTTCCCTGCGGTCACAGCGACGAAGACACAGCAACAAAAATCGTATTTCCGACTTGCCTTTCTCTGCCCCTTTCCCCCAAGTGTCTAAAGAAACGGCTGAAAAGGCGTGGTACCAAATTCCCAGCTATGTTGGCGTAAGGCCTCACGGGAGATGCAAAGTAGCAGTTTGGGAGGCTAGCCTTAGGGTAGCCCGGGCCAAACAGCCAGGTGCCCACAGCTCTGTCTTCTTCCTTCCTAGTTTCTGTGGCTTCAGACAGACCTCAGATAGCATGGGGGCAGCTATACCTGGCCAACCATCTTCTCTGGTGCGTAAATGGATTTGTGAGTAACAGATTATGGGGGCACCTGGGTGGCTCAGTAGGCTAAGCATTTGACTCTTGATTTTGGCTCAGGTCATGATCTCATGGTTCTCACGAACCTGCATCGGGCTCTGCACGGACAGTGTGGAGCCTGCTTGGGATTGTCTCTCTCTCTCTGCCCCTCACTTGTACTGTCTTTCTCAAAAATAAATAAACCTTAAAAAGATAGTAAGTAACAGATTATATAACCCCTGTCTCATGAAAGACCCATTAACTGTTACAGATACCTGAAATACCACCCAAACAACTGAAGGAAGTGTAACGTCAGGCCAAACGGACACTACTGTAAACTTAGCTTCTTAGAACTTCCATACATTTAGAAGTGTGGATGGTTAGTGTGGGTTTTTCACATTGAAAATGCCATTTGTTCACCTACGTCTTGTGTTCTGGAGAACTCATCAGTCAGGAATATGATTTACTCAAACAAAATCTTTAGAGCCGCGGTTCACAAACTTTGTTGTGTTTAAAGGTCACCCGGGGAAGCTGTTAAATATACAGAATCCAGAGTCCTACCCCCCCAGAGATACGGATTCGGTAGTTAGCTTGCATCTCCAGAAACCTGCATTTTTAATAAGCTCCCCGGGAGATTCTGATGAAGCGGTCCCCCAGAGCACACTTTGAAAAACACTGTTAGTATCTTCAGCTATTTCCTTGACTAATAAACTAATTATCAAAACTGTCTAAACTCTCTTTTTATCACAATACTCCCAGCGCTCGAAAAACTAGCATTTTCCCTGCTTCCTATTATATCACCTATATTGCTCGACCTGGCTTTCCGGGCCACGGCCAGGTTCAAACACACACCCCTACAGGTATTTGCCGTAACCACCTACACCATACAGTTGACTCTTGAGCGACACGGGTTTGAACTGCACAGGCCCACCTCTACGTGGATTGCTCTTTTGTTTTTATAAATACGGTACTCTACAAGGAATAGCTTGGTCATCCACTTCTCAGTGTATATTCACTCCCTTGGTGATCTCTTCTAATATTAGGTCTTTAAATCCCATGCTGATGACTTCCAAACTTCAGTCTCTAACTCAGACCTGTCTCCCAAACCGCAGAGCTGTATATATATCCAATTGCCTACTCAGTATCTCCACTTGATAGCGAAGAGACATCTCAAACTTCACTTGTGCCCATACTGAACTTCTGTTCTCGCCCCACACCTACTCTACCTATAGTCTTTCTCCTCTCAGTAGATGGCAACTCTATCCTTCCAGTGGCTCAGGTCAAAACCTTGGGAGTCATCTTTACAAACACCTCTCTTCTTTCAGACCTCCAGTCCAAATCTGTCAGGGAATCCCATTAATTCAACCTTTCAGAATATTTCTGGAATCTGCTGTCTCGTCACTTCCACGGCACCCACCCAGGTCCGAGCCATCGTAACTTTTCTCTTGGACCGCTGCGGTAGCCTCTGAACTAATCTTTACTCCTACCATCGCCTTTCTACGGTCTACTCTCTACGCTGCAGCTAGAGTGGTTTTTTTATTTTTTATTTTAGAGAGCACGTGCGACTCGGGGAGAGGGGCAGGGCTGGGGGAGAGAGGGAATCTCAAGTAGGCTCCAGACTCAGTGTAGAGCCCGACGCAGGGCTCAACGCCATAACCCTGGGACCACGACCTGAGCCGAAATCAAGAGTTGGACGCTCAACTGATGGAGCCACCCAGGCGCCCCTGGAGTGATTCTTTTAGTATATAAATGAGATCAAGTCGTTCCCCTGCTCTACCTTCCCAAAGGCTCCCCTTATCACTTGAAGTCAAAAGAATCCTTATAATGGTCTACAATGTCCTATAGGATCTGATCCTCTATTACCTCTCTTAATCGGTCTACTCTGTTCCTTCACTCATGTGTTCTATCCAGTTAGCCTGTTCCTTGCTCTGGGTCCTTACACCAGCTCTTCCTTCTGCCTAGAACAGATTTCCTCCCCCTCCTTAGTAAGGTCCATCCAGACCGTGCTATTTTTTTTAAGTATATTTTTGAGAGAGAGAGAGAGAGCACGAGCAAGTGGGAGAGGCAGAGAGAGGGAGGGAGACAGAGGATCTGAAGCAGGCTCTGTGCTGACAGCAGCGAGCCCGATGCGGGGCTCGAACTCACAGACCGTGAGATATAGATCGTACCTGAGCCAAAATCAGATGCGTAACTGACTGACCCACCCAGGTGCTCCAGACCACGCTTTAAAAAAAAAAAATGAATCCAGGGGTGTCCCTTAGCCCCACACTACCAGTTTCTCTTTATTCTTTTCATAGCAACTGATTACAGTCTTGACTTTTCCTGTGGTATTTAACACCTTCTACATACTCACGGAACAAACTTATTTATCATCTGAACTGTGCGCTGTCTGCCTCCCCCAGCCAGAATGTAAGTTGTAGGAGGCTAGGGCTTTGCGTCTGTTTTGTCCACTGATGGATCTCAAGCCCCCTAGATCAGTGCTCCATACCTACTCAAAACCTCACAAACAGTGGGGAGCTATAGTCTTCTGGTTGGAAGAGATGAGAAGATTTCTTTTTATTGACGAGAAAAAAAAAATTTTTAAGAGAAGAAAAACGCATGACTGATGGAGACAGCAGGTGGAAAAACATCTGAAGCAAGTCAGAGATGAAGATTAAGCCGTGGAGTTTTGGATGCTAGATGGCTATGAACAGCCCAAGTCTGGGATGATAGCTTTCCTGGTGGGAAGTCATTTGTCTCTTCTATCCATAAAAACTGGAAGGGTGAATGTGTATTCCATTTACTTCCTTGCTCATCCGTTCCTTCTCTTATTGGGCAAAATATTTAATGAGCCCCAAGTCCGCAGCCCGCAGCCAGCACTGTTCAGACTCTGAGGGAAGCAGTTAAGCTAGCCCCTGCCCTCAAAGAGCTCTCGATCTAGTGGGGGGGGGGGGCACCACAATTACATAAACAAGTAATTGCCACACACCCTGATAAGTACAGCCTCTGTGGAAAGAAGGTGAACTCCAGGAGTCGGACCTCTCTGGGCTCAAATCCTAGTTCAACTGAACATTAGCTGTGTGAGCTTGGGCAAATTGCATAGCCTCTCTGAGCCTCAGTTTCCTCATGTGAAGAATGGGTACAAGTAATATTATGTACTTCATGAGGTTGTTTTGAGGAATAGATGAGATCAAGTATCATAAAGCAGTTAGCATACCATAACCACAAATCGCTTATTAGCGGTAATACTATACTATTATTATTTCTAAAGGTATGATCAGCAGAGTACTGTGGGCTCGCAGAGAACAAAGTAACTAATTCCATCAGTGCAGCAAGGAAGAGATTATTCTGGGGACGCCTGGGTGGCTCAGTCGGTTAAGTATCCGACTCCTGATTTCAACTCAGGTCATGATCTCACGGTTTGTGAGGCTGAGCACCACCCCCCACCCCCATGTCTGGCTCTGTGCTGACCGAGCAGAACCTGCTTGGGATCCTCTCTCCCCCTCTCTCTCTGTCCTCCCCTGGTTGTGCGTGTGTGCGTGCTCTCTCTCTCTCAAGATAAATAAATAAAAACTTGAAAAAAAAAAAAACCAAGAAAGGTATTATTCTGGTTCTCCCAAGTCAGACTAGACAATCTGCCCAGCAGGCTACCACAGTGAAATTTTACCCAGAAAATAAAGTCTCCATTCCATTAAAAACCTCACAGGCCTCAATCTGGAACTCCCAACGATTTCCTTCAACGATTCATTGGATGGTGGATCACCATTAACCTCATGCAACAATTAGCACCCAGGAAAATTTTTAACAGCAATATGCATATAGTCAACATATGTCACATACAATCGCGCGTCTCAATTCACAGTTTATTAGCATCAAGAAACTGTTGTGCGTGCTTTGTGAGATCGTCTTCCTTAGGTTCTCACAGTTTTAAAACCTTGGGTTATTCAAACTCCTGTGTAAGTCTCCCGCTGAATGTGCCAGTTACTATGGAAACAAGGTCACTGTGTGGGAGGAGCCTGAGGGAAGCGTATTCCTGGCACAGAACGAGCAGTGGACAGAAAGAAACAAAATTAGACACATTTGTGCCTGTACCACCATTGTCCAGCCACAACAGCATGACAAGGACGTGGAATGCTGTCTACAGTCAGTGCTCTGTGGGCAAGTTGATGCGGTGTAGACAGAAAGAGAGACTAAGGCAACTACCCACGGGGAGCTGTTTTCCCCCCGGGTTCCAGAAGCAACACCCTAGATCATATTTCATCTTGTTTACTTATAAGAAAAATTCCCTCTCCTTTTACAATTGGACATTCTTCTTGCCCGCCTCCTTCGGGTAGCTGCCCTGAAAAACAGCAGTTAGTGAAAAGTATCCATTGGAAGTCCAGCTCTGGAAATTCACTGCAAACTCTATTATCTAGAAGGGGGGTGGAGTA